>NC_084568.2:8270000-8277500 GCF_033978685.3 Nerophis lumbriciformis
GGAAAGACATGGCCACTGCACTCTCTGTACAGTCCTGCACCACGCTCTGACGAAGAAGGTTTTCGTCTCCTCTTTTAATTCAGATGTTCCATGTTCACGCACCAACATATGTCACAGCAGGAATGGGAGGTATTAAAAAGAGTCATTGTTTTCGGTCGCTTTGAAGTCCAAGAAGGGTATTTCTCGGGCTTGGGCTCTTCCTGGATCCAGCTGGGGCAGGTGTTGGGGGACAATGGCTAACCCCTCCCGTCTCCTGTCCACAGCAACTTCAAGAGGGCAGCGGGTCGTAAATAGCGTTGACCAAATAGTTGGAAGAGAGTTTGTGAATTACTTCAAAGAGAGTTCGTTTAACACTTCAAAGAGAGTTCCTCCGGGAGTTGAGCACATCCTGCCATCTGTCCGTGTTGAAATCACAGTGGCATTTCACGAGCATTCCTCCTCTTGCCAGGCCTCCAAAGACAGCATTCATAATACCACGTTTCTTTTGTGATAACTTACAAACAATTATTCCAACAATAAGTGGCAGTTTTTTTTCATAGTTTGGCCGGGGGGAGCGACTTATGTGTGAAATTATTAACACATTACCGTAAAATATCAAATAATATTATTCACGTAAGAGACTAGACGTATAAGATTTCATGGGATTTAGCGATTAGGAGTGACAGATTGTTTGGTAAACGTATAGCATGTTCTATATGTTATAGTTATTTGAATGACTCTTACCATAATATGTTACGTTAACATACCAGGCACCTTCTCAGTTGGTTATTTATGCCTCATGTAACGTACACTTATTCAGCCTATTCTTTATTTATTAGGGCCCGCATGGCCCATTGCATAAGGACTCCCACAGGGAGTCCTTATGCAATGGGACATAAGGACCTATTGAATTTGTAAGGTTTTATTCTTTCTTTCTTATTCTTCCGCCGCTTCTTTGAGCACTAATTTGACCCACTTAACATGCTTCAAAACTCACCATATTTGACCCACACATCAGGACCTGCAAAAATTGTCTTTTAATAAAAAAACCGAACCCCAAAACTCAAAATTGCGCTCTAACGCCCCCTAGGAAAAAAAAACTAGACTGCCTGTAACTCCCACTAGGAAGGTCGGAGAGACATGAAACAAAAACCTCTATGTAGGTTTGACTTAGACCTAGTTTTCATAATTGTATATCCTCGGGCAAAAATCAACAGGAAGTTGGCAATTCCCCCTTCAAGACAAAACAGTACTAAAAACAGTCACTTTTGCCTTTTTGAGCTGTAATTTGACCCCCTTAACAGGCTTCAAAACTCACCAAACTGAACACACACATCAGGACTGGCAAAAATTGCGATCTAATGAAAAAACTTAACCCCAAATCTCAAAATTGTGCTCTAGCGCAATTTTTTAATGAAACGCACAAAAAACTGCTCCTCGGATGAAAAAACTGACAAAACTGCCTGTAACTCTCCCTGGGAAGGTCGGAGAGACATGAAACAAAAACCTCTATGTAGGTCTCACTTAGACCTACATTTCATAAACTGACAACCCCCAGCAAAAATCAACAGGAAGTTTGCTATTCCCCCTTCAAAACATTTTTTTTGTAAAAACCGGTCACCTTCCTTCAAAATCTATCTCCTCTGAGCGCGTTTGTCATTTCGGCTTCAAACTAACACAGGAGAGAGATTGAACCCTTCTGATTAAAAGTATCGATCAGAGTTTTAATACCTGCTCCGGTTTTGATTTTATGAGCCTTCAAAGAACCGCTGCGCTGATGCTGCTGCGCTGCTGTTTTTTTTTTAAGATGGCTGCTTAAAAGCAGGAAGCACCAGCGTGCCCACACAATGCAGACAAGGTAGGTACACTAGACAAAAGTATTGGGACACTTGGGACTAAAACTTGACAAAAGTATTTGGACACTTAGGACTAGCACCTGCCAAATACGCGGGCCCGACCAATGCTGCTTGCAGCTTTAATTTTAAATTGCCTTTCAAATGTCTATTCTTGGTGTTGGCTTTTATCAAATACATTTCCCCCAAAAATGCGACTTATATATGTTTTTTTCCTTCATTATTATGCATTTTCGGCCGGTGCGACTTATACTCCGGAGCGACTTATACTCCGAAAAATACGGTATATACATGATTATTCAGGAATACCCTCGCACCTCTCACCATGATCAAACCAACTAAAGGTATTGTTTGCCCTCCAGCTATATTATTTTTAATCAACACCCTGCGCGATGTTTACCTCGCCTTTCCGCCATCAATGAAATCGGCCCTCCCCCCTCCGCGCCCTCCGCCAACAACCAATCACGTTCAATAAACAAGACTCGGGTACTAATAAAAAGGGGAATGGATGTAGAGAACAATAGCCCGTGTCATTTATTGACCGCTGTGTGTCCACTCTGAACATGTTGTGTTCCCTTTTTTTTGTCGCACCGTCTTTGTGTCACCGAGTACGTGCCTGCAGCAAAGGTCATGCATTATTTGGGTACATACCATATGCGGTACTTCCATTTTCATTATGTGTGGGATTTTGTGTGTGCACTCAAATCTTATAACCGAGCTTGTTTGTTTTTTCGGAGCGAGGAACATTAAGACAGGCTCAGCTGTGTCAGCTTTAAAAAAAAACAAAAAAAACCTAATTCCAGTAAAGGTTTGTTTTTCAAGCTAAGAGAGCCATGACTTTTCTCGGTCGGAATTACCCAGCAGGCTTTATGGCCTTTTGCAGCTTTGTAACTGTGAGTAGGGAGCCCCTTTAATGTCACTGTCAGACGCCATTGCAGTCAAATTATACCGACTCTGAATGGTAGAGATTACTCTGACACAACAGGACTTTTAAGGAAATAGTAGCAGCAATCTTTGTACACAAAGTGGAGCACTGATAGCCTCTTGGAAAGCAAACAACTCAGGGAATGTAAGTGGATGCATTTGTTGCAACGGTACAGCACACACATTACAACAATATGTGTGTGTGTTTGGATTTAGGGCACTGCGCTTACTCTGGATATCATTCATTTGGGCAGGTGTACCTAATGTTGAGTCTGGTAGATATCTACAAACCCTGTTTCCATATGAGTTGGGGAATTGTGTTAGATGCAGTGGTGGGTAGAGTAGCCAGAAATTGTACTCAAGTAAGAGTACTGTTACTTTAGAGATTTATTACTCAAGTAAAAGTAAGGAGTAGTCACCCAAATATTTACTTGAGTAAAAGTAAAAAGTATGTTGTGAAAAAACTACTCAAGTACTGAGTAACTGATGAGTAACATATACACACATATCATATATATACATATATACACACAAACATATATATATATTTATAAACACACACACACACATATATATATATATATATATATACATACACACATATATATATATATATATATATATATATATATATATATATATACATATATATATATATATATATATATATATATACATACATTGATATATACAGTATATAATTTATATTTATTTATTTTGCCGTTTTTGTTTGCATGTTAAAGGTGTTTTAATGAATATACATGCATGTTTAACACATATAGATTCCTTTCTTTCATGAAGACAAGAATATAAGTTGGTGTATTACCTGATTCTGATGACTTGCATTGATTGTAATCAGACAGTAGTGCTGGTAACGTCCACGTTTTCAAATAGAGGAGAAAAAAAGTTCCTCCTTTCTGTCTAATACCACATGAAAGTGGTTGGTTTTTGGCATCTTATTTGTCCAGCTTCCATATTCGTTTTTATACACTTTACAAGAAATACATTGCCGGCAAACTCCGTAGCTTGCTAGCTTGTTTGCGCTGGCTTTCGGAGACTCTTATTTTGAAAGCGCAGGCGCGATGGAGCGGCACTTTTATTGTGAAGACAGGAACTGTGCAGTCAGTCTTTAGGCTTTTGACGGGATGTACGGTTGAAATGGAAAAGGGTCTTTTTTCCTTCACAGTTTTGATTGATTGGAACTTTTATTAGTAGATTGCACAGTACAGTACATATTCCGTACAATTGACCACTAAATGGTAACACCCGAATAAGTTTTTCAACTTGTTTAAGTCAGGTCATGTGACCCCTGGCTCTGTTTGATTGGTCCAACGTCACCAGTGACTGCATCTGATTGGTGGAACGGAGTGAAAGTCACCAGTGACTGTATTTGTTGAAACGCAGGCACTATGAAGGTCTGTCTGACAGACCAAAACAAACAAAGCGTGCATTAACAGATCGATAAAAATTAGTAGCGAGTAGCGAGCTGAATGTAGATAAAAGTAGCGGAGTAAAAGGAGCGTTTCTTCTCTATAAATATACTCAAGTAAAAGTAAAAGTATGTTGCATTAAAACTACTCTTAGAAGTACAATTTATCCCAAAAGTTACTCAAGTAGATGTAACGGAGTAAATGTAGCGCGTTACTACCCACCTCTGGTTAGATGTAAATATAAACGGAATACAATGATTTGCAAATCCTTTTCAACCCATATTCAATTGAATGCACTACAAAGACAAGATATTTGATGTTCAAACTCATAAACTTTATTTTTTTTTTTGCAAATAATAATTAACTTAGAATTTCATGGCTGCAACACGTGCCAAAGTAGTTGGGAAAGGGCATGTTCACCACTGTGTTACATGGGCTTTCCTTTTAACAACACTCAGTAAACGTTTGGGAACTGAGGAGACACATTTTTTAAGCTTCTCAGGTGGAATTCTTTCCCATTCTTGCTTGATGTACAGCTTAAGTTGTTCAACAGTCCGGGGGTCTCCGTTGTGGTATTTTAGGCTTCATAATGCGCCACACATTTCCAATGGGAGACAGGTCTGGACTACAGGCAGGCCAGTCTAGTACCCGCACTCTTTTACCATGAAGCCACGTTGATGTAACACGTGGCTTGGCATTGTCTTGCTGAAATAAGCAGGGGCGTCCATGGTAACGTTGCTTGGATGGCAACATATGTTGCTCCAAAACCTGTATGTACCTTTCAGCATTAATGGCGCCTTCACAGATGTGTAAGTTACCCATGCCTTGGGCACTAATACACCCCCATACCATCACAGATGCTGGCTTTTACACTTTGCGCCTATAACAATCCGGATGGTTCTTGTCTTCTTTGGTCCGGAGGACACGACGTCCACAGTTTCCAAAAACAATTTGAAATGTGGACTCGTCAGACCACAGAACACTTTTCTACTTTGTATCAGTCCATCATAGATGAGCTCAGGCCCAGCGAAGCAGACAGCGTTTCTGGGTGTTGTTGATAAACGGTTTTCGCCTTGCATAGGAGAGTTTTAACTTGCACTTACAGATGTAGCGACCAACTGTAGTTACTGACAGTGGGTTTCTGAAGTGTTCCTGAGCCCATGTGGTGATATCCTTTACACACTGATGTCGCTTGTTGATGCAGTACAGCCTGAGGGATCGAAGGTCACGGGCTTAGCTGCTTACGTGCAGTGATTTCCCCAGATTCTCTGAACCCTTTGATGATATTACGGACTGTAGATGGTGAAATCCCCGAATTCCTTGCAATAGCTGGTTGAGAAAGGTTTTTCTTAAACTGTTCAACAATTTGCTCACGCATTTTTTGACAAAGTGGTGACCTTCGCCCCATCCTTGTTTGTGAATGACTGAGCATTTCATGGAATCTACTTTTATACCCAATCATGGCACCCACCTGTTACGAATTTGCCTGTTCACCTGTGGGATGTTCCAAATAAGTGATTGATGAGCATTCCTCAACTTTATCAGTATTTATTGCCACCTTTCCCAACTTCTTTGTCACGTGTTGCTGGCATCAAATTCTAAAGTTAATGATTAAAAAAAAAATGTGTGTCAGTTTGAACATCAAATATGTTGTCTTTGTAGCATATTCAACTGAATATGGGTTGAAAAGGATTTGCAAATCATTGTATTCCGTTTATATTTACATCTAACACAATTTACCAACTCATATGGAAACGGGGTTTGTAGGATTAGAATCATCTACATTTTCAAACTTGTTCAGCAGTGGTCACCCACGTAACTCATTGCCCAGCACGACTCTTAAGACGTCAAGAAGCGATTTTTACACAACGCCCCCCCCCCTCTAAACCTTACTCTAATGCGGGTCACGGCCTCGAAGGTTAACGTGGGTCACCCATGTAGTCTGGCCCTGATTGTCCGTCAAGAAGCGATTTTTACACAACGTTCCACACAGAGGTGAAACTCACTGGTGTCCGTTACCTTTACCCCCTCAAAACCTTACTCTCATCCGGGTCACAGCCCCAATGGTTAACGTGGGTCACCCACGTAGTCTGGCCCTGATTGTCCAGTGCGACTCTTAAGACGTCGAGAAGCATTTCTTACTTAACTTTCCACACAGAGGCGAATCTTACTAGTATCCGTTACCCTCACCCCCTCTAAACCTCACTCTCATCCGGGTCACGGCCCCGAAGGTTAACGTGTGTCACCCATGTAGTCTTGCCCTGGTTGTCCAGCGTGACTCTTGAGACGTTGAGAAGCGATTTTTACACAACGCTCCACAGAGAGGCCAAACTCACTGGTATTAGTTACCCTCACCCCCTCTAAACCACACTCTGATCCGGGTCACAGCCCCAATGATAACGTGAGTCACCCATGTAGTCTGGCCCTGATTGTCCATTGGACTTTTAAGATGTCGAGAAGCGATTATAACCTAACATTCCACAGAGAGGCCAAAACTTACTGGTATCCGTTAGCCTCACCCCGTCTAAACCTCACTCTAATCCGGGTCACGGCCCCGATGGTAACGTGGGTCACCCACACAGTCTGGCCCTGATTGTCCAGTGTGACTCTTGTGACGTTGAGAAGCGATTCTTTCTTAACATTCCACAGAGAGGCAAAACTTACTGGTATCCGTTACCCTCAGCCCCCCTCTAAACCTCACTCTGATCCTGGTCACGGCCCCGATGGTAACGTGAGTCACCCACGTAGTCTGGCCCTGATTGTCCAGTGCGACTCTTAAGACGTTGAGTAGCGATTCTTACTTAACGTTCTACACAGAGGCCAAACTTACTGGTATCCGTTACCCTCACCCCCTCTAAACCGCACTTTCATTTGGGTCACATCCCCAAGGGTAACGTGGGTCACCCATGTAGTCTGGCCCTGATTGTCCATTGGACTTTTAAGACGTCGAGAAGCGATTCTAACCTAACATTCCACAGAGAGGCCAAAACTTACTGGTATCTTTTAGCCTCACCCCCTCTAAACCTCACTCTAATCCGGGTCAGGGCCCCGAAGGTTAACATGAGTCACCCATGTAGTCTGGCCCTGATTGTCCAGCGAAACTCTTAAGACGTCAAGAAGCAATTTTTACACAACGTTCCACACAGAGGCGAAATTCACTGGTGTCCGTTACCCTTACCCCCTCTAAACCTCACTCTCATTCGGGTCACGGCCCCGATGGTAACGTGGGTCACCCACGTAGTCTGGCCCTGATTGTCCAGCGCTCCTCTTAAGACGTCGAGAAGCGATTCTTACTTAACGTTCCCACAAAGGTG
>NC_084568.2:8282500-8305000 GCF_033978685.3 Nerophis lumbriciformis
CCATTGTTGCATTGAGAGAACGAACCGCAGCAAGCTGCATTAACCCCCACGTGACAACGAGAAGGTGTGTCCAAACTGTTGGCTTGTAATGTACATATTACATATCATATAATAGATATATAATTAATAATTATGATAATTGGTTATCAACCTCTACCTTTTTTACTTCCGAGACAACCTTTTTTAAGATTTTTAATCAATCAGAAATATCAAGCAGCTAAAATGTGACAAACATTGATACGTGTGGAGAGAGTGTTTTGCATTTCTCCCATCATCCCTTGTAATAGATTTAAATGACTGTAGTTTGTATTTTTTTTTATGCTGATTGGACGTTTTTTTTAATAATATTCACAAAGTTCATTGTGCAGGATGTGTTGTGTGACCATGTTTGTTGATTTGGTTTTGTGCTGGTTGGAATTTTTTTCTTCACTATGACTAGGGAAGGTTTTTTGGATTAGGTTATATAAGTGAATGCTGTGCCTATATTCACATTGATCTATATTAATGTCGTTGGCCACCAGATGCCGACAAAATGGCAGCCATCAGACCGCTGACTATTTGCATTCTCTCGATGAGCTTCAAGAGGTGGAATGGTTTTCACTTCACAGGTGTGCTTGAAGCTCATGGAGAGAATGCCAAGAGTGTGCAAAGTAGTAATCAGAGCAAAAGGGTGGCTATTTTGAAGAAACTGGAATATAAAACATGTTTTCAGTTCATTTTTGTTAAGTACATAACTCCACATGTGTTTCATTCATAGTTGTGATGCCTTCAGTGACAATCTACAATGTAAATAGTCATGAAAATGCATTGAAATGAGAAGGTGTGTCCAAACTTTTGGCCTGTACTGTATATAGAACCCTAATGGAGGTGTTTGGATGTTTTTTAAGAGCTTTGTTGGCAGAATATAGCTGGCTCCGTCGTAAGCAGACTTTTCATTGCATTTATTTACAATTTAGAACACATTAAAAAAAACTGTCTTCTTGCCTTACATAATAATTGTGAATGATAGGCAAAATAAATGATAAAAAAAAAGTGCAGTCCCGATTTTAAAAAAAAGAATTGAATTAACCCTAATGGTTGTGGCCCTTAACAACCGCATAAAGTGTTTATGCTAGGAGTCGGCCTGGGTGATGTACGTCAATAAACAAAAATAAATAACAAATACAAAGATTTTCTTGGATTTGCGGTTTTTCCCTTCGTAGAATGCCAATAGAAGTATGCCACTGTGTGTGTAGGTGACTACAATTTGAGGTATATTGTTGTTCTACTTACGCACCACAGCTGTGATGCGGTAATCAAAACGCCGGCGTTCCTCGGGTGTTTGTTTGGCTCCGAGATGCAGGAGCCTTGCATGTGTCTGATGGCATTTCCTAACCTTTTTAGTACACAATATTGTGTTCCCTGCTCTTTCTGCCCTTTCTGTCGCACGCATTCATGTTTAACAAACAGTGAAGTGCGTAAAAAGGGTAGGGAGGAGAGAGGGCTGGGGTGGTGGTGGGACAAAACAAATGCCATCGAACTTGTGTGCACTTAATGTCTATATCAAACCTGGGCAAATTAAGGCCCGGGGGGACGTTAAGCTTTTCAATCTGGCCCGCCGGACATTCCCAAATATTTTTTTTTATATCTTTAAGATGGAAAGTGTAGCTGCCGTTATGATGTGCAGTGATGTTTTCTAATGACCGTAAGTCTTTGTCAGGCTTGGTAAAAAGATAGGACTCAGATGCAGAGTAGGGAACTTAGACAGGCTTTTATTTTGACAGCTTCCTTTTCACCTCCAAAGTCAAGGATTACAATATCTATTTTAACCAAAAACTAATCGACAAAAAAAGGTTCCAAAAAAAATAGGAACAACCAAAAATCGCTCCGAACGGAGGAAAACACAAAAGCAAAGACGAACTATAATTAATATATGCTATAAAATGTATAAACAAAAAAACGCTCCAACAGGAGGAAGAAACAACAGCTATGAAAAATTCTACACTATCTAATCTAATAAAGTTTTGACAAAAAATTGTCACTCAAAAATGTGAGGAAAGAATGAAAAATAACTGAAACTTACCACTTCGGCTGAATAAACTAAATAACAAAACATCACTCTGCTGAGGAGGAAGAAAGGAAAACTCAAAATAGCAACGAAGGGATTCAGGATCAAAGAACATAAGCACAAGACAAGGCATGGACATGGGCATGGATGCTAGAGAGCACGAATAAACGAAACAATCTGGCACAGACCTACACTGTTCCAATATCCATTTCTCTGTTCTCAATTGTTGATGACTGATGATAACAACCAAACCTCTCTGTAAAGCACCAGTTCCATCGGCAGCAAAACAGGCCCAGAGCATAACCACCGCTGCTGCCCACTGCTCCCCTCACCTCCCAGGGGGTGATCAAGGGTGATGGGTAAAACGCAGAGAATAATTTCGCCACACCTAGTGTGTGTGTGACAATCATTGGTACTTTAACTTAACTTAATAACTACCACCACCATGCTTGACGGTAGGTGTGGTGTTCCTGGGATTAAAGGCCTCACCTTTTCTCCTCCAAACATATTGCTGGGTATCGTGGCCAAACAGCTCAATTTTTGTTTCATCTGACATCACATGGACAAAGATACCGTATTTCCTTGAATTAGCGCCTGGGCGGTAATTAATTTAAAACCTCTTCTCACTCCGGCGCTTACCAAAGCCATGCGGTAAATGTAGGCCTGCGCTTATAAATTTGAGTGTGATGTAAGGATACTACAATATTGGCCCTAGTGTGTGAATGTGAGTGTGAATGTTGTCTGTCTATATGTGTTGGCCCTGTGATGAGGTGGCGACTTGTCCAGGGTGTACCCCGCCTTCCGCCCGAATGCAGCTGAAATAGGCTCCAGCACTCCCGCGACCCCGAAAGGAGGTTCTTAACCTCCAACAAGGTTAAGAACCACTGATCTAGCCTATTTCTATTCATTTGTCCATCAGTAAAATATTTTTAAAGACTACTCCAATTGTTTAGCTGACAATTTATATCTGTGTGTGGAATCGCATTAGTGTTTTACAAGAATATATAAATACAAACAGAATAATGTCACGTACGCCATCTGATGTGTGGAGGCATTTCACCCCAACCAATGTAGGCGTAAAGGCTGTGTACATTTGCAAATACTGTGCAAGTAGTTACGTCAAAAATGCCACAAAGATGCAGCAGCATATAGACAAGTGCCCAATAATATATCATTATTGTAATTCCCCATTAATTCCCATGGACGGTGTCCAACTTTGAGTAATCAAAAAAATGGTCAATATTTCCAAACGTCCCGGAAATTTACCGGAAACTTTCCACCCCTTTGCAACCCGAGTTGTTGTCTCTTTTTGTGCAATTTTCCCCTCGGTCTTCCTTTTTCTCTCTTCCTTGCCCCTCCTGCTGCGGCCAGGCTGCACCAAATAATAATAATAGAATACATTTAATAAAGTCAAATACATGTAAGGCAGGGGTGCTCACACTTTTTCTGCAGGCGAGCTACTTTTCAATTGATCAAGTCGTGGGGATCTACCTCATTCATATATATAATTTATATTTACTTATTTATGAAATATATGTTTTTGTTAACAAGTTAAAGGTGTTTAATGATAATGCAAGCATGTTTAACACATATAGTTAATATTGTTAATACATTAAAGGTGTTTAATGATAATACAAGTATGTTTAATACATATAGTTAATATTGTTAACAAGTTAAAGGTGTTTAAAGATAATGCAAGCATGTTTAACACATATAGTTAATATTGTTAACAAGTTAAAGGTGGTTAAAAATAATACAAGCATGTTTAACACAAATAGTTAATATTGTTAACAACTTAAAGGTGGTTAAAGATAATACAAGCATGTTTAACACATATAGTTAATATTGTTAACAACTTAAAGGTGGTTAAAGATAATACAAGCATGTTTAACACATATAGTTAATATTGTTAACAACTTAAAGGTGGTTAAATATAATACAAGCATGTTTAACACATATAGATTCCTTTCTTTCATGAAGACAAGAATATAAGTTGGTGTATTACCTGATTGTGATGACTTGCATTGATAGGAATCAGATAGTGGTGATGATAACGTACGGATTTTCGAATGGAGGAGAAAAAAAGTCCTCCTTTCTGTCCAATACCACATGAAAGTGGTTGGTTTTTGGCATCTTATTTGTCCAGCTTCCGTACTCCTTTGTATACACTTTACAAGAAATACATTGTCGGCAAACTCCGTAGCTTGCTAGCTTGTGCACGCCAGCTTTCTGAGACTCTTATTTTGGTAGCGCAGGCAGGATGAAGCAGAGCTTTTATTGTGCAACTGTGCAGTCGGTCTTTGGAGTTTTGCCGACAGGTACGGCGCCAGAGTCTGTTGAAATAAAGTGTTTCTCGCCTTCCAGTCGGTAATTTTAATGAGCTGGCAGCAGCCAGCGTCATCTCAGAAGACCCTCGGGTGCCGTGAATGTCAATCAAGTGACGAAAGTGACGTCATAGTGAAGATTTATGATCGCTCATGTTTAGGACTATTTTTTTAATGCCTGGCTGGTGATCGACTGACACACCCTCCGAGATCGACCGGTAGATCGCGATCGACGTAATGAGCACCCTTGATGTAAGGCAACAATAGAAGTATCCCACACTTCTCTTTTGTAAAATACTTTTGTACAGCATATATGTACATCAACTATATGATTTGCCTGAGTAGCTGGACAGGGCAAAATAAAAAATAAATAAAAGTACAACATGGGGATAAGACTCAGTCAAAATGGTAGAGGGCTTTAGCGCATCATAACGGCCTTAAGACACTGTCATAAAGCAGTGGTCTGTAAAACATAATCCATGCAACATTTTGACCAAAGAACCACCATTACATGTTATGTAGACCACAAAGAAGTGTGTTAAATGTAGAAAAAAAATATATGACCCCATTTAAAGGCTGCTTTGCAATCTAAGCAAGAAAAGTGTCCACTGGGACCCTTCAGCATCCGTAAGTCTCTTACGTTCCATCGACATCATGTTGTCCCTCGTTTCTCGCTCTCAAATCCCTCCAAACGCTCCTCGCCGTCATGTCTACAAGCAGCTAAGCTCTGTAGGGGGTTCCAGTCCACTTGGGCTTGATTCCCTTTGGCCGTGTTGCGGTCATGTCACATTAAGCTCCGACAATTTTTGTGTCAGCGGCTTCCTTCCCCCACACGACCGCCTCTAAAAGAAACTATTTAGTCACTGGCTGCAGTGTGTTTATATTTCTAGACACAACATGCCCTTGACGCCTCGGCTTGTCCCTCAAGGGCTTATCAAAGTGTGGTACGGGTACCACTAATAATCACTTTGTTAAAGTACAGTGTTTTATTTTCCTATGTTCAAACAGTGTTGCTGTTTAAGCTGTGTAATTTAATTAAATATACTTGTTCAACCAGGTTTGATTGATTGATTGAGACTTTTATTAGTAGATTGCACAGTACAGTACATAGTCCGTACAATTGACCACTAAATGGTAACACCCCAATAAGTTTTTCAACTTGTTTATGTCATGTCTGTGTAATCATGTTTTGTCTTAGTCATGTTTTGTTTAGTTATTGGACTCTTTAGTTACTGGCTTTTCACTCCCTTGTCTTGTTTCCACGATTACCCATTAGTTTCACCTGTTCCACGTTTGGACTCATTGTGCACTCTTGTTTGTCACCATAGCAACCCATTAGTTTTCACCTGTCACGTCACGCACCTGTTTCACGTTTTGAGTCACGCACCTGTTTTCGTTAATCATGTCTGTAGTATTTAAGTTCAGTGTTTTCAGTTTGTCTTGCTGGTGACATCTCCACATTTATGCTTCTGCACACTCTCCACACACCCTTAAGACCCTTGCTGCTATTTTTTCATGTCCATCGTTCACGCTGCTCCTTTTTGTCCATGCCAAGTAAGTTTTGTTTATTATTGCCACAGTTAGTGTTTTTTGTTGTTCATAGTTTTTGCCTTTGTGCAAGTATTTGGTTTCATAGTTTGTTCTCCGCCATTGTGCGCGCCTTTTGTTTGATCCTTTTTTTGTAGTTATAGTGTTTAAATAAATCATGTATTCCCCTTCACGCCACGTATGGTCCAAATATTTTGCACCTTGGGAGAACAAACCACGCCATAGTCCAAGTCGTGACAGTTTAAGTCGGAGTCCACTTAAATTGATTCATGATACAGATATATACTATCAGATATATACTATCATCATAATACAGTCATCACACCAGATAATCATCAGAGTATATACATAGAATTATTTACATTATTTACAATCCGGGGTGTGGGATGTGGAGAGGGCTCGGTTTGGTTGTTATCATCACTTCAGTCATCAACAATTGTATCATCAGAGAAATGTACATTGAAACAGTGTAGGTCTGACTTGGTAGGATATGTACAGCAAGTAGTGGACATAGAGAGAGAGATCAGAAAACATAAGAAAAAGTATCTACATTTGATTATTTACATTTGATTATTAACAATCCGGGGAGGGTGTTAGTTTAGGTTTGAAGTTGCCTGGAGGTGTACTTTTATTGCGGTTTTGAAGGAGGATAGAGATGCCCTTTCTTTTACACCTGTTGGGAGCGCATTCCACATTGATGTGGCATAGAAAGAGAATGAGTTAAGACCTTTTGTTAGATCGGAATCTGGGTTTAACGTGGTTCGTGGAGCTCCCCCTGGTGTTGTGGTTATGGCGGTCATTTACGTTAAAGGGGAACATTATCACCAGACCTATGTAAGCGTCAATATATACCTTGATGTTGCAGAAAAAAGACCATATATTTTTTTAACCGATTTCCGAACTCTAAATGGGTGAATTTTGGCGAATTAAACGCCTTTCTATTATTCGCTCTCGGAGCGATGACGTCACATCGGGAAGCAATTCCCCCATTTTTTCACTTTCGTTGGTGTGTTGTCGGAGGGTGTAACAACACGAACAGGGACGGATTCAAGTTGCACCAGTGGCCCAAAGATGCGAAAGTGGCAAGAAATTGGACGAAATTTGTTCAAAATACGAGGGTGTGGGGAAAGCCGACGAAATGGTCAGTCGTTTGTTCCGCACACTTTACCGACGAAAGCTATGCTACGACAGAGATGGCAAGAATGTGTGGATATCCTGCGACACTCAAAGCAAATGCATTTCCAACGATAACGTCAAAGAAATCTGCCGCCAGACCCCCATTGAATCTGCCGGAGTGTGTGAGCAATTCAGGGACAAAGGACCTCGCTAGCACGGCAAGCAATGGCGGCAGTTTGTTCCCGCAGACGAGCGAGCTAAACCCCCTGGATGTCTTGGCTCACACCGTCCCTTATGCCACCGAAGATTATCAAGAGAAGAATATCGACCCTAGCTTCCCTGGCCTGCTGACATCAACTCCAAAACTGGACAGATCAGCTTTCAGGAAAAGAGAGCGGATGAGGGTATGTCTACAGAATATATTAATTGATGAAAACTTTATTCATTACTCGTGGTTTTACGTAAATTATTATACATAAACTGTGTTTACCAATAATGTAGCTTAAAAACATTTATTTTTTTCAATCATTCGAGTACATTCGGGTAGTCTTGTATAATGCAGTATTTTGTGTCTATTTAGGTATGGTTAACCTGAGTGCTGAAATCGTGGAAAAATATATGTTCTTAGCGCGCCTGAAATGGGCTGTCTGCACTCTCAAAGTGCATGTTGTTGCCAAATGTATTTCATATGCTGTAAACCTAGTTCATAGTTTTAGTAATTATCTTATCAGACAGTGTTAAGCCGCTGAAATGGTTAAAATCAGGCACTTTGAAGCTTTTTTTAGGGATATCGCGTGATGGGTAAAATTTTGAAAAAAACTTCGAAAAATAAAATAAGCCACTGGGAACTGATTTTTAATGGTTTTAACCCTTCTGAAATTGTGATAATGTTCCCCTTTAAGGAAGTAGTTTGACATGTACTTCGGTATCAGGGAGGTGTAGCGGATTTTATAGACTAGGCTCAGTGCAAGTTGTTTTACTCTGTCCTCCACCCTGAGCCAGCCCACTTTGGAGAAGTGGGTAGGAGTGAGGTGTGATCTGGGGTTGAGGTCTAGAAGTAATCGGTCTAGCTTGTTCTGGGATGTTTGGAGTCTAGATTTGAGGGTTTTGGATGTGCTAGGGTACCAGGAGGTGCATGCGTAATCGAAACAGGGTTGAATGAGAGTTCCCGCTAAAATCTTCATGGTGCTTTTGTTTCAACATTCAAACCATTTCTACATTCATCCTACAAGCCATTAGCATTTCAGTTCAGCGTCAGCTCTTCAACATTGGAACCATTCCGACATTCAAACTATTCCTACATTCATACTACATTCTATCAGCAGTTCAGTTCAGTTCAACTTCAGCATTGGAAACAAGGTTTCTGTGGTTTATCCATTATACAGTGCTCAATACCGGGGTAGGGTGGAATATACGTTAGGTCAGGAAAAACACAGAGGCTATATTATCATTGCCGACCATGTTAACAACCGAACCGTAACTTAAAAGGGTTGGCTGAACAGCTACTAAGGCATGACGCAATCACCGCCCATGTTAACTACCGCACCGTAACTTAAAAGGGTTGGCTGAACAGCTACTAAGGCATGACGCAATCACCGCCCATGTTAACTACCGAACCGTAACTTAAAAGGGTTGGCTGAACAGCTACTAAGGCATGACGCAATCACCGCCCATGTTAACTACCGCACCGTAACTTAAAAGGGTTGGCTGAACAGCTACTAAGGCATGACGCAATCACCGCCCATGTTAACTACCGCACCGTAACTTAAAAGGGTTGGCTGAACAGCTACTAAGGCATGACGCAATCACCGCCCATGTTAACTACCGCACCGTAACTTAAAAGGGTTGGCTGAACAGCTACTAAGGCATGACGCAATCACCGCCCATGTTAACTACCGAACCGTAACTTAAAAGGGTTGGCTGAACAGCTACTAAGGCATGACGCAATCACCGCCCATGTTAACTACCGCACCGTAACTTAAAAGGGTTGGCTGAACAGCTACTAAGGCATGACGCAATCACCGCCCATGTTAACTACCGCACCGTAACTTAAAAGGGTTGGCTGAACAGCTACTAAGGCATGACGCAATCACCGCCCATGTTAACTACCGCACCGTAACTTAAAAGGGTTGGCTGAACAGCTACTAAGGCATGACGCAATCACTGCCCATGTTAACTACCGCACCGTAACTTAAAAGGGTTGGCTGAACAGCTATTAAGGCATGACCCAATCGCCGCCCGTTATAACTACAAAACCATAACTTAAAAGGATTGGCTGAACAAATATAAGGACTAAAATCTTGTTCGTTGGTTGACCTTTTTGATTACCTTGGTTGCCATTTTATCACAGGAAAGATTAGCCTCTAGAATGGAACCTAGGTAGGTGACCTCATCTTTCCTGGTGATAACAATGTCACCCACTTGTATAGTGAAGTCACTGACTTTCTTAAGGGTGATGTGGGGCCCAAACAGGATGGATTCCGTTTTACCCAAGTGTAATGTCGTTTATGTATATCGAGGTCTGCTTTTAATGGATACTAAGGCCTACTACGCTACTGCAATTTAATGTGGGTCATTATTATAGTGAGGTGAACAAAATGTTGAGAACCACTGACCTACATTGTGTTTATCACCCGGATCTGGAGCAGTTTCCATATGAAGAAACAAAATGTAGTATAAAACTTAAGTAATGACTCATTTTGCATGCCGTCGTCGCTAATTGACGCCGCCGCAGCAGTTTTTTCCTCGTCCATACTTGCTGCACAGAGTTGATTGCTAGAATCAGTCATCATCATTTTTTAAGTAACTGCCCTGCCATCTTATAATTAAATTAACCTTAATGTGAGCTTGTAATATTTAAGCAAGGTAACCAGCCTGACTCACAGTGTGCACTTTTGAATCTCCCAATGAATGTTGTCAGATTTGATGCAACAGGAATGCAATCTCGTATGGAAAAGCAATTGCAATGTTTCAAGCATCCCTTTGCTTTGTTTTGATGGTACATGTTCAAAAAGTAATATTAGCATCGCAACAAAAATGGCCTTTACCAAATTAATATGATGACTCTAGTGTGTTTGGCCAAGCACCAAATTGTATAAAAAAGTATCCCTCCTTGAGGGTTGTAATGCAGTGTTTATGTATTTATATTATATTATATACTGGCCTCTATCACTTCCGCTCTTAGCGCCTTCAAAATAAGAGCTCAAGGCATATACTGTATAACAGCGCATAACAGGAACTTAACATCACAAAGAGGAAAGCCCATAAAAATAGGTTACAAAAGTTATTTAATAAGAAGCCAAAAAGTGCAAAAACAATAATGTTCGTGTTGGAGGAGTTGTGAATTAGGTACATCTGCAGTCTGCAGGTGTACCTAATGTTGTGGCCCTGCAGTCATTCACAACTCCTCCAACACGAACATGATTGTTTTTGCACTTTTTGGCTTCTTATGAAATAACTTTTTTAAATAGATTCAATCTTGCACGTGGAAAGTTTAAGTGTGGGCTTCAGTTGATATAACACTCCCGTCACAGGGTGCATTCTACGGCGGGGGTGCAGGAGGCGGGATTACTGCGAGCCTCAGCCAGTGCGTCTTTTGCAGCCGTTTTATGATCGCTCAGCACAAGAAATACGTTACACACATACAGTTGTTGACAAAATACACTGTACATTTTAGGGACGGCGTGGCGCAGTGGAAGAATGGCCGTGCGCGACCCGAGGGTCCCTGGTTCAATCCCCACCTAGTACCAACCTCGTCATGTCCGTTGTGTCCTTAGCAAGACACTTCACCCTTGCTCCTGATGGGTGCTGGTTAGCGCCTTGCATGGCAGCTCCCTCCATCAGTGTGTGAATGTGTGTGTGAATGGGTAAATGTGGAAGTAGTGTCAAAGCGCTTTGAGTACCTTGAAGGTAGAAAAGCGCTATACAAGTACAACCCATTTATTATATACCTCAGCTAACTAAACTATAGAAATGTACAATATAGTTCATATAGCAATACGGTTTCACTGCACAGCAGGCCAGCAGTTAGCCGAGTCCGCAATCCATGTTGAGGCACTGAGTGACGTGCCTCAACTGGCTGCTGTTCACCGCACCGTCTCTTCTCAGTATTTGAACGGCAAATGGGAAAATTCAGCGATTTTAAATAAAAATAATCTAAAACTGGTGAAGTTAAATGGATAATAACTATAGTATAATCACTGGATACATATAACAATTTAATATATATATATATATATATATATATATATATATATATTATAGTATAATCACTGGATACATATAACAATTTAATATATATATATATATATATATATATATATATATATATATATATATATATATATATATTGATTGTAAAATATGTCTATCGAGAGTGTGCGTGACAATGTTGTGTTGTGTTCATACGTTGTCAATATTCAGTGTTTTATCGTTCATAGTTAATATTGTAAATCCCACTTTCTTTGTTTTCCTGTACATTCTGGGTGTCTCATTCAGTAAAAAAATGTAGAATTCAATTTTTTAAGGCGGTCTGTCATAACGTTTTTAGCTTTCAATCAGACATTATTGTGAGGTTTTGTATTAGTGTTCCTAAAAATAAGACCCAAGCACACATACTGTACAGGAGATTTTCACAGCTTACATATATGTCATACTTGCCAACCCTCCCGAATTTTCCGGGAGACTCCCGAAATTCAGCGCCTCTCCCGAAAACCTCCCGGGACGAATATTCTCCCGAAAATCTCCCGATTTTCAGCCGGAGCTGGAGGCCACGCCCCCTCCAGCTTCATGCAGACCTGAGTGAGGACAGCCTTTTTTCATGACGAGAGGACAACAGGGTGACAAGAACTAAATCATCCAGACTAGAGATAAATTGTATTATTATGTTTATCTTACCTAAAAATAAATATATTTATTAATTAAAAATAAATAAAAATAAATACATTTTTACTATATTTTGCTAAAAACATCAAAATTAATTGTATTTTTATTTGTATTTTTTTCTGACTCCTTATTACATCCAGCCATAGAATTATACATAAAAGTAAACATATTTGAAATAATTAATTTTAAATTATCATAATAATTCATTTAAAATGACCATATTTAATTATTAAAATAATTGCTTGTTTATCAACAACTTTAGCATTTTATTCATTACATTTTGAAACTCTCAGAAGCCAACTTATGTTATATTCCTTAATATTTATTTATGCAAGTTTGAAGTATCAATTATCTAAACACAGTTTTGTTTGCATATTTTCAGGATGTATATATATATATATATATATATATATATATATATATATATATATATATATATGAAATACTTGACTTGGTGAATTCTAGCTGTCAATACACCCCCCCCCCCCGGAAATTGGAGGTCTCAAGGTTGTCAAGTATGATATATGTATACATGTATGTATGTACGTATACATACATAGATAGATATACCGGCCCCCAGACACATTTTTTCCTCTAACTTTGGCCCCCAGAGTCAAAATAATTGCCCAGGCCTGCTTTAAAGGCTACACACAAATAATTTAAATTGGAGCCAACTGTATTTTTTTGCTTTTATTTAGTTATTTTGCACTAGCTTCTTTATTTCATTTAAAAAAATATATATATATTTTGTTTTCAATACCACAAGTTGAATACATAATCTGAGTTACAACAGTACTAGCACATTCTCGATTTCATAACATAAGGTTTGTAAAAATGTGTTAGCGTTGTACGGTATACCGGTACTAGTATAGTACCGCAATACTAATTACCGTATTTTTCGGAGTATAAGTCGCACCGGAGTATAAGTCGCACCTGCCGAAAATGCATAATAAAGAAGGAAAAAAACATAAGTCGCACTGGAGCCTGGCCAAACTATGAAAAAAACTGTGACTTATAGTCCGAAAAATACGGTAATCATATTCGGTACTATACTGACTCTAAAAAGTACCAGTTGTTTGTTGTTGTTTTTTTTTACATTTATATTATGTTTATAAACTCAGGAAATAAGTCCCTGGACACACGAGGACTTAAATTATGACCATTGTATGATCTTGTAACTACTTGGTATCGGATTGATACCCAATTTTGTGGTATCATCCAAAACTAATGTAAAGTATCCAACAACACAAGATAAGTAATTTGAACAGAAGTGTAGATAGAACATGTTAAAAGAGAAAGTAAGCAGATAATAACAGTAAATAAACAAGTAGGTTAATAATTAATTTTCTACCACTTGTCCTTAATAATGTTGACAAAATAATAGGTAGATAGTTTGGACCAGTTGTTCCTCCCAGGGAATTCAAGTCACAAGTCGCTCCCAAGCTCTTTACGACACTTAAAGCTGAGTAGAAAAACCACCAGAGACAGAATAGGTATTTTGTAATATATTTGCAAAGCTTTGCAAATACATTGAGACCAGTCCAGCATAGAACATTCAATCGCGCCGCCAAGATGGTCTGCCCCCCCCTTGAAAAACCCTCTCCCCTCTTAAGTCCCTCTCCCTCCCACCCTCGCAGTCTTGTCCCTCCAGCCAAAACACATGCCCATTGCCCTTACGCACCTGGACATAAGGCTAGATAAGAGAAAGGAGTATCTCTCTTTCTTACATTCCTCACTCAAGGTTTAAGCACACAGTATGTTGCAGACCAAAAGACCACAATTGGAAGAAAAACACTAGCTGTTTTGTAATATGATTATGAAATAAAAAGAAGTAACACTTAAATACGGATATATGTAAATATCTGCCTCCGACGCACAATATGTTACTGCATACGTCAGCTGACTAATTAGGAACCTCTGTTTGTTTACTTACTACTAAAAGACATGTTGTTTTGTATGTTCACTATTTTATTTAAGGACAAACTTGCAGTAAGGAACATATGTTTAATGCATACTTGCCAACCCTCCCGGATTTTCCGGGAGACTCCCGAAATTCAGCGGCTGTCCCGAAAACCTCCCGGGACAAATTTTCTCCCGAAATTCAGGCGGAGCTGGAGGCCACGCCCCCTCCAGCTCCATGCGGACCTGAGTGACGTGTTGACAGCCTGTTCTCACGTCTGCTTTCCCACAATATAAACAGCTAATGATGGAGGGCGAGTTCTTGGTTTCTTATGTGGGTTTATTGTTAGGCAGTTTCATTAACGTCCTCCCAGCGTGGCAACAACACACAACAACAGCAGTCAAGTTTTCGTCTACCGTAAAGCAGTTCGTCTGCCGTAAACAGCAATGTTGTGACACTCTTAAACAGGACAATACTGCCATCTACTGTACATGCATATGTGACCCATTACACATTTATCAGTATTCACATTGGTCAGTAGGGGGCAGTAGGGCGTTTCTTCCCAATTGAATGCTATCACCTGCAGACCGGAAGAGGTTAGTTTTGGTGAATCAACTCACTGAATAATATCCATGTGATCTTTATAAGTTTAAGTACACATTCTGATGGTGGAGCCTAACTCTAAAGTGTTTGTGAGTTGTAGTTTGTATTTGTGAATGAATCCAGTGCACAGCTGCAGTAATCAATACAAAATGGCGACGTGAGTACGCAATGTTTATATAAGAACTTCTGATCCTAATTCAGACTCCCAAATTAGAGCTCCCGTTTTCTTATTGATTTTATAATGTATATTTGTATAATGTGTGTGTTCTGAAATAGTGACAGAGAATAGAACAAGGATGGACAATTCAACCCTTAACTCAACAATGAGTAGAGGAGTGTTATGTGTGTGTAATAATGTATAAATAAATGAACACTGAAATTCAAGTATTTCTTTTATGTATATATATATATATATATATATATATATATATATATATATATATATATATATATATATATATATATATATATATATACATATATATATATGTGTGTGTGTGTGTATATATATATATATATATATATATATATATATATAATATAGCTAGAATTCACTGAAAGTCAAGTATTTCTTATATATATATATATATATAATATTATATATATATATATATAATATATATAATCTCCTGACGATTGAGGGTACCCCCCCTCATGAAACAGGCCTGTAGAGATGAAATAGTCTTGTGATTTTTTTTCCCCACACATACATATATATATATATATATATATATATATATATATATATATATATCTTAACCACGCCCCCCGCCCCACCCCGACCACGCCCCCACCCCCCATCTCCCGAAATCGGAGGTCTCAAGGTTGGCAAGTATGATTTAATGTACCCTAAGATCTTGTGTTAAAATACAGACATTAATGCCATTTTTTTGTGGGTCCCTTTACCAAAATATTGGTATAAACAACATTTTCCGTTTTATATTAATATATTGTCAAAGTATGGGATCTGAGGTCAAACATGTTAATCAGGGCATTCCCAATATGAATATTGTGAATATACTTGATTTTTTTGTGTGTGACCGAAATAAAAGCATGCATCGCTCTTCTCAACAAGCATCGGGTGCTGCTTGAAACTGTCACGTCTGTTTTTTGGCATTCAAATAAGCGACTGAAGAAAGTTCGTTTTTCACTTGTAAACATATTCGTTTCGCTTTGGTTTCTTCCTCACGTTTGGGAAATGTATAATTGCTTGTTATACAGCCACAAGTACATTGCAGTCCTGTCATGGTAATTTTTGAACAAAAATGTTTGCATAATGTAACGTGATCATTTCGACTTGGGCATACTTCGTCGCCGTGGCAACAGTATACAAATGCATTGTAAGAGTTAGCAAAAGTACAAATTAGTGTAAACAAAACTAAAGTCGTGAGTTGCCGAGAAGAAACCGGAGGCGTATTTTCGGAGTACACATTACGTGGTGGGTGGTGGTGGGTGTTTGTGCTCGGGGGGGTTTGCGCTGGGTCCTGACATAATGCGCGTCGGTATGCGCTCGGATCTTTTCATTTTGGTCTTGGATCGCGGCCCATTCCTCACTGAATCTTTTTTTTTTTTTTTTTTTTTCCTCCGGGCACGGAGATGCTGAGAGATATTAATGGTGGGAAGAGAGACGGTGAGCAAGAGGCGGGGCGCTTTTTAATGCGAAGAAAGTCGGATGGAGCGAGGTGGGCTGGAGAAATATACTAAGATGGATGGATGGAGGAGAGTGGGCGGGTGAGGTCAGCGCAGGGAGAGCCACGCAGGTCAACAGCAGACAAGAGGAAGAGCAGATGAGTTGGAGGGGAGGATGTGCAAGGCTTGCTTCCAGATGGGAAAGTATCTTGGCAAGTGAACAACAACTGGAAGCTGCCAGCAGTGACCCAACCATGCCTGAAAAATAATCAAAGTTTCATCTCCTCCACCAACCACTCTGCAGCCCTTTTCTCTCACTTTCTCTTCCCTACAAGTAGGAATAATACACATATAGAGAATGTGCACTTTTCCTCCAGTATTTGTTACCCTGCAGAGTAGTGTTGTACCAAAATGATTTGTATACTTTTCGGTACTTTTCTATATAAAAGGGACCACAAAAAAATGGCATTATTGGCTTTATTTTAACAGGGTAAATTAAACATATGTTTCTTATTGCAAGTTTGTCCTTAAATAAAATAGTGAACATACAAGACAACTTGTCTTTTATTAGTAAGTAAACAAACAAAGGCTCCTAATTTAAAGGGGAACATTATCACCAGACCTATGTAAGCGTCAATGTATACCTTGATGTTGCAGAAAAAAGACCATATGTTTTTTAACCGATTTCCGAACTCTAAATGGGTGAATTTTGGCGAATTAAACGCCTTTCTAATATTCGCTCTCGGAGCGATGACACCGAGTCAAATCAGCTCTGTTATTTTCCGTTTTTTCGACTGTTTTCCGTACCTTGGAGACATCATGCCTCGTCGCTGTGTTGTCGGAGGGTGTAACAACACGAACAGGGACGGATTCAAGTTGCACCAGTGGCCCAAAGATGCGAAAGTGGCAAGAAATGTTGACGTTTGTTCCGCACATTTTACCGACGAAAGCTATGCTACGACAGAGATGGCAAGAATGTGTGGATATCCTGCGACACTCAAAGCAGATGCATTTCCAACGATAAAGTCAAAGAAATCTGCCGCCAGACCCCCATTGAATCTGCCGGAGTGTGTGAGCAATTCACGGACAAAGGGCCTCGGTAGCACGGCAAGCAATGGCGGCAATTTTGTTCCCGCAGACGAGCGAGCTAAACCCCCCTATCGACCCTAGCTTCCCTGGCCTCCTGACATCAACTCCAAAACTGGACAGATCAGCTTTCAGGAAAAGAGCGCGGATGAGGGTATGTCTACAGAATATATTAATTGATGAAAACTGGGCTGTCTGCACTCTCAAAGTGCATGTTGTTGCCAAATGTATTTCATATGCTGTAAACCCAGTTCATAGTTGTTAGTTTCCTTTAATGCCAAACAAACACATACCAATCGTTGGTTAGAAGGCGATCGCCGAATTCGTCCTCGCTTTCTCCCGTGTCGCTGGCTGTCGTGTCGTTTTCGTCGGTTTCGCTTGCATACGGTTCAAACCCATATGGCTCAATAGCTTCAGTTTCTTCTTCAATTTCGTTTTCGCTACCTGCCTCCACACTACAACCATCCGTTTCAATACATGCGTAATCTGTTGAATCGCTTAAACCGCTGAAATCCGAGTCTGAATCCGAGCTAATGTCGCCATAGCTTGCTGTTCTATGCGCCATGTTTGTTTGTGTTGACTTCACTATGTGACGTCACAGGAAAATGGACGGGTGTTTATAACGATGGTTAAAATCAGGCACTTTGAAGCTTTTTTTAGGGATATTGCGTGATGGGTAAAATTTTGAAAAAATCTTCCAAAAATAAAATAAGCCACTGGGAACTGATTTTTAATGGTTTTAACCCTTCTGAAATTGTGATAATGTTCCCCTTTAACTGCTGACATGCAGTAACATATTGTGTCATTAAGGACAAGTACCATACCATGCCATACCAACTTTATTTATAAAGCCCTTTGAAAACAACCACAGTTGAAGAACAAAGGGCTGTACACCACAAATAAATAAGAGGCAAAGACACACTAAAAAATAACATTTAAAACAGGAGTAAACTACACATTAAAAAAGCAAATACAAATTACCCAAAGAACAATTTGTTAGATAAAAAGCAGTTAAAAAGCAGTTAAAAACAGTTAAAAACAGTTTAAAGTCTCATGCTGGGTTAAAAGCCAGTGAATACAAATGGGTTTTAAGAAGGGTCTTAAAAGTAGCCAAAGAAGAGGCCTTTCTCACATGGAGAGGGAGATGGTTCCAAGTGGTAGAAAATGAATAAATAATCTACTTGTTCATTTACTGTTAATATCTGCTTACTTTCTCTTTTAACAAGTTCTATCTACACTTCTGTTAAAATGTAATAATCACGTATTGTTCTGTTGTTTGGATGCTTTACATTAGTTTTGAATGATACCACAAATTTTGGCATCAATCCGATACCAAGTCGTTACAGGATCGAGGTTCAAGGTGCTGTTTATTGTCCGTTCTTAACATGTACAAGACATATGAGAACTGACATTGACATTGGTTATAGTTTCAGGCCAAACTGGACCATCGTGCTTCATGCTTAAATACTGTACATTACCTTTTGCATTATATTAATTTATATCATTACGTGTTGTCTCCCTTGTACTTTTTTTTTTTTTACGTCATTGCCTGAAATAAATTAAATGAATAAATATTCAAAGTCCTCATGTGTCCAAGGACATATTTCCTGGGTTTATAAACATAATATACATTTTTAAAAAACTAAAGAAGATGTTGTGATGCCAACAAATAGCGACATAATCATAGTAGTATCGACTAGATACGCTCCTGTACTTGGTATCATTACAGTGGATGTCAGGTGTTTGTTTACATTGTGATGCCGGTGAGCTACGGTGTGTAGTGAAGCATGTTTAGCTATTCCTTGTCCTGCAGGGATGATACTTGTAAGAAACTCACTTTATTTGTCGCCATGGAGACGAGGATTAGTGATTTACAGTAGAAGTATCTACAACACTGCCGACTGGGGCTGGACGTTAGCCGCTCGCTCGCTAGCCATGTCTTAAAGCACCTCTTCTGGTAGGCGTGTCAGTGTTATAACTAGGGATGATGTTTGATAAGAAATTATCGAGTTCGAGCCTATTATCGAATCCTCTTATCGAACCGATTCCTTATCGATTCTCTTATCGAGTCCAGATAGATTGTTGTATCTGGAAAAAAACACAATATTTGGTTTAACAAATCACTTCACATTCTCTACTGCTCGCTACAATAACTCAGATATGGTAATACTATATTACCATATCTGAGTTATTGTGCAGAAATGTGGGGAAATAACTACAAATGTGCGCTACATTCGTTAACCGTGTTACAAAAAAAATCAATTAGACTGATACATAATGTTGGATATAGAGAACATACAAACACTTTATTTATTGAGTCAAAAATATTAAAGTTCGATGATTTGGTAAAATTGCAAACAGCTAAAATGATGTGGAATTAAATGATGGAATGGAGTTAAACATTGTACTGATATGATCCATGTTCAAATGAATAGTGCTTACAAAGTACAAAGAAGAAGAATTATGAGAAATACTTTCTGTCATGTCTGTGTAATCATGTTTTGTTTTAAGTCATGTTTTGTTTAGTTTCTGGCTTTTCACTCCCTTGTCTTGTTTGCATGATTACCCATTAGTTTCACCTGTTCCACGTTTGGACTCATTGTACACTCTTGTTTGTCACCATAGCAACCATTAGTTTTCACCTGTCACGTCACGCACCTGTTTCACGTTTTGACTCACGCACCTGTTTTCGTTAATCGTGTCTGTGTTATTTAAGCTTTTCATTTTCTGTTGTTCGTCCTGACGACATCCCCGCATTTATGCCCCCTGTCACACTCTGTCCACCTCTGCGCACTTCATGTCCATGCCAAGTAAGTTTTTGTTTATTAAGCCACAGTTAGTGTTTTGTTTAATTGTTCATAGTTTTTTGCCCCCGTGCAAGTCTTTTGTTTTCATTAGTCAAGTTTGTACATCCGCCTTGAGCGCGCCTTTTGTTCGTTTGAGTGTTATTATTAAATATGTATTTACCTTCACGCCATGACCAGTCCAATTCACTTGCACCTCGGGAGAACAAACCAAGCCTCAGTCCAAGTCTTGACACTTTCAACCTTATTAAAAATAAGATATTCTTCATCTCAGTATATTAATAATGACTGAATTAATTAATTACATATTTAAAAACTGTTGTATATACTAATTCACAGATATTTTATAATAAAAAGGTCAGTAAATGGTTCTATATATTTGTATGAAGTGGGAAAGGGGTAGGATTAAATAAGCTTTACTTCTTCCTACTCCTGTATAGTGAAATGATATGAAACTGTGATGTATTATGATGTGGTCGGATCATGCTTTGTTTGGTTATGTTCTGTTAGTTTTGGACTTCCTTAGTTGTTTTGTGCACTTCGGGGGTTTGTTTTAGTCACCATGGTTACTTATGATTTTCACCTGCCTTGTACGCGCACCTGTTGCTCATCAGAGACTATTTAAGCCTGCCTTTTCCGGTCACTCGTCGTGTCTTCATTGTTTGCATTTGCAACAGTTACGTTGGCATCACACTCCTCAGCCTTCCCGGTAAGGTCTATTCAGGTGTACTGGAGAGGAGGCTACGCCGGATAGTCGAACCTCGGATTCAGGAGGAACAGTGTGGTTTTCGTCCTGGTCGTGGAACTGTGGACCAGCTCTATACTCTGGGCAGGGTCCTTGAGGGTGCATGGGAGTTTGCCCAACCAGTCTACATGTGCTTTGTGGACTTGGAGAAGGCATTCGACCGTGGGGAGTGCTCAGAGAGTATGGGGTAACGGACTGTCTTATTGTGGCAGTTCGCTCCCTGTATGATCAGTGTCAGAGCTTTGTCCGCATTGCCGGCAGTAAGTCGGACACGTTTCCAGTGAGGGTTGGACTCCGCCAAGGCTGCCCTTTGTCACCGATTCTGTTCATAACCTTTATGGACAGAATTCCTAGGCGCAGTCAGGGCGTTGAGGGGATCTGGTTTGGTGGCTGCAGGATTAGGTCTCTGCTATTTGCAGATGATGTGGTCCTGATGGCTTCCTCCGGCCAAGATCTTCAGCTCTCACTGGATCGGTTCGCAGCCGAGTGTGAAGCGACTGGGATGGGAATCAGCACCTCCAAGTCCGAGTCCATGGTTCTCTCCCGGAAAAGGGTGGAGTGCCATCTCCGGGTTGGGGAGGAGATCTTGCCCCAAGTGGAGGAGTTCAAGTACCTCGGAGTCTTGTTCACGAGTGGGGGAAGAGTGGATCGTGAGATCGACAGGCGGATCGGTGCGGCGTCTTCAGTAATGCGGACGCTGTATCGATCCGTTGTGGTGAAGAAGGAGCTGAGCCGGAAGGCAAAGCTCTCGATTTACCGGTCGATCTACGTTCCCATCCTCACCTATGGTCATGAGCTTTGGGTCATGACCGAAAGGACAAGATCACGGGTACAAGCGGCCGAAATGAGTTTCCTCCGCCGAGTGGCGGGGCTCTCCCTTAGAGATAGGGTGAGAAGCTCTGTCATTCGGGGGGAGCTCAAAGTAAAGCCGCTGCTCCTCCACATCGAGAGGAGCCAGATGAGGTGGTTCGGGCACCTGGTCAGGATGCCACCCGAACGCCTCCCTAGGAAGGTGTTTCGGGCACGTCCGACCGGTAGGAGGCCACGGGGAAGACCCAGGACACGCTGGGAAGACTATCTCTCCCGGCTGGCCTGGGAATGCCTCGGGATCCCCCAGGAGGAGCTGGACGAAGTGGCTGGGGAGAGGGAAGTCTGGGCTTCCCTGCTTAAGCTGCTGCCCCCGCGACCCGACCTCGGATAAGCGGAAGAAGATGGATGGATGGATGGACGTTGGCATTCTGGTTTTCGAGCGCATGATTCCTGTGCTAAAGTTACCATAGCTTCTAGTCTTCCTGTGCTAAGTAAGTTTTTGCTTTAGCTTCTCGTGCGAACGGCACGCTTTCCTTTTGTTTTGTTCCTGTCTGTTGTAATGTGTATGATTCATGAGAAATAAATCATCTCCTACCTGCCCGCTTTCGTCCGGAGCCGTCAGTTTTGCGTCACGGGAACGAACCGCAGCACGCTGCACCCCACCGTGACAAATGACTGAGCTACGTGAGGTCATTTCTTGTCGGGACGGGAATCGTTCCCAGGGAACCAACTCTTTTTCTTTACTATAGTGGTCGTGATAACGGGTACCGGTTCTCAAAAGGGATTCGAGTCCGAAGACTCGGTTCTTTTCTTATCGAACAACCGGGAAAACCGGTTTCGAGCATCATCCCTAGTTATAACTTCACCTTTATCGTTAGTTTTTAAGCCAAAATGCGTCCATTCTCCCTTTTCTGTCAACACACTGTGTCTGCTTGTAAGTACTCTGTGATTGTGCACTGCCGAACATGCTCCTCTGCTCATAAACCAGCAATGACACAACTTGA
>NC_084568.2:8310000-8347500 GCF_033978685.3 Nerophis lumbriciformis
GTATCAGCAGGCCATCCAGACCATAGCAAGATGGATGAATATTCCTCGGCATCAAGGATCCTCAGGAAGTGATCACATGATCACCTCCCGAGGACCTCTCCACCGTTCACACTTAAAGGGGAACATTATCACCAGACCTATGTAAGCGTCAATATATACCTTGATGTTGCAGAAAAAAGACCATATATTTTTTTAACCGATTTCCGAACTCTAAATGGGTGAATTTTGGCGAATGAAACGCCTTTCTAATATTCGCTCTCAGAACGATGACGTCACAACGTGGCGTCACATCGGGGGAAGCAATCCGCCTATTTCTCAAACACCGAGTTAAATCAGCTCTGTTATTTTCCGTTTTTTCGACTGTTTTCCGTACCTTGGAGACATCATGCCTCGTCGGTGTGTTGTCGGAGGGTGTAACAACACGAACAGGGACGGATTCAAGTTGCACCAGTGGCCCAAAGATGCGAAAGTGGCAAGAAATTGGACGTCTGTTCCGCACACTTTACCGACGAAAGCTATGCTACGACAGAGATGGCAAGAATGTGTGGATATCCTGCGACACTCAAAGCAGATGCATTTCCAACGATAAAGTCAAAGAAATCTGCCGCCAGACCCCCATTGAATCTGCCGGAGTGTGTGAGCAATTCAGGGACAAAGGTCCTCGCTAGCACGGCAAGCAATGGCGGCAGTTTGTTCCCGCAGACGAGCGAGCTAAACCCCCTATCGACCCTAGCTTCCCTGGCCTGCTGACATCAACTCCAAAACTGGACAGATCCGCTTTCAGGAAAAGAGCGCGGATGAGGGTATGTCTACAGAATATATTAATTGATGAAAATTGGGCTGTCTGCACTCTCAAAGTGCATGTTGTTGCCAAATGTATTTCATATGCTGTAAACCTAGTTCATAGTTGTTAGTTTCCTTTAATGCCAAACAAACACATACCAATCGTTGGTTAGAAGGCGATCGCCGAATTCGTCCTCGCTTTCTCCCGTGTCGCTGGCTGTCGTGTCGTTTTCGTCGGTTTCGCTTGCATACGGTTCAAACCGATATGGCTCAATAGCTTCAGTTTCTTCTTCAATTTCGTTTTCGCTACCTGCCTCCACACTACAACCATCCGTTTCAATACATGCGTAATCTGTTGAATCGCTTAAGCCGCTGAAATCCGAGTCTGAATCCGAGCTAATGTCGCTATAGCTTGCTGTTCTTTCCGCCATGTTTGTTTGTGTTGGCATCACTATGTGACGTCACAGGAAAATGGACGGGTGTATATAACGATGGTTAAAATCAGGCACTTTGAAGCTTTTTTTAGGGATATTGCGTGATGGGTAAAATTTTGAAAAAAACTTCGAAAAATATAAAAAGCCACTGGGAACTGATTTTTAATGGTTTTAACCATTCTGAAATTGTGATAATGTTCCCCTTTTAAATAAAGAAAAAGAAAGTCACAGGGCTTGATCAGATGCAAAACAATACAAAAAACAACAAAAAAAGCAAGTAAACCGTGACAAAACCATATCAAACATATATTGACGTTGTTGCCCTAGGGTAAACTGGGTATAACACATGGCACACTGACAAAGCTTAACCTATTTTTACTATAACAATCTACAAGGTTAATATAGGTTGCTTCTCTTTCTCCTCCTCCATTTTTCTGCATTCTTTCGTAATCTCAAGTTATCATTACGTATATGTATTGTTGCATTTGAACAACTGTATTGTTGATAATAGAGGTAAAGTATTGGTATTGTTCATTATCAATAGCGCTATTTCTATTGGTATTTGTATTGCTCCATTTGTAGTGTAATAATGTTCATTGTCATTTCTGTATTTTTTTTTATTTTTTTTTGCTAACTACTTATCACTTTTACCATCATATTTGTACATGTCGTATTTGCTGATGTTGCTCTATTGTTGTTGTTGTGTTTGCTGTTGTTGTCTTATCCCCCTCTTGTCCCCACAATTTCCCCCTTACTCTTTCTATCCCCTCCTGCTCCGGCCCGGCTGCACCAAATGATAATATAAATACATTTAATAAAGTCAAATAGAAATAAGGCAACAAGAGAAGTATCCTACACTTCTCTTTTGTAAAGTAAATCTGAACAGCAGATATGGGCATCTACATCAACTATATGATTTGCCTGAGAAGCTGGACAAGACAAAAAAAATAAAAATAAAATAAAATAAATTAATTTAAAAAAAAAAGTGACACAAAAAAAAACAATAGTAGTGTAGGATCGATACAAAAAATAATAACAATAATAAAAAAGGAATACAACTCCAAAAAAATGTGCACAAATTTGTATTGTGCACATGAGATTTCTAGGGTTTATGTTTTCCTCCCAAACAGAAAACTAATGTTGCAATGAGAAAAAGAGGATAAAAAACATTTTTAAAATGTGACTATTTTTTTTTTTTTTTTTTTTTGCTGCAGTAAAGACTCAGCAATGAGTTTAAGCAGGAAAAGCACATCAGCAAGCGTTTTCTTTATTGTTTATGACGTTTCGGCTCCATAAACAACCATCGTTTAACAGCTGTTCTCTCTCGGTGCGGCTTAGTTAAAAAAAAACACAGCGAGAAAGTCCTATTGATCCTCCGCTCACATGTAGACAAACCCACACTCAAAAAGTCCACTTTGGCCCGGCTCCATGGTGCTCGCAACACTGTGCTCCGAGGGAGGAGGCTTTCAGCCAACGAGTGCACGGGTGCTGTGCTGCTGGAGGGGAGGGAGCGATCGATACACGGGCACACTCCCACGCAGCTACTAAATATGCTGCCAGTTGTTATGGCCTCCATCACCTCATATCTGTTTTATTCCTTGGAATATTTTATTCATTTGTCTTTTTTGTTTTTATTTGTATTTTTTTAAACACATTTCCATCTGTGTTTTGTATTTCCAAGTACAACTTTCAAAAAGTAGCGTCATTAGTTTCATTGGAGCCTTCGCCAGCTACCAATACCAAAGAACAGTCATTTTAAGCCACTTTTACATGGCGAACTTGGACTCGATCATATTTGCCATTGGAGCTAGTACCGTATTTTCCGGACCATAGGGCGCACCGGATTATAAGGCGCATTAAAGGGGTCATGTTATTTTATTTTTTAAAACACTATCTTGTGGTCTACATAACATGTAATGGTGGTTCTTTGGTCAAAATGTTGCATAGATGATATTTTACAGATCATCTTTAACTTCTTAAGGCCCAAGCTGTTTGTTTACATGCTTTTTATTTTATTTTTCTTTGCTATTTGGGCTTATTGGACCCTAATTAGAATACAAACTAAGAATCATCTTTTGATATGATGTAGGGATGTCCCGATCCAGGTTTTTGCACGTCCGATACTGACCGATACTGGCCTATCCGAGCATGTATTAAAGTTTAAAGTTATTTAGCCTACTTAGTTGTCAGAATCATGTTGATAAGGGTTTTAGTACTCTTGATAACAACTAGCCAGCTGAATTAGGGGAGTTTGAATAATACACAATGGTTGGTAACAAGAAACGGACCTGTTTATTCAAGGATAAACACAAAATAGACAAAATTATACATGACAAACAGAAATGGCATCATTGGAACTAGGGCCTTTTTTTAATATTGCGATATTTTAAGGCCATATTGCGATACACGATATATATCTCGATATTTTGCCTTAGCCTTGAATGAACACTTGATGCATGTAATCACAGCAGTATGATGATTCTATGTGTTTTGATTGATTGATTGAGACTTTTATTAATTGGTTGCACAGTGAAGTACATATTCCGTACAATTGACCACTAAATGGTAACACCCCAATAAGTTTTTCAACTTGTTTAAGTCGGGGTCCACTTAAATTGATTCATGATACAGATATATACTATCAGATATATACTATCATCATAATACAGTCATCACACAAGATAATCACATTGGATTATTTACATTATTTATAATCCGGGGTGTGGAGGGGGGCGCCGGATGTAAGTGTCAAAAAGACAGCCAAAAGAGTTTGATATGAGAATAAATCTAAAGTTAAAATATAGGGTAGAAATGCACCCATTTGCAGGAAATGTAGTCTTGATTTTCAAAATGTTCTTTCAAGGCTTGCATGTCTACATTAAAACATTCTTCTTCATACTGCATTAATATATGCTACTTTTAAACTTTCATGCAGAGAAGGAAATCACAACTAAAAAAATCACTATTTTTTTCATACGGTGTTGATCTGGAAATGTTTGCCTCGGCATTTTGATGGTGTGGACGTGTGGCACCGAATGGAGATAAGCGTCTCGACAGATGTTACGATATTTGAACAATGATGACGAAAACTGTTTTCTCTGTCGTGTCCGTGTGTCGAAAATTGTTATGCGCTTATTTTTTTTATTTGATTTTGTGCGTGGCATAGATTTGCCGTGCGCAGAGGACGTTTGAGCAGGCGCGCACCTTAGCGGCTGCGCTAGCATCACAGCTAACGTTAGCCATGCTGCTACCTCCCTCTCTGCTGGGAGAAGACGTATACGTATGTGACGTGTGTCGTGACAGTATGTGACGTGTGTAAGAAGGTGCACTTGCTGTCTGTGAGAGGGAGACACAGGAAAGAGTGGGAAGAGCCTGTAGTGCAATGCCAGCAGCTAAAAGCAACTGCGTGAGAATCCACAGACCTGTGGATGTGTTGAAGGTGTGCTGGAAAATGCGGAATGGAAATTAGGGAGCAGCAGAAAAGTGGAATGTATTATTTAAATCTGTGCGTTGGAAAACACGGACCGGAGTTTTTTTTAAACTGGATCTGGATTGGCATTTTCCCATGCCTTGCCGATACGCATTTTTTGGCAAATATCGGCGGCCGATCCGATCCAAATATCGGATCGGGACATCCCTAATATGATGTAGTCCATAAGTACACAAACGTGTACTTCATGGTTAGTGACATGCTAATTCTTATTTTTACACTTTTTTCCCCCCAAATTCCATTGTATGTTTTACTCTTCTGACACCACTAGATGGCAGTATAAGTGTCCACATAAGTGGCCATAAGATCCCAGTTCAGTAGTGTACACAATTTTGGAAACAGTCTAAAGGCCACTAAGGCCTTTAGAGGTTTAATCCGCTTTCTGACAGTCGCTTCAGGATGCGCCGTTTTGTGGGCGGTCTTATTTACGTGGCTCACCTTCGACAGCGTCTTCTCCCCGCCATCTTTGTTGTAGCGGTGTAGCGTGCAAGGACGGGTGTGGAAGAAGTGTCAAAAGATGGAGCTAACTGTTTTAATGACATTCAGACTTTACTTTAATCAATAACGGATTACCGTCTCCTCATCCGTAAACAACAACAAGGCCCGTGAAAAACCGTCCGACCAGAACTCTCTAATAACTAAAGTTCCTTGGGTGAAAAATGTAAACTCACTACACCGGTATGTTTAAGCGCTTTCATGGTGAGTTTACTGACAGATATAAGTAAGAACTTTACACTACTTTATATTAGAAATGGCAACAGCGGAGGATGAATGTCACATAACAAGAAGATAGAGAAAAAGAAGATGCTTATCGACTAAGGTGTTGGCACTGACTACAAAGGACTTATGCAGATCCCAAATACAGATCATCAGGTACCAGAAGGTAAGAACAGTTGCTTTTGCATAATATTGCAAAACAAAACGCCAGATAATATATCTTACCTTATACACACACCTTAATAATCCCTGTATTGTCTATCAAGTGGTGCAGCCACATAGCTTACCAAAATCGTACTAAAATATTTTGATAGACTTTTGAGCGCCGTGTGTAATGTTCTATATTTTCAATGGAACATTTATACTTTTGGTGTTGTTTACTTCAGTCAATTTGCAGTCTACATGTATCGCTTATGTGTGACTGCCATCATATTGCAGTCTACATGTATCTCTTATGTGTGACTGCCATCTACTGGTCACACTTATCATTTCACCATGTACCAAATAAAATAGCTTCAAGGTCGGTAAGCACAACCAAAATTATGCATACATTGGTTATATTCAAAGCCCTCATTTGTCCAAGGACATATTTACTGAGTTTATAAACATAATATACATTTTTTTAAAACTAAAGAAGATTTTGTGATGCTAAAACATATTTAAGTAATCATAGTAGTATCCACTAGATACGCTCGTGTACTTGGTATCATTACAGTTGATGTTAGGCGTAGATCCAACCATGGTGTTTGTTTACATTGTGACGCAGGTGAGCTACGGTGTGTAGTGAAGCATGTTTAGCTATTCCTCGTCCTGCAGGGATGATACTTGTAAGAAACGTACTTTATTTGTCGCCATGGAGGCGAGGATTAGTGATTTAGAAGTTTCTACGACACTGCAGACTGTGGATGGACTTTAGCCGCTAGCTAGCTAGCCATGTATCAAAGAACCTCTTCCTGAGGGTGTTTCAGTGTTATAACTTCACCTTTATCATTATTTTTTTAGCCAACATGTGTCCATTCTTCCTTTTCTGTCTACACACTGTGTCTGCTTGTAAGTACTCTGTGATCGTGCGCTGCCGAACATGCTCCTCTGCTCGTAAAACCAGCAATGTCACGACGTGACAACGACGACGGGGGAGAGTGGAGGACTGATACTTTTTAGAGGCGGTACAGTACCAAATACGATTCATTAGTATTGCGGTACTATACTAACCGTACAACTCTAGTTGTAACCATGAAATATCGGAACGTATCGTAAAGTGAGGGCTGCCCGTATATAGTTTAGTTTTGTTGAGGCAGCCTGAAAATACATGTCATTCCTTACTGGTACTTAATATGCAGCAGATAGCCAAGGAAACATATGATGGTATTACCGAGCAATTTGTTTAATAGGGTTATAATATATAAGGCTATGACTGACACAATTCCCAATAGAATGTGGATGGCTATATAATAATAATAATAATATATTTTATTTGTAAAAAGCACTTTACATTGAGTAAACAACCCCAAAGTGCTACAGTGTATTAAAAATAAAATAAAAAGATAATAAAAATTTAAAAAAATAAAAACTAGAACAGCCTAATAGCTCGAACTAGTATGCATATATCTAAAAAAAAAAAAAAAGGCTTTTTTTTTTTTTTTTTTTTAAAGAAGGGATTTTAAGCCTTTTTTAAAAGCATCCACAGTCTGTGGTGCCCTCAGGTGGTCAGGGAGAGCGTTCCATAGACTGGGAGCGGCGGAGCAGAAAGCCCGGTCTCCCATTGTACGTAGCTTTGTCCTCGTGTGATTTAGGTGTCGTGTGGAGGATTTGGGGGTTGAGCAGTTATTTGAGGTAGAGGGGGGAATTTCCATGGAGGCACTGGTGGGTTAAAAGGGAGACTTTGTATTCAATCCTGAGTGGAACAGGAAGCCAGTGAAGGGATTTGAGAATTGGTGTGATATGGTCATAAGTCCGCTATGTCTACATATTCATTGTGAGTAATAGACTCCGGCTCACCTGTGTCGTTTGCAGGATAAGCGGTAGAAAAGGCATGATTGAATGCAGGGAATTAGACTTAATGATCAGGTGCTATTCAGTTCTCGGTTCTTCTTCACATGTGATTCCTGCAAATGTGATGACATTGTCAACCCAAATATCCTTCTAAATGGGACTGAAAATGAGGCCTGGTTTAGAGGCGGGGGAATTTGAAGGACACGTTCGATGAGTCGAAAGAAGCCCTGCCACAATCCATTCAGCTTCTGCGTCGCACTTTAATGGCGCTTTCGCTCCGCGCTCATCAATTTGTAAAGTCGGGGAAACGGGGCATTATCTTCCGGTTATTTGCTCTCCGTCATTTAGTCCCGAAGATGCAGCGAGTGAAAGATTGTTGACTTCACCGGAGGCTGTTAACATTGCGGGCCGGGCATAACTGTCAGCGCTTGTTCATGTCGGCCGTCTAGACGTCACAATTAAACGGCTTCTACGAGCATTTTATGTCACAGCTGATATTGTAAATATTGTAAAAGACATCAAACGCCGCATTTTTATCGGTGCCATTTCCTCCTTTGGACATTTAACGTTATTCTGGAAACTAAATAAGGATAAAAACTTTCATTCTTGGCTGGATCAGCAGCACATCACTTAGACTATTTTTCACTGAGAACAATAACGGGAGTGAGTGCAAAAAAGGAACGGGGGGCTTTAACACGAGCGGCGTAGGAGATCCGTCAATTTATTGTTACATATCCTAATAATAACGCCGCTGTCGCTGTGGGCCTGTTCTCTCTGAATTATAACCGCCGCGGTGCCTGGTGGTCTCGGCAGATTAAAACGAAAGGAGCGCTAGGAAAAGTGTCGTATATCAAGAATTTTAGTAGCGCATTTTTTTTTGCCTCGGACTTCAAGCCGCTGTATGTCATGGCTACAGGTTGGTGCCCACACTGCAAAAAGTCAGTGTTCAAAAACAAGAAAAAAAAATACAAAAATGAGGGGTATTTTATTTGAACTAAGCAAAATTATCTGCCAATAGAACAAGAAAATTTGGCTTGTCAAGACTTTCCAAAACAAGCAAAATTAAAGCTGCAAGCAGCGTTGGTCGGGCCCGCGTATTTGGCAGGTGCTAGTCCTAAGTGTCCCAATACTTTTGTCTACTTTTAGTCTGAAGTGTCCCAAGACTTTTGTCTAGTGTACCTACCTTGTCTGCATTGTGTGGGCACGTTGGTGCTTCCTGCTTTTAAGCAGCCATCTTAAAAAAACAGCAGCATCAGCGCAGCGGGTCTTTGAAGGGTCATAAAATCAAAACCGGAGCAGTTAGAAAAATTTGTTCGATAACTTTTATTAAGAAGGGTTCAATCTCTCTCCTGTGTTAGTTTGAAGCTGAAACGACAAACGCGCTCAGAGGAGATAATGTTTGAAGAGAAGTGACCGGTTTATAGAAAAAATTTGTTTTGAAGGGGAAATTTCAAACTTCCTGTTGATTTTTGCTGAGAGTTGTCAATCTATGAAATGTAGGTCTAAGTGAGACCTACATAGAGGTTTTTGTTTCATGTCTTTCCGACTTTCCCAGTGGGAGTTACAGGCAGTTTTGTAATTTTTTTCTTCCGAGGAGCAGTTTTTTCTGCGTTTTATAAAAAAATTGCGGTAGAGCACAATTTTTAGATTTGGGGTTAGGTTTTTTCATTAGATCACAGTTTTAGCCAGTCCTGATGTGTGTGTTCAGTTTGGTGAGTTTTGAAGCATGTTAAGGGGGTCAAATTAGAGCTCAAAGAGGCAAAAGTGACTGTTTTTAGTACTTTTTTGTCTTGAAGGGGGAATTGCCAACTTCCTTTTGATTTTTGCCCGAAGGTATACAATTATGAAAACTAGGTATAAGTCAGACCTACATAGAAGTTTTTGTTTCATGTCTCTCCGACCTTCCTATTGGGAGATATAGGCAGTCTAGTTATTTTTTTTCCTAGGGAGCGCTAGAGCGCAATTTTGAGTTTTGGGGTTCGGTTTTGTTATTAAAAGACAATTTTCGCAGGTCCTGATGGGTGGGTCAAATATGGTGAGTTTTGAAGCATGTTAAGTGGGTCAAATTAGTGCTCAAAGAGGCGGCGGAAGAATAATAATAATAAAGAATAATAATAAAACCTTACAAATACAATAGGTCCTTATGTCCCATTGCATAAGGACTCCCTTCGGGAGTCCTTTTGCAATGGGCCATTGCGGGCCCTAATTAGAAAACCTCAATGAAAAATACCTTGAAATAAGTATATTCTCACTAATAACAAGTGCACTTTTCTTGGTAGGAATAAAAAAGAGGCCTTTTTTCTCAATATGTTGAAAAATATTCTTAAATGAAGTAAATGCTAGTGCCATTATCTTGACAGGCATTACATTTCTTGAACCCAGCAAACTTATACTAAAAAATAGTTTATTGTTCTTAATGGAAAGGCAACAAGGCAAGCGCTTGTTACTCTCGGGGTCTCCTAGCCGCTCAGGTAAATCATACGGTCTAAAAATGCATTTTTCCATGGATAACATGACATCATCGCGCCAAGTGCGTGCTCTTTCAGTCAATTAGTGCGCATATATACAGCCCGGCCCCCGGTCAAAAAAATGTTATTGTAATTTTGAGGAATTTATCTGAATGTGCATGAGTTATTTCTGTTCAAAATAGTTCGAAATGTCAAACTTTTAAATATTAACTGTCAGTTTACTGTACTGTGCCAACTGTACTGCCATGTCTGTGTGATCATGTTTTGTTTTAGTCATGTTCGGTTTTGTTTTTGGACTTTTTGTGCACTTTTGTTTTGTTTTGTCACCATAGCAACCATTGGTTTTCACCTGTCACGTCACGCACCTGTTTCACGTTTTGAGTCACGCACCTGTTTTCGTGAATCATGTCTGTAGTATTTAAGTTCATTGTTTTCAGTTTGTCTTTCAGGTGACATCCCGGATTCATACCCCTGTCACACTCTGTCTAGCTCTGCACATTCCTGACACTTGTTATTCATGCTTCATGCCATGCCACAGTAAGTGTTTGTTAGTTTTGCGTCCATAGTTTTGCCTTTGTCCGAGTTTTTGTTTCATTAGCCAAGTTTTTTGTACTTCCGCCCTTGTGCGCACCTTTTGTTTGCTTCCTTTTTTTGTAGTTTGTTAGTGTTTTAAATAAATATGTATTTACCTTCACGCCATGACCAGTCCAGCTTTACATGCATCTCGGGAAAACAAACACACCATAGTCCTCGTCCTGACATGTACTACTATATGAGTACCTATTTTCTATTGTTTCATTGAAAATAAAACAGCAAAGTCCATTTAGCTGTCTTCTGTTCTAATTATGAGACACAATTGTGTCAAAGTCATGATTTCTTTTTTTTTTTTACATGATTAAAATAGGAAATTATTACTTTAAAAAAGTAGTTTTATACTTGTGAGTGTTGATGACACAGCTTTGCAACACTTGATATTCTAGTTTCCAACTCAATATAGGTCATCAAATCTCAGCAACAAGCTGTAATATCCTACTGAGATCATTTAGGACCAAAACACTTAAAACAAGTAAAACACTCTAACATAAAATCTGCTTTGTGAGAAGAATTATCTTATCAGACAGAAAATAAGCAAATATCACCCTTATTTCAGATATTCAATCTTACTTAGATTTCAGTTTTTGCAGTGTGGTGCCCAGAGGATGCTCAAACAGGTCCCAGAAAGACCGCGCCCCACACAGGAAGTGACATCAGAAAGAACGCGCCACAGCCAGCTTCAGAATAAAGCGGTTTCGTAACTCTGATATAACCACCGGAAATATGAAAGCGAGTCATCCAGACATGCCCGTGTTTCTCCTTCCGTCTGTACAGACCTTTGTGGAAATCACACATGAATACCTTAAGAGAAAGCGATTGCAGCTATTTGGGATACAACACTTCTCAGACGGCAAGAGAACTTTCCAATGTCTAGGTCAGCTGTGATTCTACTTACCGAAAAACTTTGTCCATTTGTCGAAGGAGAGACAACGAGAATGCGGGCTCCCGTGGATGTGATTAAAAAAAAAAGGGAGCGTGTGCTTTGTATTACCTGGCCGTCGAGGGAAAACTACGGAAAACTTTGAATTATTTTGGACTGGCAAAGCAGACTGTATCAGTTATTGTATGTCGCGGACTCAACGTCTAGGTCCAGAGTATATAAAGTCACCAAAAAGGAATGGACAATGAAGGTGAAGGCCAACGAGTGAGGAGTGTCCTGACCAGATATCTACATCCCTAGATTGATTGATGTCAAATGTTATTTGCAGTACACACCTCGTTATTACACACTCGGGTTGTACGGTATACCAGTACTGGTATAGTATCGTGGTACTAATGAATCAAAAACAGTACTATGGTTTGTTTGAAAAGTACCAACGTCACGTCGTGTCATTGCTGGTTTTATGAGCAGAGGAGCATGTTCGGCAGCGCACAATCACAGAGTACTTACAAGCAGACACAGTGTGTAGACAGAAAAGGGACAACGGACGCATTTTGGTCTAAAAACTGACGATAAAGGTGAAGTTATAACACTGAAACGCCCTCAGGAAGAGGTGCTTTAAGACATGCGCAGTCTGCAGTGTTTTAGCTACTTCTAAATCACTAATCCTGGTCTCCATGGCGACAAATAAAGTAAGTTTCTTACAAGTATCATCCCTGCAGGACGAGGAATAGCTAAACATGCTTCACTACACACCGTAGCCCACCTGCGTCATAATGTAAACAAATGCCATTGGTGGATCTACACCTGACATCCACTGTAATGATACCAAGTACAGGCGCGTATCTAGTCGATACTACTATGATTTTGTCGATATTTCTTGGCATCACATCACACATTTAAAAAAAAAAAAAGTATATTATGTTTATAAACTCAGGAAATATGTCCCCGGACACATGAGGACTTTGAATATGACCAATGTATGATCCTGTAACTACTTGGTATCGGATTAAAACCCAAATTTGTGGTATCATCCAAAACTAATGTAAAGTACCCAAACAACAGAAGAATATGTGATTATTACATTTTAACAGAAGTGTAGATAGAACATGTTAAAAGAGAAAATAAGCAGATATTAAAGGGGAACATTATCACCAGACCTATGTAAGCGTCAATATATACCTTGATGTTGCAGAAAAAAGACCATATATTTTTTTAACCGATTTCCGAACTCTAAATGGGTGAATTTTGGCGAATTAAACGACTTTCTAATATTCGCTCTCGGAGCGATGACGTCACAACGTGGCGTCACATCAAACACCGAGTCAAATCAGCTCTGTTATTTTCCGTTTTTTCGACTGTTTTCCGTACCTTGGAGACATCATGCCTCGTCGGTGTGTTGTCGGAGGGTGTAACAACACGAACAGGGACGGATTCAAGTTGCACCAGTGGCCCAAAGATGCGAAAGTGGCAAGAAATTGGACGTTTGTTCCGCACACTTTACCGACGAAAGCTATGCTACGACAGAGATGGCAAGAATGTGTGGATATCCTGCGACACTCAAAGCAGATGCATTTCCAACGATAAAGTCAAAGAAATCTGCCGCCAGACCCCCATTGAATCTGCCGGAGTGTGTGAGCAATTCAGGGGCAAAGGGCCTCGGTAGCACGGCAAGCAATGGCGGCAGTTTGTTCCCGCAGACGAGCGAGCTAAACCCCCTATCGACCCTAGCTTCCCTGGCCTGCTGACATCAACTCCAAAACTGGACAGATCAGCTTTCAGGAAAAGAGCACGGATGAGGGTATGTCTACAGAATATATTAATTGATGAAAATTGGGCTGTCTGCACTCTCAAAGTGCATGTTGTTGCCAAATGTATTTCATATGCTGTAAACCTAGTTCATAGTTGTTAGTTTCCTTTAATGCTAAACAAACACATACCAATCGTTGGTTAGAAGGCGATCGCCGAATCCGTCCTCGCTTTCTCCCGTGTCGCTGGCTGTCGTGTCGTTTTCGTCGGTTTCGCTTGCATACGGTTCAAACCAATATGGCTCAATAGCTTCAGTTTCTTCTTCAATTTCGTTTTCGCTACCTGCCTCCACACTACAACCATCCGTTTCAATACATGCGTAATCTGTTGAATCGCTTAAGCCGCTGAAATCCGAGTCTGAATCCGAGCTAATGTCGCTATAGCTTGCTGTTCTTTCCGCCATGTTTCTTTGTGTTGACGTGACGTCACAGGAAAATGGACGGGTGTTTATAACGATGGTTAAAATCAGGCACTCTGAAGCTTTTTTTAGGGATATTGCGTGATGGGTAAAATTTTGAAAAAAACTTCGAAAAATATAATAAGCCACTGGGAACTGAATTTTAATGGTTTTAACCATTCTGAAATTGTGATAATGTTCCCCTTTAACAGTAAATGAACAAGTAGATTAATAATTCATTTTCTACCACTTGTCCTTCATAATGTTGACAAAATAATAGGTAGATATATGACACAAAGACTAATTAGGAGCCTTTGTTTGCTTACTTACTACTAAAGGACAAGTTGTCTAGTATGTTCACTATTTTATTGAAGGACAAACTTGCAATAAGAAACATATGTTTAATGTACCCTAAGATTTTTTGTTCAAATAAAGCCGATAATGCCATTGTTTGTACCGAAAAGTAGCAAAATAATTTTGGTACCGGTACCAAAGTATTGGTATTTGGACAACACTTGTACAACTCAGGATTCGTGTCACTTGCATAATGTTTTATTTTTTATTTTTTTGTTTGCGTCGGATGCTCTCTGCCGCCTCAGGACCTTCACGCTCTGTATACCGTACGCCGACACATATTGCATCTCTTTACCGTATGACTCACCGTCTGGTCCAGGTTGCGTCTGGACCGTCTCTGAGAGTTTGCGGTTAGTTCGGCATGCGCTCGGTCACGCTGACATGAGTTTAACACTAAATGGCGTTTGTCAACGGCTTTTAAGTGAAGTGCACTTCAAGGGTACGTTAAAGTGGATTAAAGAAGGTGTCGGGCTAAGACTAATTGCTGGACACAAAACAAATAACAATTTCACTCGCTTTACCTCATGTCCTCTAATTGCCTTTTTTTTTTCTTTTTTTTTTTTCTTTCTCAGCCGTTTGTTTGCGTTGCTCCATCTCCTAATTGCTTGACTTTTCTCCCTGGGCTCCTCATGACGCCATGTTGCCACGTCTTAATTAAATGGCTGCTTTGAGGGAGGGAGGCGATGAATGAAGGAGGTGCTGGGGACGAGGTGATGGGAATTAATGAAGAAAAAAAAAAAAAAAAGAAGTGTTAATTACACAAGCGGGTCAAGGCCGCCTTACCTTCCAGAGCTTAATGACGGCCTCTGATTGTGTTGCAAGGCCTGTTTTTTTTTTTCTTTTTCTGCACAGCGGGGAAAATGAAATATGCTAATGTGTGCGCATCATATTTGGCTGCTCGCTTCATCACGGAACTCATTTGCTTGACCTGCACTGCAAAAAGTCATTGTTCAAAAACAAGAAAAAAAAACAAACAAAAATGAGGGGTATTTTATTTGAACTAAGCCAAATTATCTGCCAATAGAACAAGAACATTTGGCTTGTCAAGACTTTCCAAAACAAGTAAAATTGAAGCTGCAAGCAGCGATGGACGGGACCGACTTTGAGGGCTCATAAAATCCAAACCGGAGCAGTAATTAAAACTTTTAATCAGAAGGGTTCAATCTCTCTCCTGTGCTGATTTGAAGCCGACACGACAAACGCGCTCAGAGGAAATAATGTTTGAAAAAAGGTGACTGTATTTACACAACTTTTGTTGAATTTTGCTGGAGGTTGTCAGTGTATGAAATATAGGTCTAAGTGAGACCTACGTAGAGGTTTTTTTGTTTCATGTCTCTACGACATTCCTACTGGGAGTTACAGGCAGTTTTGTCTGTGTTTTCTTCCTAGGGGGCGCTAGAGCGCAATTTTGAGTTTTGGGGTTTGGTTTTTTGATTAGATCGCAATTTTTGCCAGTCTTGATGTGTGTGTCTAATTTGGTGAGTTTTGAATCATGTTAAAGGGGGTCAAATTACAGTTTAAAGAGGCGGTGGTATAATAATAAAACGTTAGAAATTCAATAGGGTCCTCTGTCCCAAAGAGACTCGGTCCCTAATTAGCTAACCTCAATGAACCCCAAAATACCTTAAAATAAGTACATTCTCACTAATAACAAGTGCACTTTTCTTGGTAGAAAAAAAAAAGAGACCTTTTTCCTCAATACGTTGAAAAATATTCTTAAATTAAATAAATGCTAGTGCCATTATCTTGACATAATGATATGCGCTCGGCATTACATTTCTTGAAACCAGCAAACTTATACTAAAAATGAATTTATTGTTCTTAATGGGCATTACATTTCTTGAAACCAGCAAACTTATACTAAAAACTAATTTATTGTTCTTAATGGAAAGGCAACAAGGCAACCGCTTGTTACTCTCGGGGTCTACCAGCCGCTCAGGCAAATCATATTGTCTAAAAATGCATTCATAAACCAGCTTCCTTTTTGTTTTTTTGTTTTTTATTTATATTTATTCTGGCTATGATTTTTTTCTGTAATGTTCTCTTTAGCAATTTGAATTTGAATTAATCCTGATTAATTGTATGATGATTATTACCTGCTTGCATAGTTTCAACTACATCTAAAAAAAGACCCCAATATTAGGAAAATTAATGATTAACACAGATTAATCATACTTATGAGTTCAGATTAATCATGATTAATCTGCGTGCATAATTCAAAATAAATTTAAAAAAGACCCCAATATTTGAACAAAAAAAATTAACAAAGATTAATCACTCTTGAATTTGCGATAATAACGATTAATCACAGGTTACTACCCGCTTGCGTGGTTTAAAGTAACCTTAAAAACACACTAATATTAGACCAACAATTAATTAACACAATTTAATCACACTTTTAATTTCGGATTAATCATGATTAATTACAGGTTGTTACTTACTTGCATAATTTAAATTAAATATTTAAAAAAAACTAAAAAAAAAAAACTAAATTGGCCCTAGTGCGTGGATGTGAGTGTGAATGTTGTCTGTCTGTGTTGGCCCTGCGATGAGGTGGCGACTTGTCTAGGGTGTACCCCGCCTTCCGCCCGATTGTAGCTGAGATAGGCTCCAGCGCCCCACGCGACCCCAAAGGGAATAAGAATCAGAATCAGAATCAGCTTTATTGTCATTACGCAAGGTAACGAGATTGAGGCCATTCCATACAGTGCGATGTGTGCATGCTAGAAAAACAATGTGCAAATATATAAAAATATAAAAAATGTAGAAGTGCAATGAATATGGTGTGAAATGAATATATACATGAAAAAAACAAAAAACAAAAACAGGGTGGTTGGTGGAATGGGTTATTGCACCGAAGAGAAGGCAGTTATGAGGGACAATGGGGCAGTCCGTTCAGGATGGTTATGGCCCTGGGGAAGAAGCTGTTCTTTAGCCTGTTTGTTTTGGTTTTAATGCACCTGTAGCGCTTCCCAGAGGGCAGCAGGTGGAACAGGTCAGAGCCAGGGTGGGTGCTGTCCTTGATGATGGCACTGGCTCTGTTGAGGCAGCGGGAGGTGTAGATGTCCGTCAGAGAGGGGAGAGGGCGGCCGATGATCTTCTGAGCCGTCTAAGCGGTAGAAAATGGATGGATGGATGGATTTATTCTGGCTGTATATTTACTATCTGCCTATGTTGAGAAGAAAGTGATGTACTAATTATTTTCCATTTGTGACTGTACCTTTAACTTACTGTATGTAGGACCTGGGGGGATGTGTGTATGGGGTATGTGTTGGGTTGCTGTTCTTGGAAGTGGGTGGGGAAAAAAAGGGGAAAATGTGACTAGTTCTATTGTATATTGTAATACCTGTCAAATTTAATAAAAACATTTATTAAAGAAAAAATAAATAAATAAATAAAAATGCATTTTTCCATGGATAACATGACATCATCGCGCCAAGTGCGTGCTCTTTCAGTCAATTAGTGCGCATGTTTTTTTAAATTGTAATTTTGAAGAATTTATCTGAATGTGCATGAACTATTTCTGTTGAAAATTGTTAGAAATGTTAAATGTTTAAATATTAACTGTCAGTTTACTGTACTGTGCCAACTGTACTACTATATGAGTACGCATTTTCTATTGTTTCATTGAAAATAAAACAGCAAAGTCCATTTGGCCGTCATCCGTTTTAATTATGAGACACAATTGTGTCAAAATCTTTTTTTTTTAAAGGTAAAACAAAGTATAGAAGTAAAATATGTTAAATAGTAAGAAAGATAAAGTTAACATTTGTTAAATAGATGGTCAAATAAAGTAAATAAAAAGGTAAAACAAGGAGTACAGAAGGTATATAAAGGTAAAATAGGTTAAATAGAAATCAAATCAAGTAAATAAAAGTAAAATAAGTTAAATACAATGTAAAATAGAAAGGTAAACAAGGAGTATGGACGGTTAAAAACAAAGTACAAGGTAAAAAGTAAGTAAATAAAGCTAAAGTAAGTTATGTTCCTTCTTGACTGCACTTAAATGTAGAGTATATGCAGAATATATTTATATTATTTATATATTGTATATTTAATATATTATATATATTATGTCTATCTGTGTTGGCCCTGCGATGAGGTGGCGACTTGTCCAGGGTGTACCCCGCCTTCCGCCCGATTGTAGCTGAGATAGGCTCCAGCGCCCCCCGCGACCCCGAAGGGAATAAGCGGTAGAAAATGGATGGATGGATGCTTGAAATAAGAAATGATTACTTTAAAAAAGTAGTTTTATACTTGTGAGTGTTGATGACACAGCTTTGCAACACTTGATATTCTAGTTCCAAGCATGTTTTACTCAATATAGGTCATCAAATCTCAGCAACAAGCTGTAATATCTTACTGAGATCATTTAGGACACTTAAAACAAGTAAAACACTCCAACATAAAATCTGCTTAGTGAGAAGAATTATCTTATCAGACAGAAAATAAGCAAATATCACCCTTATTTGAGATATTTAATTTTTTTTAATAGCACAATTTAAATTTTAAAGACATTATTGTGTCTTTACCACAACGGAGGGAAAAGTGTGCATGTGTTGTGTTTCCTATTCTGATTCTTGACATGGAGCTTGGCCATTAAAGTCAGTGGGAGGAGGGGGGGGGGGGGGGGGGGGATCAGCCCACCTCATCCATCTCCTTGATGGACCAACTGTTCTTAATTATATGGGGTCTTATTCACACACACGCACACACACGGTGAATACGCCCACGCATGGCTCGTGCACACGTCACGCAAAAAACATTTGACTGTGGTGAAGTGAAAACACTTAATCAGCCTTATGGTCTAATTGACCCCCGAGCACCACCGTCATCCATCTCCTGTTATGCTTTTTTAATAACGTGGTCGAAACAATATTCCCAGCAGATACTTGAGATTATTTGTGTTCGTTTTTTTTTTTATCCGCATTTGCACCAAACTACAGCGATTTTTGTCATCACTTCCGTTCCAAAACGTCCGACCGAGACCCAAATCGGGCCTGATATATCTATTTTTAGGAACACTACTACAAAACCTCACAATAATGTCTGATTGAATGGTAAAAACATTTTTGACGGACCGCCTGTTAGGATTGAGTTCAAGGGTGGACCCCGGGATGCAGAGAATGGAGGCAAGGTATGCGATTAAAAAAAATGAAAATATTTAACAAGTCCAAAATGCTAGTGATGGGTCCGGCAACACCGATGCATCGGCGCATGCGTCGAGCTCATAAAGCAAAACCCTGTGTCGGTGCGCGTACCGCTTTTAGAAAGTCACGTGACCGATCATGAGCTGTTTTGGTCACGTGACCGATACGCGAACTGTGTCGCCTCCTCTGTGCCCTGTGAGCGGCTCTTTTCTACAGCCGGAGAAATAATAACTAAGAGAAATCGTCTAAAATGTAATACGTCGGAAAAACCTCTTTTTTTTTTTTTTAAATAAAAATGTGTAAAAAAATTAAATTAAAAAAATTCCCAGTCCACAATCATCCACAACACGTTCTCTTCGATTTCCATGTTATGATACATGTTCACGTTATTTATTGACTGTATCTAAAAAAAGATAAAAATATATTTTTATTTAAATGAAGATATGAAATAATCCTAAATGAAATACAATGACTTGGTTTATATTATTGTATATACTAGGGCAGGGGTCACCAATGCGGTGCCCGCGGTCACCAGGTAGCCCGTAAGGACCAGATGAGTCGCCCGCTGGCCTGTTCTAAAAATAGCTCAAAGAGCAGCACTTGCCAGTGAGCTGCCTCTATTTTTTAAATTGTATTTATTTACTAGCAAGCTGGTCTCGCTTTGATCGACATTTTTAATTCTAAAAGAGACAAAACTCAAATAGAATTTGAAAATCCAAGAAAATATTTTAAAGACTTGGTCTTCACTTGGAATAAGCGGTAGAAAAATGGATGGATGGATGGGTCTTCACTTGTTTAAATAAATTCATTTATTTTTTACTTTGCTTCTTATTACTTTTAGAAATACAATTTTAGAGAAAAAATACAACCTTAAAAATGATTTTAGGATTTTTAAACAAATATACCTTTTTACTTTTTAAATTTCTTCCTCTTCTTTCCTGACAATTTAAATCAATGTTCAAGTAAAACATTTTTTTATTATTATTGTAAAGAATAATAAATATTTTAGCTTCTGGTTTTTCGACGAAGAATATTTGTGAAATATTTCTTCAAACTTACTATGATTAAAATTCAAAACAATTATTCTGGCAAATCTAGAAAATCTGTAGAATCAAATTTAAATCTTATTTCAAAGTATTTTGAATTTCTTTTAAATTTTTTGTTCTGGAAAATCTAGAAGAAATACTGATTCGTCTTTGTTAGAAATATAGCTTGGTCCAATTTGTTAAATATTCTAACAGAGTGCAGATTGGATTTTAACCAATTTAAAACATGTCATCAAAATTCTAAAATGTATCTTAATCAGGAAAAATTACTAATGATGTTCCATAAATTCTTTTTTTAATTTTTTTCAAAAAGATTCAAATTAGCTAGTTTTTCTCTTCTTTTTGTCGGTTGAATTTTGAATTTTAAAGAGTCGAAATTGAAGATACACTATGTTTCAAAAATGTATTTTAATTTTTTTCGTGTTTTCTCCTCTTTTAAACCGTTCAATTAAGTGTTTTTTTCATCATTTATTCTCTACAAAAATCCTTCTGTAAAAGGAAAACAAATGTATGACGGAATGACATACAGAAATACCCATTTTTTTTATATATATAAATTTATTTATTTAGCTATTCTTGTTTAAATCACACTTACGTGTAACTTACAAATGACAATATATTTATTTATTTAAGTGTGTATCAAACTGGTAGCCCTTCGCATTAATCAGTACCCAAGAAGTAGTTTTTGGTTTCAAAAAGGTTGGTGACCCCTGTACTAGGGCATAAAATCAGTGTCAGTTGAGTCGGTCCATAGGTTGCCTGTAGGGATTTTTAATGTCCAGCAGATGTCAGTATTTAGTGACACAGTATCGACACAGTATCAATACAGTTTTGCAATGTGTCAAAACGCTTCATGACGCCTCATCAACCCATCACTACAAAATGGTAACTAAGGGTGATGGGGCAAAAGTGCACACCAACGGAAATATAACAAAAGTAGTCTCTTTCAGAGGTTGGCGGAGCAAAGGTCAGGACGCACACAGCGTGGCAAGAACTAGTCCTCTCAAAACAAGGTGGCTGGGAAAACAAAAACACAACGAGGTCAATATTACAGAAATATGCAAAGGCAACATACCAGGGAAGCAGAATCAAGGTAGCACATGTCGGAGCGGAGTTCAGGAACAATAACCGGCAGGGACCAGCTGGTGGAGACGCGCTTCAATGCTACCAGGAAGTGATTAGCAGCAGGTGTGCCACGTTGGGGACAAACGACTGGGGAAGAAACTGAAAAACCAATAGAGAAGGCAGGGAGAAGACAACAAACATAACACCGCCTTAAAAAAACGGAATGGAATTTTCTACATTTTTCTATGAACGATAAAACACTGAATATTGACAACATATGAACCCCCTCTCGATCGACATGTTTTACAGTCAAGACAAATGCGACAAACAGGGAAATATCAACGCAAAGGGTAAAATATACAATCTGATATATCACTAAGCTTTAGAACTTTGTTGTGAAAATCGTGTGTCCCTGACACCCACATTTCAGGCTGACACTCTGTGGAAACGCTCCCCGCCCACACTGCTTGGTGCCTCGTCTGAGCTGCTGTGACTTAGATTACCATAGTAACTCATTAATTACCATAGTAACTCGTATATATCATGCAAAAGCGCAGATTCCAACCATTGAAATACTTTGTATAATTCAAGACTTACGGTCAGGGGCGCCGAAAAGGGGGGTAAAGGAGATGGATTCTAGGGGCCCATGATGGAGGGGGGGCCCAGAGAGGCCCCTAATGATGATGAAATTATAATACAGAAAAAATAATGACACTGTGTCGGGGGCCTTGTAAAGATTATTTTCATGGGGCCCAAAATCCCTAGCGGCGCCCCTGCTTACGGTCATTTGAAAACATCACTGCACATCATAATGGCAGCTACACTTTACATCTTAAAGATCTAAAAAAAATATTTGGGATTGTCTGGCGGGCCAGATTGAAACACTTAATGGGCCGCATGTGGCCCCTGGGCCTTAATTTGCCCAGCTCTGTCTTAGACCATGAATTGATTAACGTAAACAAGTTGAAAAACTTATTGGGGTGTTACCATTTAGTGGTCAATTGTAGTGAATATATAATGTACTGTGCAATCTACTAATAAATGTTTCAATCAATCAATCAAAAAGACATAAAAATAATCCATTCTCGACAACCCAAAAATTTTAGACAATAGCATGCAGAACATAATTAAAAATACACATAAAATGCATAAATCAGTGCTGTCAAAGGATTATTTTACACAGATTAACCACCGTTTTGAATGTTGATTAATCAAAATAATTATCATATTATTGTAATTATTATTAGAGATGTCCAATAATGGCTTTTTTGCCGATATTGTCCAACTCTTAATTACCGATTCCGATATCAACCGATACCGATACATACAGTCGTGGAATTAACACATTATTATGCATTAAACAATGTAACAAGGTTTTCCAAAATAAATCAACTCAAGTTATGGAAAAAAATGCCATATTTATTATTGACGTCACAAAGTGCATAATTTTTTTTAACATGCCTCAAAACAGCAGCTTGGAATTTGGGATATGAGGAGGTTGAGGTGGGCGAGGTTGCGGGGGGAGGAAGGGGTGTATTGTAGCGTCCCGGAAGAGTTAGTGCTGCAAGGGGTTCTGGGTATTTGCTCTGTTGTGTTTATGTTGTGTTACGGTGCGGATGTTCTCCCGAAATGTGTTTGTCATTCTTGTTTGGTGTGGGTTCACAGTGTGGCGCATATTTGTAACAGTGCTAAAGTTGTTTATGCGGCCACCCTCAGTGTGACCTGTATGGCTGTTGACCAAGTATGCTTTGCATTCACGTATGTGTGTGTGAAAAGCCGTAGATATTATGTGACTGGGCCGGCACGCAAAGGCAGTGCCTTTAAGGTTCTGTACACAGTGGCGTTTTAAAAAGTCATACATTTTACTTTTTGAAACCGATACCGATCATTTCCGATATTACATTTATCGGCCGATATCGGCAGTCCGATACTATCGGACATCCCTAATTATTATTATTGTAAACACTATGTACTCTATATTGCCAAAAGTGTTTGGCCACCCATCCAAATGATGAGAATCAGGTGTCCTAATCACTTGGCCCGGCCACAGGTGTATAAAATCCAGCACTTAGGCATGGAGACTGTTTCTACAAACATTTGTGAAAGAATGGGCCGCTCTCAGTGATTTCCAGCGTGGAACTGTCATAGGATGCCACCTGTGCAACAAACCCAGTCGGGAAATTTCCTCGCTCCTAAATATTCCAAAGTCAACGGTCGGCTTTATTATAAGAACATGGAAGAGTTTGGGAACAACAGCAACTCAGCCACCAAGTGGTAGGCCACGTAAACTGACAGGGAGGGGTCGGCGGATGCTGAAGCGCATAGTGCGACGCGGTCGTCGACTTTCTGCACAGTCAGTTGCTACGGGGCTCCAAACTTCATGTGACCTTCCAATTAGCCCACGTACAGTACGCAGAGAGCTTCATGGAATGGGTTTCCAGGAACTTTGAATCTTCCAGGAAAATGTTAATTATCAGCATTCGGATGATCAATACTGCCCTTGTAACTACTTGGTATTGGATCGATACCCAAATCTGCCCAAAATGAATGTAAAGTATCCAAACTACAGAGGAATAAGTGCTCATGACAGTTTGACAGAGGTGTAGATCATGGGTGTCAAACTCTGGCCCACGGGCCAAAATTGGCCCGCCGTGTAATTTGACTTGGCCCTTGAGGCGATATCAAATTACCACTAGAGCTGGCCCGCCGATTATATACAGCGGCAATTATATACGCTAATTCTCATACTTGCCAACCCTCCTGGGAGTCTTCCAAATTTCAGTGCCCCTCCCGAAAATCTTCACGTCCGCTTTTCATCCAGTCCAACGAGTGGGGGTGTTGTAGCGTCCCGGAAGAGTTAGTGCTGCAAAAGGGTTCTGGGTATTTGTTCTGTTGTGTTTATGTTGTGTTACGGTGCGGATGTTCTCCCGAAATGTGTTTGTCATTCTTGTTTGGTGTGGGTTCACAGTGTGGCGCATATTTCTAACAGTGTTAAAGTTGTTTATACGGCCACCCTCAGTGTAACCTGTATCGCTGTTGATCGAGTATGTGTTGCATTCACGTGTGTGTGTGCGCGCACATATCTTGTGACTGGGCCGGCACGTTGTTAGAATGGATGAAAAGCGGACGTGACAACAGCTCGTAGAGGACGTTAAAGGCAGTGCCTTTAAGGCACGCCCCCAAAACTGTGGTCCGGGTGGACTACGAGACATAATGACTGATGAACACCTTCGTTCGATAATGAAGGTTGCCTCAGCTCAAAGCCTGAGCCCCGACATTAAAGAACTAGCATCCAAGAAAAGATGGCAGGTATCTGGCTTGGGCACATCAGATTAGATCCGTGTGTTGTTTAAAGTCCTGAATGGTTGGTTTATTCATTATTTTATTTTCTAATTTATTAGCCCGTGGAAAAAGTTAATGTTGATATTTACCTCAGAAGGCTGCAAATAGAAAAGAGGCATTCAATTTTTATTTAAATTGTATTTGATATGCCATTGATATTTTTTAATTATTATTATCATTATTTGAAACTCGATTTTGCATGTCACTATAAAGTTATACAAGCCTTGCTTGTTCAATATTTAATGCAAAACGTGTTTGGGTCCCTATTAAAAGGTGAATTTGTTCAACCTTGGCCCGCGGCTTTGTTTAGTTTTCAATTTTGGCCCACTCTGTATTTGAGTTTGACACCCCTGCTGTAGATAGAACTATGTTACAGCAGTAAGTCCTCAGATATTAACAGTAAATGAGCAAATAGGTTAATAATAGTTTTGAGAAACAATTTGTTACCACATACTGTGTCATGACTTGGTCTTGGGTGTGTGCTTTTCCGGGATGCAACGGAAAGTTGGCTCGGGCGAGACGGGAATGAAGGTACATGATTTATTTATTTATTATCATAAAAAAAGGAATAAATGAAAGCGCGCACAGTGGCGGAGAATAAACTACGAAACCAAAAGACTTTAGCAAAAAAGTACAAATGAAAAGCACGCACAGTGGCGGAGAACAAACTATGAAAAACAAAAAGACTATAAACATGGAACAAAAACTTGGCTTGGACAAAAATAGTTGCATGAAGAATGGACGTGGGAAGAAGTGCCAGGCATGGACAGAGCATAAATGTGGTGAGGTCGTCAGAACGACAAACTGAAAAGAATGAACTTAAATACTATGGACATGATTAGTGAAAGCAGGTGCGTGACTCAAAACGTGAAACAGGTGCGTGACGTGACAGGTGAAAACTAATGGTTGCTATGGTGACAAACAAGAGTGCACAATGAGTCCAAACGTGGAACAGGTGAAACTAATGGGTAATCATGCAAACAAGACAAGGGAGTGAAAAGCCAGAAACTAAACAAAACATGATTACACAGACATGACATACTGTACGTCATCATTTGTAACACGCATTAAAATGGGTCTGTTATCATTTATATGCCACATACTTTATCTTGATATATAAGTATCCAAAAAGCTTCAAAATACATATCATGATAAAGATTTTAGGCCATATCTCCCATCCCTAAGTCAGACAACACCAACATACCAGACATAACCACACAGACTAAAAATGTCATGAATTAGAAACTAGTGGAATTTATTTATTTTTTTGTAATATTAAACACTGTATACATACCCACTCTCTTTCTCACCTGATCCTCATCTTCATCCTTCATGAAGATGAACGATTACCTTTTCCAGCCCGTGCATAATCATCCCTCCGCCATTCTCATAAATCAGCTGCTAATATGCTCTAATAGAAGCTCCTTAGACCTCTTCTACAAGCCCTGGGTGTATACCGAGACCGCTATCATCTCAGACTGATCTATGCTCGGGACTCTAATAGGTGTCTTCTAGGGTTGAGTAGCTGGATTACAATTGACCTCCCTCCGCTCACTGGACTCTTTGAAAATAGGATGGAGTAAAGTGTCCAACATCCACTTGACAATATCCTCCTGAGAACCAGCGCACATATTTATTAGATGTCACGTTCAAACACTGAGGACATCTGTTAAACAAGACAAAAGGCAAGGAATCAAACAGAGACAGAATTCAATTTGGACTCAATTGAGGAGAGACATGGCCACTGCACTCTCTGTACAATCCTGCACCACGCTCTGACGAAGAAGGTTTTCGTCTACTCCTTTATTCAGATGTTCAATGTTCACGCACCAACACATGTCACAGCAGGAATGGTAAGTGTGTAAAAGAGTCATTGTTTTCGGTCGCTTAGAAGTCCAAGAAGAGGATTTCTCGGGCTTGGGCTCTTCCTGGATCCAGCTGGGGCAGGTGTTGGAGGACAATGGATAACCCCTCCCGTCTCCTGACCACAGTGACTTCAAGAGGGCAGCGGGTCGTAAATAGCGTTGACCTCGGTCACCAAACAGTTGGAAGAGAGTTTGTGAAATACTTCAGAGAGTGTTCGTTTAACACTTCAAAGAGAGTTCCTCTGGAAGTTGAGCAGATCCTGCCATCTGTCCGTGTTGAAATACCAGTGGAGTTTTACGAGCCTTCTTCCTCTTGTTAGGCCTCGAAAGACAGCATTCATAATACGTTTCTTTTGTGATAACTTACAAACAATTATTCCAACATTAGTCTATTTTTTTTATTTATTTTTTTATCAGAGTTGAAACTTTCTGTACAAAAATAGGGTACCGTGAATTGATGCTGGTCCTCAGTGGTACCAGTTTTCTGCACGTCTGTGTAAAAATAATAAAAATGATAATACAATCTCAGGTTTCTAAAGGGGAACATTATCACAATTTCAGAATGGTTAAAACCATTAAAAATCAGTTCCCAGTGGCTTATTATATTTTTCGAAGTTTTTTTCAAAATTTTACCCATCACGCAATATCCCTAAAAAAAAAAGCTTCAAAGTGCCTGATTTTAACCACCCGTCCATTTTCCTGTGACGTCACATAGTGAAGCCAACACAAACAAACATGGCGGAAAGAACAGCAAGCTATAGCGACATTAGCTCGGATTCAGACTCGGATTTCAGCGGCTTAAGCGATTCAACAGATTACGCATGTATTGAAACGGATGGTTGTAGTGTGGAGGCAGGTAGCGAATACGATATTGAAGAAGAAACTGAAGCTATTGAGCCATATCGGTTTGAACCGTATGCAAGCGAAACCGACGAAAACGACACGGGAGAAAGCGAGGACGAATTCGGCGATCGCCTTCTAACCAACGATTGGTATGTGTTTGTTTGGCATTAAAGGAAACTAACAACTATGAACTAGGTTTACAGCATATGAAATACATTTGGCAACAACATGCACTTTGAGAGTGCTGACAGCCCAGTTTTCATCAATTAATATATTCTGTAGACATACCCTCATGTCAGCAGGCCAGGGAAGCTAGGGTCGATATTCTTCTCTTGATCATCTTCGGGACGGTGTGAGCCAAGACATCCAGGAGGGTTTAGCTCGCTCGTCTGCGGGAACAAACTGCCGCCATTGCTTGCCGTGCTACCGAGGTCCTTTGTCCCTGAATTGCTCACACACTCCGGCAGATTCAATGGGGGTCTGGCGGCAGATTTCTTTGACTTTATCGTTGGAAATGCATCTGCTTTGAGTGTCGCAGGATATCCACACATTCTTGCCATCTCTGTCGTAGCATAGCTTTCGTCGGTAAAGTGTGCGGAACAAACCTCCAATTTCTTGCCACTTTTGCTTCTTTGGGCCACTGGTGCAACTTGAATCCCTGTTCGTGTTGTTACACCCTCCGACAACACACCGACGAGGCATGATGTCTCCAAGGTACGGAAAACAGTCGAAAAAACGGAAAATAACAGAGCTGATTTGACTCGATGTTTGAGAAAATGGCGGATTGCTTCCTGATGCGACGTCACAGAGAGCGAATATTAGAAAGGCGTTTAATTTGCCAAAATTCACCCATTTAGAGTTCGGAAATCGGTTAAAAAAATATATGGTCTTTTTTCTGCAACATCAAGGTATATATTGACGCTTACATAGGTCTGGTGATAATGTTCCCCTTTAACACTGAGCTGATTATTACTGTTCTGGTCAGTTGTTATATCTTCTTTTCCTACACTTCTGAGTCTCATTTGCAAGTATTATATAGTAGGGTTTCCATGCAGTTGCAATTCCAAGACATTAGATGGCAGTAGTGCATAGGGTACGGTAGGGCTGGGTAGTATAGCGGTATTACAGTTAATACCGGTATATTTTAGGAAGGTTACTACATTTGAGACATTACCACCATACCTTAGGACAGGCCTGGGCAATTACTTTGACTCGGTGGGGCCACATTTAGTGTATATCTATTTTTTTTGGAACACTAATACAAAACCTCACAATGATGTCTAATTGAACGCTAAAAATGTTATGACAGACCGTCTTAAAAAACGTAATGGAATTTTACATTTTTTTCCTACTGAATAAGACAGCCAGAATGTACGTGAAAATAAAGAACGTGGGATTTACAATATTAACTATGAAGGATAAAACACTGAATATTGACTACATATGAACGTCACACACCCTCTCCATCGACATTTTTTACAATCCAGCGAAACGAAAATGCAACAAACAGCGAAATATGAACGCAAAGGGTAAAAAAAAAAAATACAATCTGATATATCTGATATAATAAATATATTGGCAATATAGCGTATATAAAGTACTTTAACTTTATGTACACTATACTGCCAATATATTTGGCCACCCATCCAAATGATCAGAATCAGGTGTCCTAATCAGTAAATGTAAATAAATAAATAAATCACTTGGCCCGGCCACAGGTGTATAAAATCAAGCACTTAGGCATGGAGACTGTTTCTACAAACATTTGTGAAAGAATAGGCCGCTCTCAGTGGTTTCCAGCGTGGAACTGTCATAGGATGCCACCTGTGCAACAAATCCAGTCGTGAATTTTCTGATGGACGAGTCCGGGTTTGGAGGTTGCCAGGAGAACGCTACATTTCGGACTGCGTTGTGCCGAGTGTGAAATTTGGTGGAGGAGGATTTATGCTGTGGGGTTGTTTTTCAGGAGTTGGGCTTGGCCCCTTAGTACCAGTGAAAATAACTTTGAATTCTCCAGGATACCAAAGCGATTTGGACAATTCCATGCTCCCAACCTTCCTTTTCCAACATGACTGTGCACCAGTGCACAAAGCAAGGTCTATAAAGACATGGATGATGTGGATGAACTTGACTGGCCTGCACAGAGTCCTGACCTGAACCCGATAGAACACCTTTTGGGATGAATTAGAACGGAGACTGAGAGCCAGGCCTTCTCCACCAACATCAGTGTGTGATCTCACCAATGCACTTTTAGAAGAATGATCGCAAAATTCCTATAAACACACTCCGCAACCTTGTGGACAGCCTTCCCAGAAGAGTTGAAGCTGTAATAGCTGCAAAAGGTGGACCAACATCATATTGAACCCCTATGGGTTAGGAGTGGGATGGCACTTCAAGTTTATATGTGAGTCAAGGCAGGTGGCCAAATACTTTTGGCAATATAGTGTATCACTAAGCTTTAGAAGTTTGTTGTAAAAATCTCCTTTTCGCGTCTGTCCCTGACACCCGCATTTCAGGCTGGCCGCTCTGGAAACACTCTGTGGAAACGCTCCCCGCCCACACTGCTTGGTGCCTCGTCTGATCTGCTGTGACTTAGATTACTATAGTAACTAATTAGATTACCATAGTAACTAGTATATCATGCAAAAGCGCAGATTCCAACCATTGAAATACTTTGTATAGTTCAAGACTTACGGTCATTTGGAGCGGGCCCAAATGACTGCGCATCAGTGCACAAAGCAAGGTCCATCCGTCAGTCTACCCCAGGGCAGCTGTGGCTATGAAAGTAGCTTACCACCACCAGGTGTGAATGAATGATGGGTTCTACATGTAAAGCGACTTTGGGTACTTAGAAAAGCGCTATATAAATCCCAGTTATTATTATTATTATTAAAGATATGGATGACAGAGTCTGGTGTGGATGAACTTGACTGGCCTGCACAGAGTCCTGACCTGAACCCGATAGAACACCTTTTGGGATGAATTACAAACCCTGTTTCCATATGAGTTGCGAAATTGTGTTAGATGTAAATATAAACGGAATACAATGATTTGCAAATCCTTTTCAACCCATATTCAATTGAATGCACTACAAATAAAATATATTTGATGTTCAAACTCAAAAACTTTATTTGTTGCTGGCATCAAATTCTAAAAATTAATGATTATTTGCAAAAAAAAAAAAAAAAAATTATCAGTTTAAACATCAAATATGTTGTCTTTTGTTGCGTTTTGGACCAGTTGTTCCTCCCAGGGAATTCAAGTCACAAGTCGCTCCCAAGCTCTTTACGACACTTAAAGCTGAGTAGAAAAACCACCAGAGACAGAATAGGTATTTTGTAATATATTTGCAAAGCTTTGCATATATATATTTTTAGACCAGTCCAGCATAGAACATTCTATCGCGCCGCCAAGATGGTCTGTCCCCCCGACCAAAACCCTCTCCCCTCTTAAGTCTCTCTAGTCCAGGGGTCTGCAACCCGCGGCTCCGGAGCCGCATGTGGCTCTTTGACCACTCTGATGCGGCTCAGCTGCATACTTGCCGATTTTCCTGGGAGACTTCCGGGTTTCAGTGCCTCTCCCAGAAATCTCCCGGGGCAAATATTCTCCGATTTTCACCCAAACAACAATAATAAGGGCGTGCCGTGATGGCACAGCATTTAGCGCCCTCTACAACCTGTACAAACAGCGTGCCAGCCCAGCCACATGTTGCATGCACCTTCTTCTTGCACACGTAAGTGACAGCAAGGCATACTTGGTCAACAGCCATACAGGTCACACTGAGGGTGGCCGTACAAACGACTTTAACACTGTTACAAATATGCGCCACACTGTGAACCCACACCAAACAAGAATGACAAACACATTTCGGGAGAACATCCTCACCGTAGCACAAAATAAACACAACAGAACAAATACCCAGAATCCCATGCATCCCTAACTCTTCCGGGCTACATTATACACCCCCGCGCTGTTTGTACAGGTTGTAGAGGGCACTAATTGCTGTGCCATCACGGTACGCCCTTATTATTGTTATTTGGGTGAAAATCAGCAGACATTCGATAGAATAGTTGCCCTGAAATTCGGGAGTCTCCCGGAAAAATCGGGAGGGCTGTCAAGCGCCATTCATATAAAACTTGCGGGCCGTGTTAACATTACATTTTCATATTAAGGTGCGGGCCGCGTGTCTGAGACCCCTGGTTTATACATAGCACAAAGCAAAAAAAAAACTTTGTATGCAGTGTTATTTTATTTTAAATTTCAAGAGTTTTGTGGCTCCCATTGTTTTCTTTATTTTGTGAAACTGGTCAAAATGGCTCTTTGAGTGGTAAAGGTTGCCGACCCCTGCTCTAGTCAAAACACATGCCCGTTATCTCTCTTTCTTACATTCCAAAGCTTCAAGGTTAACACACACAGTTTACTTGCAGACAAACAGAAAGAGAACAAATGGAAAAACACGAGCTGTTTTCAAATATGACTATGAAATTAAAAGAAGTAACACTTAAATTCGGATATATGTAAATATCTGCCTCCGACAATTTGTAGCATATTCAACTGAATATGGGTTGAATATGATTTGCAAATCATTGTATTCCGTTTATGTTTACATCTAACACAATTCCCCAACTCATATGGAAACAGGGTTTGTAGAACGGAGACTGAGATCCAGGCCTTCTCAACCAACCTCAGTTTCAATGTTAAAGATCTAAAAAAAATATTTTGGAAAGATTGAAAAGTTTAACAGGCCTTAATTTGCCCAGGTCTGCCCTAAACAAATGTCCACTGCAATGGATGCTGGTTCTCAGGAGGTTCGGTTTCAGCCATCATCAAATTTACTTGATTGTCCTATTTCTGGGGTCAGAGTCTTAATAGGAAAAGGCTGATCTGCATAGCGCCAGTAGAAATGCGGGGGGAATTAGCAGGCAAGACTAATTCCTATCTGCATCCCACAGTTGAATGGCTGATTCCAAAGGAATCCAATGAAATAGCCATGTCACAACACACTGCAGACTGATGATTATGCTTGTTAATTTCCATAATCAGGCCGTATTCCACAGCCACATGCAAATGAGGGGTCCGCAACAAAACAAAACTGAGTTTTTTTTCCACTTCTAATTCACGCAAATGTCTCCACCAGTGACGCTGATTAGCCTCCCAGTGCCTATTTGGAACTAATCGCCGTCGCAAATATGTCGAATTTCACCTGCATTCTTTCTCTGGAATACAAAACACTGACTGGCACATGCTTTTTTTTTTTTTTTTTTTTTTTTTGTGTGCCATGTACAGTACATTTTCATGCATTGCAAATTGCAAGTAGTAAAGGGTGACATTACGCCTCGGAAAAAAAAAAAAGGCCCTGCCTAACCTTCAGCGGCGTAACAAATCAATATCACTCCTCTCACCTAAACTATCTTCGGTTTGAAGGAGGAAAATGCGTGTCGGCAGGCGGCCGGCCGGGGAGGTTCCGCGCGCACGGCCAAAATAACACCGGCGTGACTGTCAAAAAAGGAGCAGAGCATCCAATCTCATTTCACAAAAGCGCTCGACCCGAAATTGCCTGACATTCTCACGCAAACATGTTTGCTGACGACTGCCGCCGCGGCTTTAATGTCAGCGTTGAGGACTCTACATACCTGCGCTTATGTACCGGCGGCTGTTTGCATGCAAATGATCCAAGTCCAGTCAGAAGGCTGATGCATGCGGATTAGGGGTGTAACGGCACACAACAATTTCGGTTCGGTACGTGCCTCGGTTTAGAGGTCACGGTTCGGTTCATTTTCGGTACAGTAAGAATACAACAAAATATACATTATTTGGTTATTTATTTAGCAAATTTGTAAACAATGGCATAACATACATATACGCACAGGGTCCATTGCCAGGGTTAATGTGGTCAACATACAGGTAAAAGCCAGTAAATTAGAATATTTTGAAAAACTTGATTTATTTGAGTAATTGCATTCAAAGGGTGTAACTTGTACATTATATTTATTCATTGCACACAGACTGATGCATTCAAATGTTTATTTCATTTAATTTTGATGATTTGAAGTGGCAACAAATGAAAATCCAAAATTCCGTGTGTCACAAAATTAGAATATTACTTAAGGCTAATACAAAAAAGGGATTTTTAGAAATGTTGGCCAACTGAAAAGTATGAAAATGAAAAATATGAGCATGTACAATACTCAATACTTGGTTGGAGCTCCTTTTGCCTCAATTACTGCGTTAATGCGGCGTGGCATGGAGTCGATGAGTTTCTGGCACTGCTCAGGTGTTATGAGAGCCCAGGTTGCTCTGATAGTGGCCTTCAACTCTTCTGCGTTTTTGGGTCTGGCATTCTGCATCTTCCTTTTCACAATACCCCACAGATTTTCTATGGGGCTAAGGTCAGGGGAGTTGGCGGGCCAATTTAGAACAGAAATACCATGGTCCGTAAACCAGGCACGGGTAGATTTTGCGCTGTGTGCAGGCGCCAAGTCCTGTTGGAACTTGAAATCTCCATCTCCATAGAGCAGGTCAGCAGCAGGAAGCATGAAGTGCTCTAAAACTTGCTGGTAGACGGCTGCGTTGACCCTGGATCTCAGGAAACAGAGTGGACCGACACCAGCAGATGACATGGCACCCCAAACCATCACCCAACCATGCAAATTTTGCATTTCCTTTGGAAATCGAGGTCCCAGAGTCTGGAGGAAGACAGGAGAGGCACAGGATCCACGTTGCCTGAAGTCTAGTGTAAAGTTTCCACCATCAGTGATGGTTTGGGGTGCCATGTCATCTGCTGGTGTCGGTCCACTCTGTTTCCTGAGATCCAGGGTCAACGCAGCCGTCTACCAGCAAGTTTTAGAGCACTTCATGCTTCCTGCTGCTGACCTGCTCTATGGAGATGGAGATTTCAAGTTCCAACAGGACTTGGCGCCTGCACACAGCGCAAAATCTACCCGTGCCTGGTTTACGGACCATGGTATTTCTGTTCTAAATTGGCCCGCCAACTCCCCTGACCTTAGCCCCATAGAAAATCTGTGGGGTATTGTCAAAAGGAAGATGCAGAATGCCAGACCCAAAAACGCAGAAGAGTTGAAGGCCACTATCAGAGCAACCTGGGCTCTCATAACACCTGAGCAGTGCCAGAAACTCATCGACTCCATGCCACGCCGCATTAACGCAGTAATTGAGGCAAAAGGAGCTCCAACCAAGTATTGAGTATTGTACATGCTCATATTTTTCATTTTCATACTTTTCAGTTGGCCAACATTTCTAAAAATCCCTTTTTTGTATTAGCCTTAAGTAATATTCTAATTTTGTGACACACGGAATTTTGGATTTTCATTTGTTGCCACTTCAAATCATCAAAATTAAATGAAATAAACATTTGAATGCATCAGTCTGTGTGCAATGAATAAATATAATGTACAAGTTACACCTTTTGAATGCAATTACTCAAATAAATCAAGTTTTTCAAAATATTCTAATTTACTGGCTTTTACCTGTATATAAAATAAAAACTAATTAAAGGGGAACATTATCACCAGACCTATGTAAGCGTCAATATATACCTTGATGTTGCAGAAAAAAGACCTTTTTTTTTTTTTAACCGATTTCCGAACTCTAAATGGGTGAATTTTGGCGAATTAAACACCTTTCTAATATTCGCTCTCACGTCACATCGGGAAGCAATCCGCCATTTTCTCAAACACCGAGTCAAATCAGCTCTGTTATTTTCCGTTTTTTCGACTGTTTTCCGTACTTTGGAGACATCATGCCTCGTCGCTGTGTTGTCGGAGGGTGTAACAACACGAACAGGGACGGATTCAAGTTGCACCAGTGGCCCAAAGATGCGAAAGTGGCAAGAAATTGGACGTTTGTTCCGCACACTTTACCGACGAAAGCTATGCTACGACAGAGATGGCAAGAATGTGTGGATATCCTGCGACACTCAAAGCAGATGCATTTCCAACGATAAAGTCAAAGAAATCTGCCGCCAGACCCCCATTGAATCTGCCGGAGTGTGTGAGGTATTCAGGGACAAAGGACCTCGGTAGCACGGCAAGCAATGGCGGCAGTTTGTTCCCGCAGACGAGCGAGCTAAACCCCCTGGATGTCTTGGCTCACACCGTCCCTTACGCCACCGAAGATGATCAAGAGAAGAATATCGACCCTAGCTTCCCTGGCCTGCTGAAATCAACTCCAAAACTGGACAGATCAGCTTTCAGGAAAAGAGCGCGGATGAGGGTATGTCTACAGAATATATTAATTGATGAAAATTGGGCTGTCTGCACTCTCAAAGTGCATGTTGTTGCCAAATGTATTTCATATGCTGTAAACCTAGTTCATAGTTGTTAGTTTCCTTTAATGCCAAACAAACACATACCAATCGTTGGTTAGAAGGCGATCGCCGAATTCGTCCTCGCTTTCTCCCGTGTCGCTGGCTGTCGTGTCGTTTTCGTCGGTTTCGCTTAATTACGGTTCAAACCGATATGGCTCAATAGCTTCAGTTTCTTCTTCAATTTTGTTTTCGCTACCTGCCTCCACACTACAACCATCCGTTTCAATACATTCGTAATCTGTTGAATCGCTTAAGCCGCTGAAATCCGAGTCTGAATCCGAGCTAATGTCGCTATAGCTTGCTGTTCTTTCCGCCATGTTTGTTTGTGTTGGCATCACTATGTGACGTCACAGGAAAATGGACGGGTGTATATAACGATGGTTAAAATCAGGCACTTTGAAGCTTTTTTTTAGGGATATTGCGTGATGGGTAAAATTTTGAAAAAAACTTCGAAAAATAAAATAAGCCACTGGGAACTGATTTTTAATGGTTTTACCCATTCTGAAATTGTGATAATGTTCCCCTTTAAGATACGGCTCAGAATGGTTTCTTAACCAAACCTTTCTACATATAAAGTGCTTTTTTTGATTGATTGACTGAGACTTTTATTAGTAGATTGCACAGTACAGATAGATAGATAGTACTTTATTGATTCCTTCAGGAGAGTTCCCTCAGGAAAATGAAGTACATATCCCGTACAATTGACCACTAAATGGTAACACCTGAATACGTTTTTCAACTTGTTTACGTCGGGATCCACGTTAATCAACATTAAACTGCCTCAAGTTGTTGCTCAGATTAAATAAAATGACAAAACTTTTCTTCTACATATAAAAAGTGCAACATTAAACAGTTTCAAGTCAACTCAGCCTCAAAATTAACTCCCCCCCCCAGCCTGGCTAACTTGCCAGTAAAAGGATATGTGGGCTTATTGTTCTTCCACCATAAAAGTGGGTCAAAATCTACAAACCCCGTTTCCATATGAGTTGGGAAATTGTGTTGAATGTAAATATAGACAGAATACAATGATTTGCAAATCATTTTCAACCCATATTCAGTTGAATATGCTACAAAGACAACATATTTGATGTTCAAACTGATAAACATTTTTTTTTTTGCAAATAATCATTAACTTTAGAATTTGATGCCAGCAACACGTGACAAAGAAGTTGGGAAAGGTGGCAATAAATACTGATAAAGTTGAGGAATGCTCATCAAACACTTATTTGGAACATCCCACAGGTGAACAGGCAAATTGGGAACAGGTGGGTGCCATGATTGGTTATAAAAGTAGATTCCATGAAATGCTCAGTCATTCACAAACAAGGATGTTTGTAGTTTCTAATGCAATATGGTCTTAAATCTGCTGCTATAAAAACATTTGTTGTTGCTTTAGCCCTGCCTGACTCGCCGAGGAGAGGCTGCTTTAATGCGGTAGTGACGCTTCAAATGGGTTTGACGTGTTGTCAGAAGCAGCTGCTGAACAATGTCGGCAAACCTCCGTCCTCCATTGTTGTATCGCGCAGCCAAAGTGTTCCCAAACGGGAGATCTTAACCAGGCAGGAGGGTCTTCCAGCTCTGGCTTTTACATGTTGTCCTAGCCCGGTCACTGCTAGCATTCGACGAACCGAAACCCTCGTACCGAAATGGTTCAATACAAATACACGTACCGTTACACCCCTAATGCGGATACCATCGGGTTTGGTTTTTACCACTTTTTCCACCCCCTGTCTTTCACCAAAATCTTGTCGTTGTTTTTTCCCGCGAGCCACTTGAATCGCAGCCTGTCAGTCCACTTTGCAGTCTGATTATGGATTATTCCAAATGGATTTGAGAGGCATCAATCAGTGAATCTTCAAGTAATTACGTTGTCACTGGCGGCAAGAGTAGCTGTCATCTAGTTTAGATCCCCTCGCAAGCCAGGCTGTTGTCAGTTTCAAATACC
>NC_084568.2:8352500-8470000 GCF_033978685.3 Nerophis lumbriciformis
GGAGTATGTAAACAGCCATTGTTTTTGGTCAAATTAACACAAAAGAAAAAGATGCCTCGGGCTTGGACTGGTCCTGGATCGAGCTTGGGCAGGTCTTGGATCACAATAGATAACCCCTCCCGTCTCCTCCCATCGTACACAGCGGAAATTTCCAAGCCTTTGGCTTGGTGCAACAAAGACAACTTTCGTCTGTTCACTCGGAACTCAGAGAACGGAAAGTTTTTTTTGATAATTTACATACCATTTTTCTGAAATGGTGTAATGATAATTGTGACCAGTAGATGGCAGTCACACATAAGAGATACGTGTATACTGCAAGATGACGCCAGTAAACAACACCAAAACTAAACATCACACACGGCGCTCAAAAATCCGTCAAAATGTTTTAGTACGACTTCGGTAAGCTATGAAGCCGCGCCGCTTGATGGATTGTCGAAGCATTACGGCTACCGTAGTCAGATGTACTGTGCTTAAACATATGGGACCAATGAGCAGACATATTAACCGGCGTTTTGTTTCGCAATATTATGTAAAAACAACTTTTTTCTTTTACCTTCTGGTACCTGCTGAGATCTGCGTAAGTCCTGAAAATTTGCGCGCGTCCGCCATTGTAGTCCGTGACGACACCGTAGTCGATAAGCTTCTCCTTGTTCACTATTTTCTTGTGTTTGGGCGTACGGTTCTAACTTACACCTGCCAGTAGACTCGCTATGAAAGCGCTAAAACGACCAATGTAGTGAGTTTACATAATTCACCCACGGAACTTTAGTTATTACACTGCAAAAACTGAAATCTAAGTAAGATGAAATATCTCAAATAAGGGTGATATTTGCTTATTTTCTGTCTGATAAGATAATTCTTCTCACTAAGCAGATTTTATGTTAGAGTGTTTTACTTGTTTTAAGTGTTTTGGTCCTAAATGATCTCAGTAAGATATTACAGCTTGTTGCTGAGATTTGATGACCTATATTGAGTAAAACATGCTTGAAACTAGAATATCAAGTGTTGCAAAGCTGTGTCATCAACACTCACAAGTATAAAACTACTTTTTTAAAGTAATTATTTCTTATTTCAAGCATGAAATAAAAAATCATGACTCTGACACAATTGTGTCTCATAATTAAAACAGATGGCAGCCAATATTGCTGTTTTATTTTCAATGAAACAATAGAAAATATGTACTCATATAGTAGTACAGTTGGCACAGTACAGTAAACTGACAGTTAATATTTAGACATTTGACATTTCAAAAAATTTTGAACAGAAATAGTTCATGCACATTCAGATAAATTCTTCAAAATTACAATAAAAAAAATTGGCCGGGGGCCGAGCTGTAAATAAATAAAAAAAAAAAAAAAAAAAAAAAAAATATATATATATATATATATATATATATATATAAAATTAAATCATACACCATATTTTCCGGACTATTAGGGCGCACTTAAAATTATATATATATATATATATATATATATATATATATATATATATATATATATATATATATATATATATTATTTTTATGTAAGTTAAAAAAAAGGAAGTAAAAAAAAATATATATATAAAATAAAATAAAATCATACACCATATTTTCCAGACTATTAGGGCACACTTAAAATTATTTAATTTTCTCAGAAAATGACAGTGTACTTAATGTACGGAATAATTCTGGTTGTGCTTAGAAGTAATTTTATTTGGTACATGATGTGTTATGTTTAAACATCGATGACATCTATTAAACAAGACAAAAAGCAAAGAATTAAACAGAGACAGATTTTATATATATATATATATATATATATATATATATATATATATATATATATATATATATATATATATATATATATATATATATATATATATATTATTTTTTATGTAAGTTAAAAAAAAGGAAGTAAAAAAAAATAATATATATATATATATATATATATATATATATATATATATATATATATTTCTTTTTTTTCTTTTTCTTTTTTTCCCCCTTGCGCACTAATTGACTGAAAGAGCATGCACTTGGCGTGATGATGTCATGTTATCGATGGAAAAATGCCTTTTTACCCCGAGAGTAACAAGCGGTTGCCTTGTTGCCTTTCCATTAAGAACAATAAACTAGTTTTTAGTATAAGTTTGCTGGTTTCGAGAAATGTAATGCCGAGCGCATATCATTATGTCAAGATAATGGCACTAGCATTTACTTCATTTAAGAATATTTTTCAACATATTGAGAAAAAAGGTCTCATATTTGTTTTTTCTACCAAGAAAAGTGCACTTGTTATTAGTGAGAATGTACTTATTTTAAGGTATTTTTGGGTTCATTGAAGTTAGCTAATTTTACTTGTTTTGGAAAGTCTTGACAAGCCAAATTTTCTTGTTCTATTGGGCAGATAATTTTGCTTAGTTCAAATAAAATACCCCATATTTTTGTAATTAGGGGTATGAGGATGAGGAGATGAGACAATCAAATCATAACAAATCAAAAAAATAGACTTGACATTATTGCGGGAGGTATTATTATTCTTGTGCTCACACTGAATAGAGAAAAACATTCTCAGTGAAGGTCATCTTTGACGAATTCAAGTATGTTCAAAGCACATAACTATGACTATAAACAATATTTGCTCCCTCTGCTTAATGGTGTAGTACCTCAACTGATATGTTTGTAGCCTATGCTGTAGCACAGTCAGTGCCTGGAGGTAGGAGATAGAAGAAGAGGTGGCAGACATGGTGGCTCTGCAGAGAGATGGAGAGATGCATGGGTCAGGGCAGGCCATGTTTGACCGGGAGCACAACCAATAGCCAGTCAAGTGATATTCCAAAGGACGGAAAGGAAGGAAAGTAAACAAGCAGACTGGGGCAAGCAGTGGAGGAAGAAGTTGACGACATAGGGGCTGTGTCAACATCAGTCCCGGATGGACTTTTCCGTGTTTGTTTGTCATCTTTTTTATAAACATCCTGTCCCAAGCGAGCCGGGAAGTAATCATGAAGTCATTTTATTGTCATCTGGGTGACCAGTGTACATAAAACTATATGTTAATGAGCACAGCACAACAAAAATGATGCTCAATGTGTGTGTGTGTGTGTGTGTGTACAAAACCCAAAAGCAGTGAAGTTGTCACGTTGTGTAAATGGCAGAGGTGGGACCAAGTCATTGTTTTGCAAGTCACAAGTAAGTCTCAAGTCTTTGCCCTCAAGTCCGAGTCAAGTCCCGAGTCAAGACAGGCAAGCCCCGAGTCAAGTCCAAAGTCAAGACTGGAAAGTCAAGTCCTAAGTCCTGCATTTTGAGTTTCGAGTCCTTTCAAGTCCTTTTAACCACAGACTAATATATTAACACAGATTGTGTATGCTTTTCAAACGCTGTATTTATTTATTAAAACAAGTGCATTTTAAATTGCAGGAAAGAAAATTGTGCTGACATTGCACTTTATAATAGCACTATTAACCAGTCATTTTAAACATTAACTCATTCCTTTACAGAACAAACACATTAAAAAATAAAGTGCAAATGTACTTATTTGTACAAAAGTGTTAACATTGAAAAAACATGACATATACGTGAACATAACAAAAAAGTTGTACTTTTAATGTCAGGGCCCTATGCTGCATTGCATTTGCAAAAGACCAAATTAGCCAAGAGTCTGTCAGTCATTTGTGCACGATGGGGGCGTAGTATTTATTTTACATTTATTTTACTATTTTTGTCTTTTTTTAGGTGGCTAAAATACGCGGTGCTGCTGACCGCCGTCGTTACGTGTGATATATTGACTAACGTAACCCTGCTTAAAAAAAATCACTGAACAAAAAGTATGAATAAGGTAGTGAACTGCAACAGATTCCCGTGTTTGCAATAACGTTATAACGTTAGCAGTGAGTTTACAGCCTCACTGATTTAACTACACAGCAAATAAAAGTCACGTTACTTAGCCAATAAACGTTATCTTACATTCAAAACTTACCGTTCTTTGTGCAACTTCAAATGCCGGACGAAGTTGGAAGTTGTTGCCTCTCCATCAGTAATTTTCGAACCGCATGTGTTGCATACTGCAAACCGTTTTGTGTTGACCACCTCGTAATTTTTATACCCAAACGAAATTATTTTAGGTATCATTTTTTGTTCACTGGCGTGTGGTTTGGACATGTCTTCTTCGTTGGTTGTCCTGCAATTTGATTGGATGAATGCTGTGTGATGAAAACAAAGTAGATCTAATTTGATTGGCTGTTGTACTGAGCTCAGTACAACAGCTGGTGTGCTCTAGAGCACACCAGCTGACACACGCAACGCTGATAGACAAGTACACAATGAAAAATACAGAGCACTCCCGAATAACTTTTTCATCTTTGGGTTTTGGGGAAAGTAGCAAGTCATGTCAAGTCATGTCAATTCAAAAGGCTCAAGTCCAAGTGAAGTCACAAGTCATTGATGTTAAAGTCTAAGTCGAGTTGCAAGTCTTTTTACATTTTGTCAAGTCGAGTCTAAAGTCATCAAATTCATGACTCGAGTCTGACTCGAGTCCAAGTCATGTGACTCGAGTCCACACCTCTGGTAAATGGTAAATAAAAAAATAGTACAATGATTTGTAAATCCTTATATTCAATTGAATAGACTGCAAAGACAAGATATTTAATGTTCACACTGAGAAACTTAATATTTTTTTTGCAAATAATCATTAACTTAGAATTTAATGGCAGCATCACATTGCAAAAAAGTTGTCACTGGGGCATTTTTACCACTGTGTTACATGGCCTTTCCTTTTAACAACACTCAGTAAACATTTGGGAACTGAGGAGACCAATTTTTGAAGCTTCTCAGGTGGAATTATTTCCCATTATTGCTTGATGTACAGCTTAAGTTGTTCAACAGTCTTTCTTTCTTTCTTTCTTTAGTTTATTTGGAACATGAACACACTTACATCATAATACATCACACAATTTCATATCATTTCATTTTACATCATGCCCGAAAAGGAGTAGGAAGAAGCAAAGCTTATTTAATCCTACCCCTTTCCCACTTCAAAGCGTTTACAAATATATAGAATCATTTACTGACCTTTTTATATAATAAAATAACATCTATGAATTAGTATACAACAGTTTTGTAATATGTAATTAATTAATTAATTCAGTCATTATTAACATACTGAGATGAAGAATCTCTTATTTTCAATAAGGTTGAAAGTATTTCTCATAATTCTTCTTTTTTGTACTCTGTAAGCACTATTATTTTGAACAACCTCTTAAACTGGATCATATCAGTACAATTTTTAACTTCTTTACTTAATCCATTCCATCATTTAATTCCACATACTGATATGCTAAAAGTTCTAAGTGTTGTACGTGCGTATAAATGTTTTAAATTATTTTTTCCTCTAAGGTTATATTTCTCCTCTTTCGTTGAGAAGAATTGTTGTACATTCTTTGGTAGCAGGTTATAGTTTGCTTTGTACATCATTTTAGCTGTTTGCAATTTTACCAAATCACCGAACTTTAATATTTCTGACTTAATAAATAAAGGGTTTGTGTGTTCTCTATATCCAACATTATGTATTATTCTAACTGATCTTTTTTGTAACAACAGTCTCTGTTGTGGTATTTTAGGCTTCATAATGCGCTACACATTTTCAATGGGAGACAGGTTTGGACTACAGGCAGGCCAGTCTAGTACCCGCACTCTTTTACTACGAATCCACGCTATTTAACACGTGATTTGGCATTGTCTTGCTGAAATAAGCAGGGGCGTCCATGATAACGTTGCTTGGATGGAACATATGTAGCTCCAAAACCTGTATGTACCTTTTAGCATTAATGGTGCCTTCACAGATGTGCAACTTACCCATGTCTTGGGCACTAATACACCCCCATACCATCACAGATGCTGTTTTTTTTTTTAACTTTGCGCCTATAACAATCCGGATGGTTCTTTTCCTCTTTGGTCCGGAATACACAACGTCCACAGTTTCCAAAAACAATTTGAAATGTGGACTCGTCAGACCACAGAACACTTTTCCACTTTGCATCAGTCCATCTTAAATGAGCTCGGGACCAGCGAAGCTAGTGGCGTTTCTGGGTGTTGTTGATAAATGGCTCTCGCTCTGCATAGTAGAGTTTTAACTTGCACTTACAGATGTAGCGACGAACTGTAGTGACTGACAGTGGTTTTCTGAAGTGTTCCTGAGCCCATGTGGTGATATCCTTTAGAGATTGATGTCGGTTTTTGATATAGTGCCACAATGTTGGTTTCCGGCCATGCCGCTTACGTGGAGTGATTTCTCCAGATTCTCTGAACCTTTTGATGATATTATGGACCGTAGATGTTGAAATCCCTAAATTTCTTTCAATTGCACTTTGAGAAACGTTGTTCTTAAACTGTTTGACTATTTGCTCACGCAGTTGTGAACAAAGGGGTGTACCTCGCCCCATCCTTTCTTGTGAAAGACTGAGCATTTTCTGGGAAGCTGTTTTTGTACCCAATCATGGCACCCACCTGTTCCCAATTAGCCTGCACACCTGTGGGATGTTCCAAATAAGTGTTTGATGAGCATTCCTCAACTTTATCAGTATTTATTGCCACCTTTCCCAACTTCTTTGTCACGTGTTGCTGGCATCAAATTCTAAAGTTAATGATTATTTGCAAAAAAAAAAAATGTTTTTCAGTTTGAACATCAAATATGTTGTCTTTGTAGCATATTCAACTGAATATGGGTTGAAAAGGATTTGCAAATCGTTGTATTCCATTTATATTTACATCTAACACAATTTCCCAACTCATATGGAAACTGTATTTAGTGACAGTGGTTTTCTGAAGTGTTTCTGAGCCCATGTGGTGATATCCTTTACACACCGAAGTCGCTTTTTGATGCAGTGCCGCCTGAGGGAGCGAAGGTCCGTAATATCATCGCTTACGTGCAGTGATTCCTCCAGATTCTCTGAACCTGTTGATGATGTTCCGGACCGTAGATGGCGAAATCCCTAAATTCCTTGCAATAGCTGGTTGAGAAAAGTGGTGACCCTCGCCCCATCCTTATTTGTGAATGACTGGAAGCTGCTTTTATACCCAATCATGGCACCCACCTGTTCCCAATTAGCCTGTTCGCCTGTGGGATGTTCCAAATAAGTGTTTGACCTGCTCAGTGGCCTTGTGGTTAGAGTGTACGCCCTGAGATTGGTCGGTCATGAGTTCAAATGGCCGAGTCATACCAAAGACTATAAAAATGGGACCCATCACCTCCCTGCTTGGCACTCAGCATCAAGTGTTGGATTTGTGGATTAAATCACCAAAAATTATTTCTGAGCGTGGCCACTGTGCTGCTCACTGCTCCCCTCACCTCCCAGGGGGTGGAACAAGGAAATGGGTCGAATGCAGAGAGTAATTTCACCACACCTAGTTTGTGTGTGATTATCAGTGGTAACTTTTTAACTGTTTTTGCTACTTGTGCCAGCTTTTTTGAAGCATGTTGCAGGCATCAAATTCCTAATGAGCTAATATTTTCAGAAAAATAGCACAGTTTACCAGTTTGAACGTTAAATATCTTGTCTTTGCAGTCTATTCAATTGAATATAAGTTGAAAAGGATTTGCAAATCATTGTTTTTATTTACCATTTACCATTGGCGTTGTTAGGCCTATTTTAGGGGGGCTCAAGCCCCCCTAAAATATTCTTTAGCACCCCTAAATAATTTGGGGTTTTTTTGGGGTTTTTTACAAATAAATGCCGACATATTCATTATAAAGTGGCCCAAATATGAGTTTAAATAAATAATCATATAACCTGTTATTATTCACTCAGTTTCCCCTCACTTAGTAGCGTAAGGTAGAGAGCCCCTTTAGTGCGTCGGTATATTCATATAGAAAATGCCCACATCACTCAAATTCCAGTCCGCATTTTCTCTGCGACCTTGCTTGCGGTCCTGCAGGTGTACGAAGCACATTATCTTCCTTTACAATGAGTTAAGCCGCACAAAACCTTGTGTGTGCAATTGTAAATCATTTATTTTTTAAGTTTTGTGTTTCTTGTAGAATCTATATAAAGTAATGTACATTAGCCTATTGTTAAAATAATGAAAAAAACATCATTAAATATATTTGTTTTATTGTATTGTTACATTAATAGCTGTTTTATTATTATAGGGTGGCTTGTTAAACATTTCATAGGATTTTCAGAGGGAGGAAAAACCAAGACATTTAATATAAAATGTAAAATGAATAAATACATATAAAGAAAAAGAAAAAAAATGGTTAAAAGCCAACGTCCCAGGGAGCATTTCATTTCGTCCCGTGCATTTTTTTTAAATAATAATAATAACAATGAATAATTTCTAAGTCTTTGTTAGCCGTTTGTGAACTTTTGTGCTCGTGCGTAACATTCGCTCCCATCCTGTGCATCTCCTGGGGGCAAAGCCCCCCCCCTGTCCTTAAAAGCTAGTGACGCCCCTGCCATTTACACAACGTGCCAACTTCACTGGTTTTGGGGTTTGAAATTATTATTTTGTTGCATGTTAAAAGCAGAGGTGGGTAGTAACGCGCTACATTTACTCCGTTACATCTACTTGAGTAACTTTTGGGATACATTGTACTTCTAAGAGTAGTTTTAATGCAACATACTCTTACTTTTACTTGAGTATATTTATAGAGAAGAAACGCTACTTTTACTCCGCTACTTTTATCTACATTCAGCTCGCTACTCGCTACTAATTTTTATCGATCTGTTAATGCACGCTTTGTTTGTTTTGGTCTGTCAGACAGACCTTCATAGTGCCTGCGTTTCAACAAATACAGTCACTGGTGACGTTCACTCCGTTCCACCAATCAGATGCAGTCACTGGTGACGTTGGACCAATCAAACAGAGCCAGGGGTCACATGACCTGACTTAAACAAGTTGAAAAACGTATTCGGGTGTTACCATTTAGTGGTCAATTGTACGGAATATGTACTGTACTGTGCAATCTACTAATAAAAGTTCCAATCAATCAATCAAAACTGTGAAGGAAAAAAGACAATTTTTTATTTCAACCGTACATTCCGTCAAAAGCCTAAAGACTGACTGCACAGTTCCTGTCTTCACAATAAAAGTGCCGCTCCATTGCGCCTGCGCTTTCAAAATAAGAGTCTCCGAAAGCCAGCGCAAACAAGCTAGCAAGCTACGGAGTTTGCCGCCAATGTATTTCTTGTAAAGTGTATAAAAACGAATATGGAAGCTGGACAAATAAGATGCCAAAAACCAACCACTTTCATGTGGTATTAGACAGAAAGGAGTAACTTTTTTTCTCCTCCATTTGAAAATGTGGATGTTATCAGCACTACTGTCTGATTACAATCAACGCAAGTCATCAGAATCAGGTAATACACCAACTTATATTCTTGTCTTCATGAAAGAAAGGAACCTATATGTGTTAAACGTGCATGTATATTCATTAAAACACCTTTAACATGTAAACAAAAGCGGCAAAATAAATAAATATAAATTATATACTGTATATATCAATGTATGTATATATATGTATATATATATATATATATATATATATATATATATATTTATATATGTGTGTGTATGTTACTCATCAGTTACTCAGTACTTGAGTAGTTTTTTCACAACATACTTTTTACTTTTACTCAAGTAAATATTTGGGTGACTACTCCTTACTTTTACTTGAGTAATAAATCTCTAAAGTAACAGTACTCTTACTTGAGTACAATTTCTGGCTACTCTACCCACCTCTGGTTAAAAGTTACTTGAATGTTTTTTTTTTTTATTTGTATTTGGATATTTTCCGGGTTATGCTGCATTTCTTTCTAGCGAGCTCGTGTCCTGTCTGCTGGATAGATGGATAGGACAGACAGGACACTTTAGGGCTGTGATGTAAGACAAGAACACTTTGTCACGTCTCTATTGTGATATAACCACGCCGTTAATGTCAAGCGCGGGCCACTGAGCGGACGCGTGGGTGTTGTGACTGTGTTGTATGACGCCTGCGACATGGTGTGTGTCAGCAGAATTGGACGCGACTCCGGTGCAAAGCTGACATTAATACTGGCGGTTATCCTCCCGTGTGATGCCGGGTGACGACAACCAGTTGCAGCGCCGAGAACGAGAGGATAAAGCAAAGTGTTGACCTGAAAGGTGCTCAGCGGAGCTCCTTGATTACATTGTAAGGCAGCACTGAGTGGACTCCAATGAGGTCTTTGCTTTCCGGCTAATAGCAGGGATTTATCCCCTAATTCAGTATCAAAAAACACTATTATGCTGTGTGTTGTCCTCAATAAGAAGCCTTTTTTCCATCACTCAATGCCAGCTGTTTTGTTAACATACTCAACTGACCAGGGGCCTCATGTAAAAAGAAACAACTTTTTTCACAGCATAGATTAGAGGTACCGACAGGCCAAGCGATGTGCGGCTTCAGCGGTCGCGGAGGCAAAAACTTTCGGGGAAGCCATGGAAAACGACTTCCGGACGTCTTCGAAGCGATTCTGGACCACCATCCGCCGCCTCAGGAAGGGGAAGCAGTGCACTGTCAACACCGTGTATGGCGAGGATGGTGTTCTGCTGACCTCGACTGCGGATGTTGTGGATCGGTGGAGGGAATACTTCGAAGACCTCCTCAATCCGACCAGCAAGTCTTCCTATGAGGAAGCAGTGTGGTGGGCTCTCCTATTTCTGGGGCTGAGGTTGCTGAGGTAGTTAAAAAGCTCCTCAGTGGCAAGGCCCCTGGGGTGGATGAGATCCGCCCACAGTTCCTTAAGGCTCTGGAGGCTGTGGAGATGTCTTGGTTGACAAGACTCTGCAACATCGCGTGGACATCGGGGGCGGTACCTCTGGATTGGCAGACCGAGGTGGTGGTTCCTCTCTTTAAGAAGGGGAACCGGAGGGTGTGTTCTAACTATCGTGGGATCACACTCCTCAGCCTTCCCGGTAAGGTCTATTCAGGTGTACTGGAGAGGTGGCTACGCCGGATAGTCGAACCTCGGATTCAGGAGGAACAGTGTGGTTTTCGTCCTGGTCGTGGAACTGTGGACCAGCTCTATACTCTCGGCAGGGTCCTTGAGGGTGCATGGGAGTTTGCCCAACCAGTCTACATGGGCTTTGTGGACTTGGAGAAGGCATTCGACCGTGTACCCCGGGAACTCCTGTGGGGAGTGCTCAGAGAGTATGGGGTAACGGACTGTCTTATTGTGGCGGTTCGCTCCCTGTATGATCAGTGCCAGAGCTTGGTCCGCATTGCCGGTAGTAAGTCGGACACGTTTCCAGTGAGGGTTGGACTCCGCCAAGGCTGCCCTTTGTCACCGATTCTGTTCATAACTTTTATGGACAGAATTTCTAGGCGCAGTCAAGGCGTTGAGGGTATCTGGTTTGATGGCTGCAGGATTAGGTCTCTGCTTTTTGCAGATGATGTGGTCCTGATGGCGTCATCTGGCCAGGATCTTCAGCTCTCACTGGATCGGTTCGCAGCCGAGTGTGAAGCGACTGGGATGGGAATCAGCACCTCCAAGTCCGAGTCCATGGTTCTCGCCCGGAAAAGGGCGGAGTGCCATCTCCGGGTTGGGGAGGAGATCTTGCCCCAAGTGGAGGAGTTCAAGTACCTCGGAGTCTTGTTCACGAGTGAAGGAAGAGTGGATCGTGAGATCGACAGGCGGATCGGTGCGGCGTCTTCAGTAAAGCGGACGCTGTATCGATCCGTTGTGGTGAAGAAGGAGCTGAGCCGGAAGGCAAAGCTCTCGATTTACCGGTCGATCTACGTTCCCATCCTCACCTATGGTCATGAACTTTGGGTCATGACCGAAAGGACAAGATCACGGGTACAAGCGGCCGAAATGAGTTTCCTCCGCCGGGTGGCGGGGCTCTCCCTTAGAGATAGGGTGAGAAGCTCTGCCATCCGGGGGGAGCTCAAAGTAAAGCCGTTGCTCCTCCACATCAAGAGGAGCCAGATGAGGTGGTTCGGGCATCTGGTCAGGATGCCACCCGAACGCCTCCCTAGGGAGGTGTTTAGGGCACGTCCGACCGGTAGGAGGCCACGGGGAAGACCCAGGACACGTTGGGAAGACTATGTCTCCCGGCTGGCCTGGGAACGCCTCGGGATCCCCCGGGAGGAGCTGGACGAAGTGGCTGAGGAGAGGGAAGTCTGGGCTTCCCTGCTTAGGCTGCTGCCCCCGCGACCCGACCTCGGATAAGCGGAAGAAGATGGATGGATGGATGGATAGATGAGATGTATCAAGACTGATTTATGTGCACTTTGTGGCTGACATTTCTACAGGCTGTGGATACTTTGGCGACTTTACATTTTATCAATGTAAATACACTATATTGCCAAAGGTATTTGGCATCCAGCGGGGCATCACAACAAAATTAGGCATAATAGTGTGTTAATTCCACCACTGTATATATCGGTATCGGTTGATATTGGGATCGGTAATTAAGAGTTGGACAATATCGGCAAAAAAGCCATTATCGTACATCTCTATAGAAAGGTATTTCATTTTTTCTTACTTTTGGAATCATGTTGTGGCGGACGGTGGTGTTGTGCCTCTATGTTGTATTGTGTGGTGCGAAGTTGTTCCAGTGGATTTCTGTCGTGTTGTGGCGTTTTTTTGCATTTTTTTTCTGTGGCTTTTGCATTCGTTTTGTCACTTCAAGTTGTTGTGTTGTTGGCATTATGTCGTCGTGTTGTGACATATGCATTCGCTGTGGCTAAAAGTTGTTGTTGTGTTGTGTCCTTATATTGCGCGTGTTGTGGCGTTTGCATTTGTTGAAACCTTCGCCACCGTGCTGAAAGTTGGTGTGTTGTTGTGTAAATATGTTGTGTTGTGGCATTGTTATATAGTGCCTGTATATTGTTGTGTTGTGGCATAAAGTTGTTGTGTGGTGGTTGGGGTTGTACGGTATACCGGTACTAATTAATTGATAAGTACCGGTACCGTTCTTTCGTCTTCCTTTCATCTCATGAAAAATGTTGGTGTTGTTTACTTGAGTCATATTGCATACTACACGTATCTCGTATGTGTGACTGCCATCTACTGGCCACACTTGAAGTGAAGTGTGAATTATATTTATGTAGCGCTTTTCTCTAGTGACTCAAAGCGCTTTTACATAGTGAAACCCAAAATCTAAGTTACATTTAAACCAGTGTGGGTGGCACTGGGAGCAAGTGGGTAAAGTGTCTTGCCCAAAGACACAACGGCAGTGATTCGGATGGCGGAAGCGGGGATCGAACCTGGAACCCTCAAGTTGCTGGCACGGCCACTCTACCAACAAAGCTATACCGCTATATAGTGTGTACATAGTGGATCTAACATAATAGTGAGAGTCCAGTCCATAGTGGATCTAACATAATAGTGTGAGAGTCCAGTCCATAGTGGATCTAACATAATAGTGTGAGAGTCCAGTCCATAGTGGATCTAACATAATAGTGAGGGAGTCCAGTCCATAGTGGATCTAACATAATAGTGAGAGTCCAGTCCATAGTGGATCTAACATAATAGTGTGAGAGTCCAGTCCATAGTGGATCTAACATAATAGTGTGAGAGTCCAGTCCATAGTGGATCTAACATAATAGTGTGAGAGTCCAGTCCATAGTGGATCTAACATAATAGTGTGAGAGTCCAGTCCATAGTGGATCTAACATAATAGTGTGAGAGTCCGGTCCATAGTGGATCTAACATAATAGTGAGAATCCAGTCCATAGTGGATCTAACATAATAGTGTGAGAGTCCAGTCCATAGTGGATCTAACATAATAGTGTGAGAGTCCAGTCCATAGTGGATCTAACATAATAGTGTGAGAGTCCAGTCCATAGTGGATCTAACATAATAGTGTGAGAGTCCAGTCCATAGTGGATCTAACATAATAGTGTGAGAGTCCAGTCCATAGTGGATATAACATAATAGTGTGAGAGTCCATTCCATAGTGGATCTAACATAATAGTGTGAGAGTCCAGTCCATAGTGGATCTAACATAATAGTGTGAGAGTCCAGTCCATAGTGGATATAACATAATAGTGTGAGAGTCCAGTCCATAGTGGATCTAACATAATAGTGTGAGAGTCCAGTCCATAGTGGATCTAACATAATAGTGTGAGAGTCCAGTCCATAGTGGATCTAACATAATAGTGTGAGAGTCCAGTCCATAGTGGATCTAACATAATGGTGAGAGTCCAGTCCATAGTGGATCTAACATAATAGTGTGAGAGTCCAGTCGATAGTGGATCTAACATAATAGTGTGAGAGTCCAGTCCATAGTGGATCTAACATAATAGTGTGAGAGTCCAGTCCATAGTGGATCTAACATAATAGTGAGGGAGTCCAGTCCATAGTGGATCTAACATAATAGTGAGAGTCCAGTCCATAGTGGATCTAACATAATAGTGTGAGAGTCCAGTCCATAGTGGATCTAACATAATAGTGTGAGAGTCCAGTCCATAGTGGATCTAACATAATAGTGTGAGAGTCCAGTCCATAGTGGATCTAACATAATAGTGTGAGAGTCCAGTCCATAGTGGATCTAACATAATAGTGTGAGAGTCCAGTCCATAGTGGATCTAACATAATAGTGTGAGAGTCCGGTCCATAGTGGATCTAACATAATAGTGAGAATCCAGTCCATAGTGGATCTAACATAATAGTGTGAGAGTCCAGTCCATAGTGGATCTAACATAATAGTGTGAGAGTCCAGTCCATAGTGGATCTAACATAATAGTGTGAGAGTCCAGTCCATAGTGGATCTAACATAATAGTGTGAGAGTCCAGTCCATAGTGGATCTAACATAATAGTGTGAGAGTCCAGTCCATAGTGGATATAACATAATAGTGTGAGAGTCCAGTCCATAGTGGATCTAACATAATAGTGTGAGAGTCCAGTCCATAGTGGATCTAACATAATAGTGTGAGAGTCCAGTCCATAGTGGATCTAACATAATAGTGTGAGAGTCCAGTCCATAGTGGATCTAACATAATAGTGTGAGAGTCCAGTCCATAGTGGATCTAACATAATGGTGAGAGTCCAGTCCATAGTGGATCTAACATAATAGTGTGAGAGTCCAGTCGATAGTGGATCTAACATAATAGTGTGAGAGTCCAGTCCATAGTGGATCTAACATAATAGTGTGAGAGTCCAGTCCATAGTGGATCTAACATAATAGTGTGAGAGTCCAGTCCATAGTGGATCTAGCAAAATAGTGTGAGAGTCCAGTCCATAGTGGATCTAACATAATAGTGTGAGAGTCCAGTCCATAGTGGATCTAACATAATAGTGTGAAAGTCCAGTCCATAGTGGATCTAACATAATAGTGAGAGAGTCCAGTCCATAGTGGATCTAACATAATAGTGAGAGTCTAGTCCATAGTGGATCTAACATAATAGTGTAAGAGTCCAGTCCATAGTGGATCTAACATAATAGTAAGAGTCCAGTCCATAGTGGATCTAGCATAATAGTGAGAGTCCAGTCCATAGTGGATCTAGCATAATAGTGAGAGTCCAGTCCATAGTGGATCTAACATAATAGTGTGAGAGTCCAGTCCATAGTGGATCTAGCATAATAGTGTGAGAGTCCAGTCCATAGTGGATCTAACATAATAGTGTGAGAGTCCAGTCCATAGTGGATCCAACATAATAGTGTGAGAGTCCAGTCCATAGTGGATCTAACATAATAGTGTGAGAGTCCAGTCCATAGTGGATCTAACATAATAGTGTGAGAGTCCAGTCCATAGTGGATCTAGCATAATAGTGTGAGAGTCCAGTCCATAGTGGATCTAGCATAATATTGTGAGAGTCCAGTCCATAGTGGATCTAACATAATATTGTGAGAGTCCAGTCCATAGTGGATCTAACATAATAGTGTGAGAGTCCAGTCCATAGTGGATCTAGCATAATATTGTGAGAGTCCAGTCCATAGTGGATCTAACATAATAGTGTGAGAGTCCAGTCCATAGTGGATCTAGCATAATATTGTGAGAGTCCAGTCCATAGTGGATCTAACATAATATTGTGAGAGTCCAGTCCATAGTGGATCTAACATAATAGTGTGAGAGTCCAGTCCATAGTGGATCTAACATAATAGTGTGAGAGTCCAGTCCATAGTGGATCTAGCATAATAGTGTGAGAGTCCAGTCCATAGTGGATCTAGCATAATAGTGTGAGAGTCCAGTCCATAGTGGATCTAGCATAATAGTGTGAGAGTCCAGTCCATAGTGGATCTAACATAATATTGTGAGAGTCCAGTCCATAGTGGATCTAACATAATAGTGTGAGAGTCCAGTCCATAGTGGATCTAACATAATAGTGTGAGAGTCCAGTCCATAGTGGATCTAACATAATAGTGTGAGAGTCCAGTCCATAGTGGATCTAACATAATAGTGAGAGTCCAGTCCATAGTGGATCTAACATAATAGTGTGAGAGTCCAGTCCATAGTGGATCTAACATAATAGTGAGAGTCCAGTCCATAGTGGATCTAACATAATAGTGTGAGAGTCCAGTCCATAGTGGATCTAACATAATAGTGTGAGAGTCCAGTCCATAGCGGATCTAACATAATAGTGTGAGAGTCCAGTCCATAGTGGATCTAACATAATAGTGTGAGAGTCCAGTCCATAGTAGATCTAACATAATAGTGTGAGAGTCCAGTCCATAGTGGATCTAACATAATAGTGAGAGTCCAGTCCATAGTGGATCTAACATAATAGTGTGAGAGTCCAGTCCATAGTGGATCTAGCATAATATTGTGAGAGTCCAGTCCATAGTGGATCTAACATAATAGTGTGAGAGTCCAGTCCATAGTGGATCCAACATAATAGTGAGAGTCCATTCCATAGTGGATCTAACATAATAGTGAGAGTCCAGTCCATAGTGGATCTAACATAATAGTAAGAGTCCAGTCCATAGTGGATCTAGCATAATAGTGAGAGTCCAGTCCATAGTGGATCTAGCATAATAGTGAGAGTCCAGTCCATAGTGGATCTAACATAATAGTGGGAGAGTCCAGTCCATAGTGGATCTAGCATAATAGTGGGAGAGTCCAGTCCATAGTGGATCTAGCATAATAGTGTGAGAGTCCAGTCCATAGTGGATCTAGCATATTAGTGTGAGAGTCCAGTCCATAGTGGATCTAACATAATAGTGTGAGAGTCCAGTCCATAGTGGATCTAACATAATAGTGAGAGTCCAGTCCATAGTGGATCTAACATAATAGTGTGAGAGTCCAGTCCATAGTGGATCTAGCATAATATTGTGAGAGTCCAGTCCATAGTGGATCTAACATAATAGTGTGAGAGTCCAGTCCATAGTGGATCTAACATAATAGTGTGAGAGTCCAGTCCATAGTGGATCTAACATAATAGTGAGAGTCCAGTCCATAGTGGATCTAACATAATGGTGTGAGAGTCCAGTCCATAGTGGTTCTAACATAATAGTGTGAGAGTACAGTCCATAGTGGATCTAACATAATAGTGAGAGTCCAGTCCATAGTGGATCTAACATAATAGTGTGAGAGTCCAGTCCATAGTGGATCTAACATAATAGTGAGAGTCCAGTCCATAGTGGATCTAACATAATAGCAAGAGTCCAGTCCATAGTGGATCTAACATAATAGTGAGAGTCCAGTCTATAGTGGATTTAGCATAATAGTGAGAGTCCAGTCTATAGTGGATCTAACATAATAGTGTGAGAGTCCAGTCCATAGTGGATCTAACATAATAGTGTGAGAGTCCAGTCCATAGTGGATCTAACATAATAGTGTCAGAGTCCAGTCCATAATGGATCTAACATAATAGTGTCAGAGTCCAGTCCATAGTGGATCTAACATAATAGTGTGAGAGTCCAGTCCATAGTGGATCTAACATAATAGTGAGAGTCCAGTCCATAGTGGATCTAACATAATAGTGTGAGAGTCCAGTCCATAGTGGATCTAGCATAATAGTGAGAGTCCAGTCCATAGTGGATCTAACATAATAGCTGGCACGGCCACTCTACCAACCGAGCTATACTGCCCCACATTATATATATTATACCACTATACCACTTGTCATTTCACCATGTACCAAATGAAATAGCTTTGAGGTCGGTAAGCGCAAACCAGAATTAGTCCGTGCATTAGGCGCACCGGGTTATAAGGCGCACTGTCGAGTTTTGAGAAAATGAAAGGATTTTAAGTGCGCCTTATAGTCCAAAAAATACGGTACTTAAATGAAGTTGATGTATTGAATTGCATTGGTAATCCCGGAGCACCACCTGAGTCTGACCTAGCGTGCAAAATTGAAATGGGCCAGTCATTTATTTACTGCCTGTCTGACAGAGAATCCTAGTGTGTGCAAAAGGGGCTTCGTGGTAATTACAATTCATTTTGTCAAAGCTAAAGTCGCCTCCCTGCTGGAAGAATGAACATCAGCACCAGGCACACGGAGGGCACGGATGTGAATTAAAGCTCTCTGAATGATTAATTTTCACCTGGCATCCCACCTTGCCATTATCTCGCTCCCTTTGCGTCAGTGTCGTATCAAACACTCCGACTTTTCGAATCAATATTTAGCGAAGCGATGACGGCATTCATTTATTTGTATTTGCTTTGGTAGCAAAGGGCGGTTCAGGTTGTTTTGTCGTTATGCGAGGTGTCTGAAGCACGGCTTTTTTGTGCGATTAATATTCATTATTGTGTTAAATGCCTCATGGTTTATTAACGGGCATGTTTAAAGTTAATGAAGTGAAGAGAAGATTGAGAGGGGAACTTCAAATGGATTCCTTTCTCAAAGGCAAATGTCTAAAGAAGTGTTTTGTACACTAAAGTACCGTATTTTTCGGACTATAAGGCACATTTAAAATCCTTTAATTTTCTCAAAAATCGACAGTGCGCCTTATAACCCGGAATACTTCTGGTTGTGCTTACCGACCTCGAAGCAATTTTATTTGGTACATGGTGTAACGATAAGTGTAGACTGCAATATGACGCCAGTAAACAACACCAAAACGTTAAATGTTCCATTGAAAATAAAAAACATTACACACGGCGCTCAAAAATATGTCAACATGTTTTAGTACGACTTTGAAGCCGCACCGCTTGATGGATTGTCGGCCCATTACGGCTACCGCAGTGACGTGCGGTGAGGTTGATGGCTGGTGAGGCACTGACTTCATCACAGTCAGATTTACAAACATATGAACCCTAAAGAGTATCTTATTCACCATTTGATTGGCAGCAGTTATGTTTAAAAGCTCATACCAGCATTCTTCCCTGCTTGGCACTCAGCATCAAGCGTAGAAATTGGGGGTTAAATCACCAAAAATGATTCCCGGGCGCGGCGCCGCTGCTGCCCACTGCTCCCCTCACCTCCCAGGGGGTGAACAAGGGGATGGGTCAAATGCAGATGACAAATTTCATTACACCTAGTGTGTGTGTGACAATCATTGGTACTTTAACTTAACTTTAACTTTACACATACAAACTGTAGCACACAAAAAAGCACATTTAATAAGAAAAATTTTATTATGGTCTTACCTTTACTTATAAATGAAGTCCATGCGCCGCAACTAAAGCCCTCACTTAAACTTTCCACGTGCAAGATTGAGTCTATTTAAAAAAGTGTAACCGAGGGTTTATAAATGTCGCCTATACTGTATGAAACTACAAAATAACAAACACGGAGGCTCCAGTTTACACGAGGACCACTTTATTTACATTCTTTCAAAAACCTCCGCTCCACTCCAACGTGTCATCACTTCCGCTCTTAGCGCCTTCAAAATAAGAGCTCAAGGCATATACTGTATAACAGCGCATAACAGGACCTTAACATCACAAAGAGGAAAGCCCATAAAATAGGTTACAAAAGTTATTTAATAAGAAGCCAAAAAGTGCAAAAACAATAATGTTCGTGTTGGAGGAGTTGTGAATTAGGTACACCTGCAGTCTGCAGGTGTACCTAATGTTGTGGCCCTGCAGTCATTCACAACTCCTCCAACACGAACATTATTGTTTTTGCACTTTTTGGCTTCTTATGAAATAACTTTTTTAAATAGATTCAATCTTGCACGTGGAAAGTTTAAGTGTGGGCTTTAGTTGATATAACACTCCCATCAGAGGGTGCATTCTACGGCAGGGGTGCAGGAGGCGGGGTTACTGCGAGCCTCAGCCAGTGCGTCTTTTGCAGCCGTTTTATGATCGCTCAGCACAAGAAATACGTTACACACATACAGTTGTTGACAAAATACACTGTACATTATATACCTCAGCTAACTAAACTATGGAAATGTATAATATAATTCATATAGCAATACGGTCTCACTGCACAGCAGGCCAGCAGTTAGCCGAGTCCGCAATCCATGGTGAGGCACAACTGAGTGACGTGCCTCAACTGGCTGCTGTTCATCGCACCATCTCTTCTCAGTATTTGAACGGCAAATGTGAAAATTCAGCGATTTTGAATAAAAATAATCTAAAACTGGTGAAGTTAAATGGAAAATAACTTTATAGTATAATCACTGGATACATATAACAATTTAATAAATTTTTTTCTTTTAAAATTTTTTTTCTTTCCACGATGGCAGGTGAGGCCCCGCCTCATCTGCCTCTAGTGACTGCACGTCACTGATATATATATATATATATATATATATATATATATATATATATATATATATATATATATATATATATATATATATATACATACATACATATATATATATATATATAAATATATATATATATATATATATATAAATATATATATATATATATATATATAAATATATATATAAATATATAAATATATATATATATATATATATATAAATATATATATATATATATATATATATATATATACAGCCCAATTATGAGGACCTAAGTAAAAGTTAAAGTACCAATGATTGTCACACACACACTAGGTGTGGCGAAATTATTCTCTGCATTTGACCCATCACCCTTGATCACCCCCTGGGAGGTGAGGTGAGCAGTGAGCAGCAGCGGTGGCCACGCCCGGGGAATAATTTTTGGTGATTTAACCCCCAATTCCAAACCCTTGATGCTGAGTGCCAAGCAGGGAGGTAATGGGTCCCATTTTTTATAGTCTTTGGTATGACTCGGCCGGGGGTTTGTACTCACGACCTACCGATCTCAGGGCGGACACTCTTAACCACTAGGCCACTGAGTAGGTCTTTAGCACCGACTGACGCAATAGTCTCTCGGCTTCTAACAGCAAGCACTCGCCACGTCCTATTGGTCAAAACTGAGCCTAAATCACGACAGGATTGGCTGTCACTCGGAATCACTTCCGGATGAATGTATTGCATGTTTTTAAACCATTTACAGCTATAAGTATCAGCATATTAACACACTTTACTGAACAAATACTCATACACTGTTGGAGAAGATGATTTCCAAGTGCAGTGGTCTAAATATTACAACTCCGATCACATTTTACCCCTGGGTTACACTTACCTCCCCTCTGGTTTAAAGCAATTGTTGATGCCAGGCGGTGCCAGAGTCTCCTCTATTCCCTCTATAGAAGACCTCAGTCTCGCTCGCTGTCAGCTCAAACGGCTGTTTCTTTCAGCGCCGCTCATCTGTATGCGCCGCGTGTTTGCTTATCAGTAGTCAGACTCTGTCTATCTGTCAAACTGAAGGAGTCCATTTTCCCTGGCTGTTTATTGTCCTCTCTTTGCACAGCGCGTACGTAGCCCGCCATCCAGCGAGCGTCCGTGGGCGTATCTCTGTCTCTCCATACTGTCTTCCACAGCGGTTGGTCTGCCGCCACGTCCCCCATCCTCCACTGCGGCTGCATAGCATTATCCCAACACCTTGAAGGGAGATATCTGAAGAAGTGTGTGTGTGTGTGTATGTGTGTGTTTGTGCGCGTACCGCCGTGTTCCGTTTAATCGAGCCTCCTAGTCGACACATCGGACAAATTGATCAGTTGGTTTGCCAGCTGTCCTGGCACATCTCTCCATCTGTCTGTTCCCCCTACAGTTCTGGTTTCCAGTTACCACTAGGGGTGTAAAGGTATGTGTGTTTGTATCGAACCGTTTCGGTACGGGGGGTTTCGGTTCGGTTCGGAGGTGTACCGAACGAGTTTCCACACGAACATATTACCGTATTTTCCGCACCATAAGCCGCCCTGGGTTATAAGCCGCGCCTTCAATGAACGGCATATTTCAAAACTTTGTCCACCTATAAGCCGCCCCGTGTTATAAGCCGCATCTAACTGCGCTAAAGGAATGTCAAAAAAACAGTCAGATAGGTCAGTCAAACTTTAATAATATATTAAAAACCAGCGTGATGTGGGCGCGCATGGAGTCGTATATCAACATGGACGGAGCTGCGTGAAAAAAGCCACCCGGCCTCTTCGCGTAAACTTACCTTAACCACTCGCTCATCTTTTCTTCATCCATCCATCCCTTCGAGTTAGCTTTTATGATGACGCCGGCTGGAAAGGTCTCTTTTGGCTAGGTCTTCCTTTTGAATATCACCATGGGTGGAAGTTTCTGGCCATTAGCATGGCAAGCTAGAACCACAGTGAAGGATGACTTCTCATTCCCTGTGGTGCGAATATTCACCGTACGTGCTCCCGTTGTATCCACAGTGCGGTTCACAGGAATATCAAAAGTCAGTGGAACCTCGTCCATGTTGATAATGTTCTCTGGCCGGATCTTTTTTTCAGCTATCTTGTTTTTACAATATGCACGGAAAGTAGCCAGCTTTTCTTGAAAGTCTTTAGGCAGTTGCTGTGAAATAGTAGTCCGTGTGCGGATGGAGAGATTGCGTCTTTTCATGAACCGGAAACCTGTCGCTTAGTAGGAGCCATTTTGTGGTCTTTACAGATGTAAACACACAAAGGAAATGAAACGTAATATCCGCGCCCTTCTTCTTCTTCTTCTACGCGGGCGGGTGGTTGCTTACAGTAGAAGAAGAAGCGCTTCCTGTTCTATGGGGGCGGGTGCTTACCTTGGCGGTTGCTTGCGTAGAAGAAGAAGCACTTCCTCTTCTACGGGGAAAAAAGATGGCGGCTGTTTACCGTAGTTGCGAGACCGAAACTTTATGAAAATGAATCTTAATATTAATCCATATATAAAGCGCACCGGGTTATAAGCCGCACTGTCAGCTTTTGAGTAAATTTGTGGTTTTTAGGTGCGGCTAATAGTGCGGAAAATACGGTATCTGTCTTAACTTCTAACAAAGAAACAAGGAAGTCACAATCTTCGTTCAATGATTGTTCTGCAATTTGTCGTCCCCAAAGTAAGAACTGAACTGGGCAAGAAAGCATTTAGGTTTTCAGCACCGATGGCTTGGAATAACCTACAATCGAATATTAAACTTCAAACCCTTGTTACATTGAATTGAACATTCAATGTAACATTGAAGGTTAGACTGCAGTCTACCTTGTCTGTATGCACATGTGTTATGTGAGCAAGTTTTTACTGTTTTTAATGCTGCCCTCTTGGCCAGGTCTCCCTTGGAAAAGAGATCTCTGATCTCAATTGGGATTTTTACCTGGTTAAATAAAGGCTAAATAAAAAATTAAGTAGCCACCTCTGCTTCCTTCTGCCTCTATCTCTGTCAGGACTCAGCAGCCAGCATTGTCCCACCCACACAACCATCTGATTGGTTACAAACAGAGCGGTAACAGCCAATCAGCAGTGCGTATTCAGAGCGCATGTAGTCAGTCCTTAGCGTTTAGCAGGTAAGCATCAGTCAGCGGACTTTCCCCAAATTATAATAAACACCTCCCAGTCAACTACTAGTCACATCACTACGAGCCCGTTGACCTTCTAGAAATATTAAAGGCAGCTCAGCTCGCTCGCAGTCCTGGCTTGAGGTGAAGGCTAATTCGCTTTTAGCGTAACGTTAGCTCATTTTGCGGTGTGTGTGCGTGTTACGGACAGCAAAGCCCTGTCTGTCTGTTATTTCACTTTAAGTTAAAGTTAAAGTACCAATGATTGTCACACACACACTAGGTGTGGCAAAATTTGTCCTCTGCATTTGACCCATCCCCTTGTTCACCCCCTGGGAAGTGAGGGGAGCAGTGGGCAGCAGCGAGGCCGCACCCGGGAATAATTTTTGGTGATTTAACCCCCAATTCCAACCCTTGATGCTGAGTGCCAAGCAGGGAGGTAATGGGTCCCATTTTTTTATAGTCTTTGGTATGACTCGGCCGGGGTTTTGAACTCACAACCTACCGATCTCAGGGCGGACACTCTAACCACTAGGCCACTGAGTAGTAGTACTTTACCTTCTTCTGTGTTGATTGAGCTGTGTTGAAGCAGCAAAAAAGGACATTATGTTAAATGAAGAGTTTCTGTCTCTGATAGTTGATATAATAATGTAAGTGCATCATTAAACCTATATGAACTCCATGGTGTTCTGGGATGAATAGTCTCTATTTCTATTGTACCATTTTTTCAGCTATAGTTACATTAATCATTAGTAATGCAGCAGTCTAGTTGTGAATGGCAGGGTCCCTGCTATCACATGTTGATAAAAATATAACATTTACATAATAAAAATCAACTACAGGCTTCCCAAATGCTGTAACAAATTAAGCATGATGAAACTGTTTAATGTTGCACTTTGTATATGTAGAAGAAAAGTTTTGTCATTTTATTTAACCTGAGCAACAACTTGAGGCAGTTTAATGTTGATTAACGTGGGCAGAATTATTATAGTGTTCCCAATGTTTAAAGGATAAAGCCATTGTTTACAAATTTGGTAAATAAATAAGCAAAAAAATTTATATTTTGTTGTTTTCTTACTGTACCGAAAATGAACCGAACCGTGACCTCTAAACAGAGGTATGTACCGAACCATTGGCGTTGTTAGGCCTATTTTAGGGGGGCTCAAGCCCCCCTAAAATATTCTTAAGCCCCCCTAAATAATTTGGTGTTATTTATTTATATATATATATATATATATATATATATATATATATATATATATATATATATATATATATATATTTTTTTTTTTTTTACAAATACATGCCGACATATTCATTATAAAGTGGCCCGAATATGAGTTTAAATAAATAATCATATAAACTGTCATTATTCACTCAGTTTCCCCTCACTTCATAGCGTAAATCACCAAACATGATTCCCGGGCGCGGCACCGCTGCTGCCCACTGCTCCCCTCACCTCCCAGGGGGTGAACAAGGGGATGGGTCAAATGCAGAGGACACATTTCACTACACCTTGTGTGTGTGTGACAATCATTGGTACTTTAAGGTAGAGAGCCCCTTTAGTGTGTCGGTATCCAATCCATTCCACTTGTTCATATAGAAAATGCCCACATCACTCAAAATCCAGTCCGCATTTTCTCTGCGACCTTGCTTGCGGTCCTTGGACTTGTTCATATAGAAAACGCCCACATCACTCTTGTAGAATCTATATAAAGTAATATACATTAGCCTAATGTTAAAATAATGAAAAAAACATCATTAAATATATTTGTTTTATTGTATTGTTACATTAATAGCTGTTGTATTATTATAGGATGGCTTGTTAAACATTTCATAGGATTTTCAGAGGGAGGAAAAACCAAGACATTTAATATAACATGTAAAATGAATAAATACATAAAAAGAAAAAGAAAAAAAATGGTTAAAAGCCATCGTCCTGGGGAGCATTTCAATAATAACAATGAATAATTTCTAAGTCTTTTTTAGCCGTTTGTGAAGTTTTGTGCTTGTGCGCTACGTTCGCTCTCCTGGGGGCTATAACCCCCCTGTTCTTAAAAGCTAGTGACGCCCCTGTACCGAACCGAAATTTTTGTGTACCGTTACACCCTTAACACGTATATAATGGCGATGAAACGGCCAGAAAACGTTCCTTCGATTCAAGGGGTCTTGTTTGTCCCGTTTTGGAGACTCCGGAATCTATCTGCATTGACTTTTGGCGGCCCTTCCAATAACCCCTCGCCACGCGGGATGATTGGCAGCCTCCTTTGTTATTCTTGTGTTGTCACAGCACCCCCACCCTCCCCCCGTTTGTCTTCCACACACATCCCCGAGGTGTGCTGGCAAAATGCTGGAGCGATAAGTGGGAATTGCAGCCAAGCCCGCTTGTTAATTTTTAAACATGATAGGCAGAAACCCCCCCCCCCCCAGTGATCTCGCAGATCAATGCAGAATATTTCTTTGGTCGGACTGCTGTTCGCTCTCGGTGTTCCTGGCGACGCGTTCAGGAACAAAGACTGTCTTCCAGTGCTGCTTGACAAGGGTGTTTATGTGTGCCTGTTATGTCCAAACCCCCCCCTGGTTCGACTGAGCCGTTTCACATGCCGTGTGATGACAGACAATAAAAAAGTCGATTACAAGGTTCTTATCAAGAAAAGAAATAGAAATTACCAATCTTACACGCGTGTATTCTGCCATGAAACGCACTCACTCGCTGGGGCGACCGACAGCAACGAGACCTGACAGATTCTTCTAATGGACGTGTAATGGCCTCGCTTTTGGGCATGAAAGTGTTTTTTTTTTTTCTAGTTGTTGTGTAAAAGTCATCGCACTAGTGTGTATTGACTAAAGTACCTTTCTTTCTTTTGGATCTGGTTGTATATACAGTACATACTCATTTCAATGCGTATGTATATTTGTTTTACATTGTAGATCAGGGGTGTCAAACTCAAATACAGAGTGGGACAAAATTTAAAGGGGAACATTATCACAATTTCAGAAGGGTTAAAACCATTAAAAATCAGTTCCCAGTGGCTTATTATATTTTTCGAAGTTTTTTTAAAAAATTTTACCCATCACGCGATATCCCTAAAAAAAGCTTCAAAGTGCCTGATTTTAACCACCTGTCCATCTTCCTGTGACGTCACATAGTGATGCCAACACAAACAAACATGGCGCATAGAACAGCAAGCTATAGCGACATTAGCTCGGATTCAGACTCGGATTTCAGCGGCTTAAGCGATTCAACAGATTACGAATGTATTGAAACGGATGGTTGTAGTGTGGAGGCAGGTAGCGAAGAAGAAACTGAAGCTATTGAGCCATATCGGTTTGAACCGTATGCAAGCGAAACCGACGAAAACGACACGACAGCCAGCGACACGGGAGAAAGCGAGGACGAATTTGGCGATCGCCTTCTAACCAACGATTGGTATGTGTTTGTTTGGCATTAAAGGAAACTAACAACTATGAACTAGGTTTACAGCATATGAAATACATTTGGCAACAACATGCACTTTGAGAGTGCAGGCAGCCCAACTTTCATCAATTAATATATTCTGTAGACATACCCTCATCCGCGCTCTTTTCCTGAAAGCTGATCTGTCCAGTTTTGGAGTTGATGTCAGCAGGCCAGGGAAGCTAGGGTCGATAGGGGGTTTAGCTCGCTCGTCTGCGGGAACAAACTGCCGCCATTGCTTGCCGTGCTAGCGAGGTCCTTTGTCCCTGAATTGCTCACACACTCCGGCAGATTCAATGGGGGTCTGGCGGCAGATTTCTTTGACTTTATCGTTGGAAATGCATCTGCTTTGAGTGTCGCAGGATATCCACACATTCTTGCCATCGTAGCATAGCTTTCGTCGGTAAAGTGTGCGGAACAAACGTCCAATTTCTTGCCACTTTCGCATCTTTGGGCCACTGGTGCAACTTGAATCCGTCCCTGTTCGTGTTGTTACACCCTCCGACAACACACCGACGAGGCATGATGTCTCCAAGGTACGGAAAACAGTCGAAAAAACGGAAAATAACAGAGCTGATTTGACTCGGTGTTTGAGAAAATGGCGGATTGCTTCCTGATGTGACGTCATCGCTCCGAGAGCGAATACTAGAAAGGCATTTAATTCGCCAAAATTCACCCATTTAGAGTTCGGAAATCGGTTAAAAAAATATATGGTCTTTGTTCTGCAACATCAAGGTATATATTGACACTTACATAGGTCTGGTGATAATGTTCCCCTTTAAAACTGAACAAAGCCGCGGGCCAAGGTTGAACAAATTAACCTTTTAATAGGGACCCAAACAAGTTTTGCATTGAATATTGAACAAGCAAGGCTTATATAACTTTATAGTGACATGCAAAATCGTGTTTCAAATAATAATAATAATACTTTAAAAATATCAATGCCATATCAAATACAATTTAAATAAAAATGTAATGCCTTTTTTCTATTTGCAGCCTTCTGAGGTAAATATCAACATTAACTTTTTCCACAGGCTAATAAATTAGAAAATAAAATAACAATGAATAAAACAACCATTCAGGACTCGGGACACGTCGGTTGAGGCGGGCGGGGTTTGGTGGTAGCGGGGGTGTATATTGCAGCCCGGAAGAGTTAGGGCTGCATGGGATTCTGGGTATTTGTTTTTTAGTGATTATGTTGTGTTACTGTGCGGATGTTCTCCCAAAATGTCATTCTTGTTTGGTGTGGATTCACAGTGTGGCGCATATTTCCAACAGTGTTAAAGTTATTTATACGGGCAGCGTCAGTGTAACCTGTATCGCTGTTGGCCAAGTATGCACTAAATTCTTACTGTACTTATTTTCACCAAGTTTTGAGCAAATCAATGACTTGCAGTTCAATACAACATTTAAAACAGTTCCTGTATGACATTCTGACTACCACATTGCATTCGTATCCAAACATTGGGGGTATTTTCTTTAAGAAGTGTGATTAATCTGATTAAAAAAATTAAACACTTGACAGCCCTAATATATATATATATATATATATATATATATATATATATATATATATATATATATATATATATATATATATATATATATATATATATATATATATATATATATATTGGCTCTAAATACACTTTTGCACCCAAATCGTCCTTAACTCCCATTTTCATGACTATTTACATTGTAGATTGTCACTGTAGGCATCAAAACTATGACACCTGTGAAGTGAAAACCATTTCAGGTGACTTACCTCTTGAAGCCCATTGAGAGAATGCCAAGAGTGTGCAAAACCAAAAACTCAAAATATGTCAGGGTGTGATGTGACAGGTGGTGACAGTACACCTACTTTGAGACAAGAGCTATAGTGATGCATGCTTGGTTATGGTTTTAATTCATATCCAACAATTGCGACAACGACTTTTTACTGTCAACTAAGTTTCGTTTTTTTAACGATTTCTGTTGGTGGTGTGCGTCCGCATTTTTTTTCAACGCAAAAAATGTGCCTCGGCTCAAAAAAGGTTGGAAAACACTGACTTAGGTGACCATAGTAACTAATTAGATTACCATAGTAACTAGTATATCATGCAAAAGCGCAAATTCCAACCATTGAAATACTTTGTATAGTTCAAGACTTACGGTCTTTTGAAAACATCACTGAACTTATGCCCACAATTTCCCCCTCTTCCTTTTTTTCTCTTTCTATCCCCTCCTCCCTGCTGCACCAAATGATAATATAAATACATTTAATAAAGTCAAAAAACAAATAAGGCAACAAGAGAAGTATCCCACACTTCTCTTTTGTAAAGTAAATGTGTACATGGGCATCGACATCAACTATACGATTTGCCTGAGACAAAAAATGTGTGTATTGTGTATATTGTAGCGTCCCGGAAGAGTTAGTGCTGCAAGGGATTCTGGGTATTTGTTCCGTTGTGTTACGGTGCGGCTGTTCTCGCGAAATGTGTTTGTCATTCTTGTTTGGTGTGGGTTCACAGTGTGGCGCATATTTGTAACAGTGTTAGACTTGTTTATACGGCCATCCTCAGTGTGACCTGTATGGCTGTTGATCAAGTATGCCTTGCATTCACTTGTGTGGGTGTAAAAGCCGCATATATAATGTGACTGGGCCGGCACGCTGTTTGTATGGAAGAAAAGCGGACGTGACGACAGGTTATAGAGAACGCTAAAAGCAGTGCCTTTAAGGCACGCCCCCAATATTGTTTGATATTGCCTCAAGGGCCAAATGAAATTACACGGTGGGCCAAATTTGGCCCGCGGGCCAGAGTTTGACACCCGTGCTCCATAGCCAAGCAGTGGCAGCCAGTGACTTGTTTTGAGAGTACAAGCAGGATTTGTGTTAATCCCATAAACCCAGCGTAATGTTTTAGTGCTCATAAGAGCTCATGGCCTGCAGGGCGGCTTTGGACAGGTGCTGTTTGATGCACACAAGGTCCGCTTTCTGTGGAGGTAAAGTTACATTTAGGGAAGCAAAGCACTATAAAACAAAATTACAACCGCCGTGGCAGTGCTGAAGGAGTATTGTAGCCCCACTTTTACACATTCAGAAGGACAAGATGTTTGCACGTTTGTGTACACTAAGGTGTACTGATGATCCGGGCTCATGTTTGTTATTTCTTTAACTGATCGGCTGATGGCAAGATTGTACTCGCGTTAAAAGATTCCTTCCAAAGAGATGCACGACCAGTTAGACCGGGGATCGGCAACCCGCGGCTCTAGAGCCGCATGGGGCTCTTTGGCCATACTTGCCAACCTTGAGACCTCCAATTTCGGGAGGTGGGGGGCGTGGTTGGGGGGCGTGGTTAAGAGGGGAGGAGTATATTTACAGCTAGAATTCACCAAGTCAAATATTTCATATATATATATATATATATATATATATATATACAGGTAAAAGCCAGTAAATTAGAATATTTTGAAAAACTTGATTTATTTCAGTAATTGCATTCAAAAGGTGTAACTTGTACATTATATTTATTCATTGCACACAGACTGATGCATTCAAATGTTTATTTCATTTAATTTTGATGATTTGAAGTGGCAACAAATGAAAATCCAAAATTCCGTGTGTCACAAAATTAGAATATTACTTAAGGCTAATACAAAAAAGGGATTTTTAGAAATGTTGGCCAACTGAAAAGTATGAAAATGAAAAATATGAGCATGTACAATACTCAATACTTGGTTGGAGCTCCTTTTGCCTCAATTACTGCGTTAATGCGGCGTGGCATGGAGTCGATGAGTTTCTGGCACTGCTCAGGTGTTATGAGAGCCCAGGTTGCTCTGATAGTGGCCTTCAACTCTTCTGCGTTTTTGGGTCTGGCATTCTGCATCTTCCTTTTCACAATACCCCACAGATTTTCTATGGGGCTAAGGTCAGGGGAGTTGGCGGGCCAATTTAGAACAGAAATACCATGGTCCGTAAACCAGGCACGGGTAGATTTTGCGCTGTGTGCAGGTGCCAAGTCCTGTTGGAACTTGAAATCTCCATCTCCATAGAGCAGGTCAGCAGCAGGAAGCATGAAGTGCTCTAAAACTTGCTGGTAGACTGCTGCGTTGACCCTGGATCTCAGGAAACAGAGTGGACCGACACCAGCAGATGACATGGCACCCCAAACCATCACTGATGGTGGAAACTTTACATTAGACTTCAGGCAACATGGATCCTGTGCCTCTCCTGTCTTCCTCCAGACTCTGGGACCTCGATTTCCAAAGGAAATGCAAAATTTGTTTTCGTCAGAAAACATGACTTTGGACCACTCAGCAGCAGTCCAGCTGGTGTCGGTCCACTCTGTTTCCTGAGATCCAGGGTCAACGCAGCCGTCTACCAGCAAGTTTTAGCTTCCTGCTGCTGACCTGCTCTATGGAGATGGAGATTTCAAGTTCCAACAGGACTTGGCGCCTGCACACAGCGCAAAATCTACCCGTGCCTGGTATATATATATATATATATATATATATATATATATATATATATATATATATATATATATATATATATTTATAAATACATGTATGTGTATATATGTGAAGAAATTCTTGAATTTAAGTGAATTCTAGCTATGAATATACTCCTCCCCCTTACCCGAATTTGGAGGTCTCAAGGTTGGCAAGTATGGTTTATACTAAACATGCTTCACTGACGAGAGTATTTGGCGAGCGCCGTTTGTCCTACTACGTTTGTAATTTTGGCGGTCCTTGAACTCACCGTAGTTTGTTTACATGTATAACTTTCTCCGACTTTCTCCGACTTGTTTTATGCCACTTCTTTTTTTTGTCTCATTCTGTCCTCCAAACTTTTAACGTTGTGCATGAATGCACAAAGGTGAGTTTTGTTGATGTTATTGACTTGTGTGGAGTGCTAATCCGACATATTTGGTCAGTGCATGACTGCAAGCTAATCGATGCTAACATGCTATTTAGGCTAGCTATATGTACATATTGCATCATTATGCCTCATTTGTAGCTATATTTGAGCCCATTTAGTTTCCTTTAAGTCATATTAATTCAATTTATATCTCATGACACACTATCTGTATGTAATATGGCTTTTAATTTTTAGCGGCTCCAGACAGATTTGTTTTTGTATTTTTGGTCCAATATGGCTCTTTCGACATTTTGGGTTGCCGGCCCCTGAGTTAGACACAATTACATTCCTGGATTCCTCGTTACACACGTGCAAGAGTTGCATACATTCCAGGAGGGTGCATGTCTTGCCAGAACACCGGCTCCAATTTGAGAGTGAAATGCATGCCGAAAAATAAACAAAGTTTATTTTGAGTTTCATTATCACTATAGGACTTCAATGTCATGTTTGGATGATCAAACCAGATGTCAATACAATTGATCCCTAGTAAAGTACCAATGGTTGTCACACACACACACACACTAGGTGTGGCGAAAGTATTCTCTGCATTTGACCCATTACCCTATATCACCCCTTGGGAGGTGAGGGGAGCAGTGAGCAGCAGCGGTGGCCGCGCCCGGGAATCATTTTTGGTGATTTAACCCCCAATTCCAACCCTTGATGCTGAGTGCCAAGCAGGGAGGTAATGGCTCCCATTTTTATAGTCTTTGGTATGACTCGGCCTACCGATCTCAGGGCGGACACTCTAACAAGCGGTTGCCTTGTTGCCTTTCCATTAAGAACAATAAATTAGTTTTTAGTATAAGTTTGCTGGTTTCAAGAAATGTAATGCCGAGCGCATATCATTATGTCAAGATAATGGCACTATAGCATTTACTTCATTTAAGAATATTTTTTAACATATTGAGCATAAAGGTCTCTCTTTTTTCTACCAAGAAAAGTGCACTTGTTATTAGTGAAAATATACTTATTTTAAGGTATTTTGGGGTTCATTGAAGTTAGCTAATTTTACTTGTTTCGGAAAGTATTGACAAGCCAAATTTTCTTGTTCTATTGGCAGATAATTTTGCTTAGTTCAAGTAAAATACCCCTCATTTTTTTTTTTTTTCTACCAAGAAAAGTGCACTTGTTATTAGTGAAAATATACTTATTTTAAGGTATTTTGGGGTTCATTGAAGTTAGCTAATTTTACTTGTTTCGGAAAGTCTTGACAAGCCAAATTTTCTTGTTCTATTGGCAGATAATTTTGCTTAGTTCAAGTAAAATACCCCTCATTTTTTTTTTTTTTCTACCAAGAAAAGTGCACTTGTTATTAGTGAAAATATACTTATTTTAAGGTATTTTGGGTTTCATTGAAGTTAGCTAATTTTACTTGTTTCGGAAAGTCTTGACAAGCCAAATTTTCTTGTTCTATTGGCAGATAATTTTGCTTAGTTCAAGTAAAATACCCCTCATTTTTTTTTTTTTTCTACCAAGAAAAGTGCACTTGTTATTAGTGAAAATATACTTATTTTAAGGTATTTTGGGGTTCATTGAAGTTAGCTAATTTTACTTGTTTCGGAAAGTCTTGACAAGCCAAATTTTCTTGTTCTATTGGCAGATAATTTTGCTTAGTTCAAGTAAAATACCCCTCTTTTTTTTTTTTTTTCTACCAAGAAAAGTGCACTTGTTATTAGTGAAAATATACTTATTTTAAGGTATTTTGGGGTTCATGGAAGTTAGCTAATTTTACTTGTTTCGGAAAGTCTTGACAAGCCAAATGTTCTTGTTCTATTGGCAGATAATTTTGCTTAGTTCAAGTAAAATACCCCTCATTTTTTTTTTTTTTCTACCAAGAAAAGTGCACTTGTTATTAGTGAAAATATACTTATTTTAAGGTATTTTGGGGTTCATTGAAGTTAGCTAATTTTACTTGTTTCAGAAAGTCTTGACAAGCCAAATTTTCTTGTTCTATTGGCAGATAATTTTGCTTAGTTCAAGTAAAATACCCCTCATTTTTGTATTTTTTTTTCTTGTTTTTGAACACTGACTTTTTGCAGTGCTCCAAAAAAAAAAAAAAAAAAAAAAAAAAAAGACTTTTACCAGACCCGTCTATGCATCCTGGGGGTCACGCTTCAATCTTTGCTTGCACGACCGTAACACCGACGACTTATCGGCCTAAAACGTTGACCCTGAGGGGTGGGGGGAGAAAAAAGGAAACTTGCGGGAGGTAATGTGCTTTTTGATAGGAGACGGTAGAACGTGAAGAGAGTCCGAATGCAAAAACAGAGTCGAGGACCGAACTACTAATGCATGCCCGCTGTTTATAATGTAGTCTCACAACAGAGATCAGAGTATTGAGCAGTAGCCGCCGTCCTGATTTCACACCCATTATCACCTGCTCTGCCGGCGTCGCATGTAGAAAATGAAACTGCATGGCGAGGGAATGGAAAATATGTACTTTTTTCTTTTTTTTTTTTTTGATTCCGCCTGCGTTCATGTGAGCCACGTGCGCACTTAGCTCCGTGAAGCACGGCGTGCCCGCGTGCAAGGTCGTAAGTGCTTATCGGCCCCGTCCACATTCTCGCTGTTTCTCGCGGCTCCGTCAAGTGTAGCCAGCCGGGGGAGCGCTGGAGGGATGCGCGCGAGGATGCTCGAAACGTCTCGCAAATAAAGTGGGGCCTGTCGGAAACAACACCCGGAAATTGAGTTTGGCGGCTTTTTAAACCGCAGGCTATCATATGCTTCAGTTGTATTTATTTTATTTGGAGTCTCCGGAGCTGATTCCCATCTAAGCAGCCTTTGATGCCATTTGGAGGACCACTGATCAGTGGTGATGAGAGAATTGCTTCTGTCAGATGGATTTAGGCTAAGTCTTTTATTCTCCTCTTTTTCTGCTCCTCTCCCATCCATGTTCCTTTCTCGGTCTTGTTTCCTTTGAAAGTGGAATTCAAACGATTAGGAAGCGTGTTTTAAATTAACAGCAAAAGTCATACAATAGTACCTCAACTTCTGAGCTCAGTTGAGCTTTTAACTCCAAACACCTATACCGTATTTTACGGACTATAAAGCGCACCTAAAATCCATTTTTTTCCCCTCAAAACTTGACAGTGCACCTTATAATCCGCTGCGCCTAATGTACGTACTAATTCTGGTTTTACTTACCAACCTCGAAGCGACTTTATTTGGTACACGGTGTAATGATAAGTGTGACCAGTAGATGGCAGTCAAACATAAGAGATACGTGTAGACTGCACTATAATGGCAATATGACTCAAGTAAACAACATCAACATGTACTTAAGGATGAGTACCTTTCACATTTGAACCGATACGGTACCAATTCCCGGTACCTGGGAATCCATATTGGTGCTCAACGGTACCAATTTTTTATACTTTTGTGTGTTAATAAATATTGATTTTTTTTTTATTGAAAATTTCTGAGTCAATTACTTTGTTGGCATTGATAATTGCAACATTCGCTCTCAGTGCTTCTGGAGTGAAAGTGGAATTCAAACGATTATGATGCGTGTTTTAAATTGATAGCAAAAGCCATACAATAGTACCTCAACTTCTGAGCTCAATTGGTTATGTGATAAAGCTCTTAACTCCAAACACTTGTATGTCGAATCAGCGTCCCTCCATGTATTTTTATTTTTATTTTTAAAAACAAACTTATAAATAAGAAATATTGTATAAATACAATACAATAGAATGTACTTCTAACGACTAAAGTATTTTTATGAAGTAACGTACTTCAGTATGAGTACCTTTCACATTTGAACCGATATGGTACCAATTCCCGGTACCTGGGAATCCCTATTGGTACTCAACGGTACCAATTTTTGATACTTTTGTGTTGATGAATATAGATTGTTTTTATTAATAAAATCTTTTTTTTTTTTTTTTTTTTTGAAACATTTAAAAATGAGCTGATAACTTCTGTCCAGTTGTTTGACCTTTTTTTATTATTATATTTCTGAGTCAATTGCTTTGTTGGCATTGAAAATTGCAACATTTGCTCTCAGTGCTGCTGGAATGATGGCCGAGTGTTTGTATTAGGGATGTAATGATGTGAAAATGTTACTTTGTGACCAAAATTAGCACCTCTATTGTTGAATGTGCTCAAAAAGTATTGATTCACACACTGAATTATTTAGATATTTTTTTAAATAACAAAAATAATTAGGCACCCTGTTCGTAAACCCAATGTTTTGCATGTTTTGTGTTTCTTACTGTATGCTTCACTGATGTGGTTTTAGTCTTAGTATTTTATGTTTTAAAGTTGTTCTGCTTCAAGTATTGGTTTGTATTCTAGCACTTTAAGAATTATTTATTAAAAAGTGCATTGCAAATAAAATCTATCATTTCTGGGGAGCGTTCTACTCTTTTGTTGTCCGATCGCTTTTAGTGGCCCCTGAATGCACCATTAAAGTTAAAGTTAAAGTACCAATGATTGTCACACACACACACTAGGTGTGGCGAAATTATTCTCTGCATTTGACCCATCACCCTTGATCACCCCCTGGGAGGTGAGGGGAGCAGTGGGCAGCAGCGGTGGCCGCGCCCGGGAATCATTTTTGGTGATTTAACCCCCAATTCCAACCCTTGATGCTGAGTGCCAAGCAGGGAGGTAATGGGTCCCATTTTTATAGTCTTTGGTATGACTCGGCCGGGATTTGAACTCACAACCTACCGATCTCAGGGCGGACACTCTAACCACTAGGCCACTAGCCTCTAACACACATAATCCACCTCCGTCTCGTATTTCTTGAATCGACCATTCTGTGCCATAACAGCACCGCTCGTAGGTTCAATGTGCACGGTTAAATATTTTAAATAAAACTGCTCATACATTGACTTCCTTCAGCAAAAATCAACAGGAAGTTGGCAATTCCCCCTTCAAAACAAAAGTTTAGTAATAACAGTCACTTTTGCCTCTTTGAGCTGTAATTTGACCCCCTTAACATGCTTCAAAACTCACCAAACTGGACACACACATCAGGACTGGCAGAAATTGCGATCTAATAAAAAAAAAAACCAAAACTCAAAATTGCGCTCTAGCGCCCCCTAGGAAGAAAACACAGACAAAACTGCTCCTAGGAAGAAAACTCAGACAAAACTGCCTGTAACTTCCAGTAGGAATGTCATAGAGACATGAAAAAAAAACCTCTATGTAGGCCTCACTTAGACCTACATTTTATACACTGACAACCCCCAGCAAAATTCAACAGAAAGTTTGCAATCCCCCTTCAAAACAAAAATTGTTATTATTATTATACCGCCGCCTCTTTGAGCTGTAATTTGACCCCCTTAACATGCTTCAAAACTCACCATATTTGACACACACTTTAGGACTGGCAAATATTGAGATCTAATCAAAAAACCTAGCCCCAAAACTCAAAAATGCGCTCTAGCGCCCCCTAGGAAGTAAACACAGACAAAACTGCCTGTAACTTCCAGTAGCAATGTCATAGCGACATGAAACAAAAACTTCTATGTAGGTCTCACTTAGACCTAGATTTCATTTGATAACATCCTTCAGCTAAAATCAACAGGAAGTTGGCTATTCCCCCTTCAAAACAAAAGTTTTGTAAAAACAGTCACTTTTGCCTCTTTGAGCTGTAATTTGACCCCCTTAACATGCTTCAAAACTCACCAAACTGGACACACACATCAGGACTAGCAAAAATTGCGATCTAATAAAAAAAAACTAAAAAAAAACTCAAAATTGCGCTCTAGCGCCCCCGAGGAAGAAAACACAGACAAAACTGCCTGTAACTTCCAGTAGGAATGTCGTAGAGACATGAAACAAAAACCTCTATGTAGGTCTCACTTAGACCTACATTTCATACACTGACAACCCCCAGCAAAAATCAACAGGAAGTTTGCAATCCCCCTTCAAAACAAAAATTGTTATTATTATTATACCACCGCCTCTTTGAGCTGTAATTTGACCCCCATAACATGCTTCAAAACGCACCATATTTGACACACACTTTAGGACTGGCGAGTATTGCAATCTAATAAAAAAAACTCGCCCCAAAACTCAGAAATGCGCTCTAGCGCCCCCTGGGAAGAAAACACAGACAAAACTGCCTGTAACTTCCAGTAGGAATGTCATAGCGACATGAAACAAAAACTTCTATGTAGGTCTCACTTAGACCTAGATTTCATTCGATAACATCCTTCAGCTAAAATCAACAGGAAGTTGGCTATTCCCCCTTCAAAACAAAAGTTTTGTAAAAACAGTCACTTTTGCCTCTTTGAGCTGTAATTTGACCCCCTTAACATGCTTCAAAACTCACCAAACTGGACACACACATCAGGACTGGCAAAAATTGCGATCTAATAAAAAAAATAAAAATAAAAATAAAAAACTCAAAATTGCGCTCTAGCGCCCCCGAGGAAGAAAACACAGACAAAACTGCTGCTAGGAAGAAAACTCAGACAAAACTGCCTGTAACTTCCAGTAGGAATGTCATAGAGACATGAAAAAAACCCTCTATGTAGGCCTCACTTAGACCTACATTTTATACACTGACAACCCCCAGCAAAATTCAACAGAAAGTTTGCAATCCCCCTTCAAAACAAAAATTGTTATTATTATTATACCGCCGCCTCTTTGAGCTGTAATTTGACCCCCTTAACATGCTTCAAAACTCACCATATTTGACACACACTTTAGGACTGGCAAATATTGCGATCTAATCAAAAAACCTAGCCCCAAAACTCAAAAATGCGCTCTAGCGCCCCCCTAGGGAGAAAACTCTGACAAAACTGCCTGTAACTTCCAGTAGGAATGTCATAGCGACATGAAACAAAAACTTCTATGTAGGTCTCACTTAGACCTAGATTTCATTCGATAACATCCTTCAGCTAAAATCAACAGGAAGTTGGCTATTCCCCCTTCAAAACAAAAGTTTTGTAAAAACAGTCACTTTTGCCTCTTTGAGCTGTAATTTGACCCCCTTAACATGCTTCAAAACTCACCAAACTGGACACACACATCAGGACTGGCAAAAATTGTGACCTAATAAAAATTTAAAAGAAAACTCAAAATTGCGCTCTAGCGCCCCCTAGGAAAAAACACAGACAAAACTGCCTTTAACTTCCAGTAGGAATGTCGTAGAGACATGAAACAAAAACCTCTATGTAGGTCTCACTTAGCCCTACAATTCATACACTGACAACCCCCAGCAAAATTCAACAGAAAGTTTGCAATCCCCCTTCAAAACAAAAATTGTTATTATTATTATACCGCCGCCTCTTTGAGCTGTAATTTGACCCCCTTAACATGCTTCAAAACTCACCATACTTGACACACACTTTAGGACTGGCAAATATTGCGATCTAATCAAAAAACCTAGCCCCAAAACTCAAAAATGCGCTCTAGCGCCCCCCTAGGAAGAAAACTCTGACAAAACTGCCTGTAACTTCCAGTAGGAATGTCATAGCGACATGAAACAAAAACTTCTATGTAGGTCTCACTTAGACCTAGATTTCATTTGATAACATCCTTCAGCTAAAATCAACAGGAAGTTGGCTATTCCCCCTTCAAAACAAAAGTTGAGTAAAAACAGTCACTTTTGCCTCTTTGAGCTGTAATTTGACCCCCTTAACATGCTTCAAAACTCACCAAACTGGACACAAACATCAGGACTGGCAAAAATTGCAATCTAATTAAAAAAAAAAAAAAAAATTCAAAATTGCGCTCTAGCGCCCCCTAGGAAGAAAACACAGACAAAACGGCTCCTAGGAAGAAAACACAGACAAAACTGCCTGTAACTTCCAGTAGGAATGTCGTAGAGACATGAAACAAAAACCTCTATGTAGGTCTCACTTAGACCTACATTTCATACACTGACAACCCCCAGCAAAAATCAACAGTAAGTTTGCAATCCCCCTTCAAAACAAAAATTGTTATTATTATTATTCCGCCGCCTCTTTGAGCTGTAATTTGACCCCCTTAACATGCTTCAAAACTCACCATATTTGACACACACTTTAGGACTGGCAAATATTGCGATCTAATCAAAAAACCTAGCCCCAAAACTCAAAAATGCGCTCTAGCGCCCCCCTAGGAAGAAAACTCTGACAAAACTGCCTGTAACTTCCAGTAGGAATGTCATAGCGACATGAAACAAAAACTTCTATGTAGGTCTCACTTAGACCTAGATTTCATTTGATAACATCCTTCAGCTAAAATCAACAGGAAGTTGGCTATTCCCCCTTCAAAACAAAAGTTTTGTAAAAACAGTCACTTTTGCCTCTTTGAGCTGTAATTTGACCCCCTTAACATGCTTCAAAACTCACCAAACTGGACACACACATCAGGACTGGCAAAAATTGCGATCTAATAAAAAATAAAAAATAAATTCAAAATTGCGCTCTAGCGCCCCCTAGGAAGAAAACACAGACAAAACGGCTCCTAGGAAGAAAACACAGACAAAACTGCCTGTAACTTCCAGTAGGAATGTTGTAGAGACATGAAACAAAAACCTCTATGTAGGTTTCACTTAGACCTACATTTCATACACTAACAACCCCCAGCAAAAATCAACAGTAAGTTTGCAATCCCCCTTCAAAACAAAAATTGTTATTATTATTATTCCGCCGCCTCTTTGAGCTGTAATTTGACCCCCTTAACATGCTTCAAAACTCACCATACTTGACACACACTTTAGGACTGGCAAATATTGCGATCTAATCAAAAAACCTAGCCCCAAAACTCAAAAATGCGCTCTAGCGCCCCCCTAGGAAGAAAACTCTGACAAAACTGCCTGTAACTTCCAGTAGGAATGTCATAGCGACATGAAACAAAAACTTCTATGTAGGTCTCACTTAGACCTAGATTTCATTCGATAACATCCTTCAGCTAAAATCAACAGGAAGTTGGCTATTCCCCCTTCAAAACAAAAGTTTTGTAAAAACAGTCACTTTTGCCTCTTTGAGCTGTAATTTGACCCCCTTAACATGCTTCAAAACTCACCAAACTGGACACACACATCAGGACTGGCAAAAATTGCGATCTAATAAAAAATAATAAAAAAAAAACTCAAAATTGCGCTCTAGCGCCCCCGAGGAAGAAAACACAGACAAAACTGCCTGTAACTTCCAGTACGAATGTCATAGAGACATGAAACAAAAACCTCTATGTAGGTCTCACTTAGACCTACATTTCATACACTGACAACCCCCAGCAAAAATCAACAGGCAGTTTGCAATCCCCCTTCAAAACAAACATTTTTATTATTATTATACCGCCGCCTCTTTGAGCTGTAATTTCACCCCCTTTAACATGCTTCAAAACGCACCATATTTGACACACACTTTAGGACTGGCGAGTATTGCGAACTTATCAAAAAACCTAGCCCCAAAACTCAAAAATGCGCTCTAGCGCCCCCTAGGAAGAAAACACAGACAAAACTGCCTGTAACTAACCAGTAGGAATGTCATAGCGACATGAAACAAAAACCTCTATGTAGGTCTCACTTAGACCTAGATTTCATACAATGACATCATTCAGCTAAAATCAACAGGAAGTTGGCTATTCCCCCTTCAAAACAAAAGTTTAGTATAAACAGTCACTTTTGCCTCTTTGAGCTGTAATTTGATCCCCTTAACATGCTTCAAAACTCACCAAACTGGACACACACATCAGGACTGGCAAAAATTGCGATCTAATAAATAAAAACAAAAAAAAACTCAAAATTGCGCTCTAGCGCCCCCGAGGAAGAAAACACAGACAAAACTGCCTGTAACTTCCAGTACGAATGTCATAGAGACATGAAACAAAAACCTCTATGTAGGTCTCACTTAGACCTACATTTCATATACTGACAACCCCCAGCAAAAATCAACAGGAAGTTTGCAATTCCCCCCTTCAAAACAAAAGTCTTATAAAAACCGGTCACCTTTTTTCAAACATTATCTCCTCTGAGCGCGTTTGTCGTGTCGGCTTCAAACTAGCACAGGAGAGAGATTGAACCCTTCTGATTAAAAGTTGACCAAAGAGTTTTAATTACTGCTCCGGTTTGGATTTTATGTGCCGTCAAAGTCGGTCCCGTCCATCGCTGCTTGCAGCTTTAATTCCTCTTGTTTTCATGTTAGCGTTTAAAGTAGCTGGCAAGTAGCGCCAGTCAGCCCGTGAGCTGATCAATGCAGCTATCAATCAGGTTTTTTTTTAAATAATTTAAGTTTAAAACATGAATAGTAACCGCCGGGAGTTTCACTGCGGTTTACCTCGGACCGATCCCAGAAAAGTCCCGGATACGGTGCCCATCCCTAAATGTAATAATGTGCAGCATTAACTTTAGACCTAGATTTCATACATCCTTCAGCTAAAATCAACAAGAAGTTGGCTATTCCCCCTTCAAAACAAAAGTTGAGTAAAAACAGTCACTTTTGCCTCTTTGAGCTGTAATTTGACCCCCTTAACATGCTTCAAAACTCACCAAACTGGACATACACATCAGGACTGGCAAAAATTGCGATCTAATAAAAAAATAAAAAAAATAAAAAAAATTGCGCTCTAGCGCCCTCGAGGAAGAAAACACAGACAAAACTGCCTGTAACTTCCAGTAGGAATGTCATAGCGACATGAAACAAAAACTTCTATGTAGGTCTCACTTAGACCTAGATTTCATTCGATAACATCCTTCAGCTAAAATCAACAGGAAGTTGGCTATTCCCCCTTCAAAACAAAAGTTTTGTAAAAACAGTCACTTTTGCCTCTTTGAGCTGTAATTTGACCCCCTTAACATGCTTCAAAACTCACCAAACTGGACACACACATCAGGACTGGCAAAAATTGCGATCTAATAAAAAAAAACAAAAAAAACCTCAAAATTGCGCTCTAGCGCCCCCGAGGAAGAAAACACAGACAAAACTGCCTGTAACTTCCAGTACGAATGTCATAGAGACATGAAACAAAAACCTCTATGTAGGTCTCACTTAGACCTACATTTCATATACTGACAACCCCCAGCAAAAATCAACAGTAAGTTTGTAATCCCCCTTCAAAACAAAAATTGTTATTATTATTATTCCGCCGCCTCTTTGAGCTGTAATTTGACCCCCTTAACATGCTTCAAAACTCACCATATTTGACACACACTTTAGAACTGGCAAATATTGCGATCTAACCAAAAAACCTAGCCCCAAAACTCAAAAATGCGCTCTAGCGCCCCCCTAGGAAGAAAACTCTGACAAAACTGCCTGTAACTTCCAGTAGGAATGTCATAGCGACATGAAACAAAAACTTCTATGTAGGTCTCACTTAGACCTAGATTTCATTCGATAACATCCTTCAGCTAAAATCAACAGGAAGTTGGCTATTCCCCCTTCAAAACAAAAGTTTTGTAAAAACAGTCACTTTTGCCTCTTTGAGCTGTAATTTGACCCCCTTAACATGCTTCAAAACTCACCAAACTGGACACACACATCAGGACTGGCAAAAATTGCGATCTAATAAAAAAAAAAAACTCAAGATTGCGCTCTAGCGCCCCCTAGGAAGAAAACACAGACAAAACGGCTCCTAGGAAGAAAACACAGACAAAACTGCCTGTAACTTCCAGTAGGAATGTTGTAGAGACATGAAACAAAAACCTCTATGTAGGTCTCATTTAGACCTACATTTCATACACTGACAACCCCCAGCAAAAATCAACAGTAAGTTTGCAATCCCCCTTCAAAACAAACATTTTTATTATTATTATTCCGCCGCCTCTTTGAGCTGTAATTTGACCCCCTTAACATGCTTCAAAACTCACCATATTTGACACACACTTTAGGACTGGCAAATATTGCGATCTAATCAAAAAACCTAGCCCCAAAACTCAAAAATGCGCTCTAGCGCCCCCCTAGGAAGAAAACTCTGACAAAACTGCCTGTAACTTCCAGTAGGAATGTCATAGCGACATGAAACAAAAACTTCTATGTAGGTCTCACTTAGACCTAGATTTCATTCGATAACATCCTTCAGCTAAAATCAACAGGAAGTTGGCTATTCCCCCTTCAAAACAAAAGTTTTGTAAAAACAGTCACTTTTGCCTCTTTGAGCTGTAATTTGACCCCCTTAACATGCTTCAAAACTCACCAAACTGGACACACACATCAGGACTGGCAAAAATTGCGATCTAATAAATAAAAACAAAAAAAAACTCAAAATTGCGCTCTAGCGCCCCCGAGGAAGAAAACACAGACAAAACTGCCTGTAACTTCCAGTACGAATGTCATATAGACATGGAACAAAAACCTCTATGTAGGTCTCACTTAGACCTACATTTCATATACTGACAACCCCCAGCAAAAATCAACAGGAAGTTTGCAATTCCCCCTTCAAAACAAAAGTCTTGTAAAAACCGGTCACCTTTTTTCAAACATTATCTCCTCTGAGCGCGTTTGTCGTGTCGGCTTCAAACTAGCACAGGAGAGAGATTGAACCCTTCTGATTAAAAGTTGACCAAAGAGTTTTAATTACTGCTCCGGTTTGGATTTTATGTGCCGTCAAAGTCGGTCCCGTCCATCGCTGCTTGCAGCTTTAATTCCTCTTATGTAATAATGTGCAGCATTTACTTTGGAGAGTGGACTTGTACAGTATCTCCTTCCGTGGTTTCGGATTTTGTACATGATTATGTATTGGGACGGGTGTTGTTATTTTGCAAGGGCGACTCTTGTGCAGTTGTGCCTACATAGCAAAGTGACTTTTTAGCATGTTGTTGTTCCCTAAGATGTCGTTTTTGAACGGGTTCTCTGTCGAGAATGCAGTCTAATGTGTTGTGTGTGCTTCTTGCAGCGTGTCCCCCGGGATCATACAAGATGTCCTCCAGGCAGCAGGAGTGCTTCCCGTGCCCTGCAAACAGCGTCGCCGAGGATGAGGGCTCAGTGGCGTGCGTGTGCGAGGAGGACCACTTCAGAACCCCCCTGGACTCGCCCTCCTCACCGTGCACACGTAATATTCAGATCTTTTTTTTTTTTTTTTTACATTCCTGTAGTTCACCCCCTTTCCATATGAGTTGGTAAATTGTGTTAGATGTAAATATAAACGGAATACAATGATTTGCAAATCCTTTTCAACCCATATTCAGTTGAATATGCACTACAAAGACAACATATTTGATGTTCAAACTCATAAACTTTTTTTTTTTTTTGGCAGATAATTATTAACTTAGAATTTCATGGCTGCAACACGTGCCAAAGTAGTTGGGAAAAGGCATGTTCACCACTGTGTTACATGGCCTTTCCTTTTAACAACACTCAGTAAACGTTTGGGAACTGAGGAGACACATTTTTGAAGCTTCTCAGGTGGAATTCTTTCCCATTCTTGCTTGATGTACAGCTTAAGTTGTTCAACAGTCCGGGGGTCTCCGTTGTGGTATTTTAGGCTTCATAATGCGCCACACATTTTCAATGGGAGACAGGTCTGGACTACAGGCAGGCCAGTCTAGTACCCGCACTCTTTTACTATGAAGCCACGTTGGCTTGGCATTGTCTTGCTGAAATAAGCAGGGGCGTCCATGGTAACATTGCTTGGATGGCAACATATGTTGCTCCAAAACCTGTATGTACCTTTCAGCATTAATGGCGCCTTCACAGATGTGTAAGTTACCCATGCCTTGGGCACTAATACACCCCCCATACCATCACAGATGCTGGCTTTTCAACTTTGCGCCTATAACAATCCGGATGGTTCTTTTCCTTTTTGGTCCGGAGGACACGACGTCCACAGATTCCAAAAACAATTTGAAATGTGGACTCGTCAGACCACAGAACACTTTTCCACTTTGTATCCGTCCATCTTAGATGAGCTAAGGCCCAGCGAAGCCGACGGCGTTTCTGGGTGTTGTTGATAAACGGTTTTCGCCTTGCATAGGAGAGTTTTAACTTGCACTTACAAATGTAGCGACCACCTGTAGTTACTGACAGTGGGTTTCTGAAGTGTTCCTGAGCCCATGTGGTGATATCCTTTACACACTGATGTCGCTTGTTGATGCAGTACAGCCTGAGGGATCGAAGGTCACGGGCTTAGCTGCTTACGTGCAATGATTTCTCCAGATTTTCTGAACCCTTCAACGATATTACGGACCATAGATGGTGAAATCCCTAAATTCCTCGCAATAGCTGCTTGAGAAAGGTTTTTCTTAAACTGTTCAACAATTTGGTCGCACATTTGTTGACAAAGTGGTGAGCCTCGCCCCATCCTTGTTTGTGAATGACTGAGCATTTCATGGGATCTACTTTTATACCCAATCATGGCGCCCACCTGTTCCCAATTTGCCTGTTCACCTGTGGGATGTTCCAAATAAGTGTTTGACGAGCATTCCTCAACTTTATCAGTATTTATCGCCACCTTTCCCAACTTCTTTGTCACGTGTTGCTGGCATCAAATTCTAAAGTTAATGATTTTTTGCAAAAAAAAAATGTTTATCAATTTGAACATCAAATATGTTGTCTTTGTAGCATATTCAATTGAATATGGGTTGAAAAGGATTTGCAAATCATTGTATTCCGTTTATATTTACATCTAGCACAATTTCCCAACTCATATGGAAACGGGGTTTGTATATCTATGCACCTTTTGTCTGGGTGTGTTTGTGGATCACCACACCCGTGCTTCGCTCTGCAGCCTTTCATCCACCCCCTGCCAATCTGACCCGTCCCCTCCTCGTCTTATATTCTGCACCCCCTTCTTCCCATCTCATCTGTATTTCTCCACCCCGACCTTCACCTTCCGTGCCTCTTCTGCTGTTTTGAATCGCATTGAAAAATTGCGCCGCACAAAGGCAAGATAAGGACAGGATGCAGAGGGTCTATCTCGCGCTCTTTTTATGAATATAACGCCAGGCGTGCGGTGGCCGGTGACCCCGAACCCCTAGTTTGTTTATTAAAACAATGTTGTTCTTTCTCCTGGTTTCATTTTGTGCAGACTTAGCTGCACGATGATATCAAGGATGTGAAGATATCAGATAAAAGTGCCTATTTAGCGCTTGATACCCGCCTGGGGGAAATATTATATTACATTTCAGGTCTACTTCCAACCTTCTTTAACCCGTGCCTTCACCCTGAAAGGCCTTATAATAATTTCCCTGTGTTATAAACTATATTGCCAAAAGTATTTGGCCACCTGCCTTGACTCACATATGAAGTGAAGTGAATTATATTTATATAGCGCTTTTCTCTAGTGACTCAAAGCGCTTTACATAGTGAAACCCAATATATTAGTTACATTTAAACCAGTGTGGGTGACACTGGGAGCTGGTGGGTAAAATGCCCTTGCCCAAGGACACAACAGCAGTGACTAGGACGGCGGAAGCGGGAATCGAACCTGGAACCCTCAAGTTGCTCTACCAACCGAGCTATGCCGCCCCTATGAACTTGAAGTGCCATCCCATTCCTAACCCATAGGGTTCAATATGATGTGGGTCCACCTTTTGCAGCTATTACAGCTTCATCTCTTCTGGGAAGGCTGTCCACAAGGTTGCGGAGTGCGTTTATAGGAATTTTCCTCCATTCTTGCAAAAGCGCATTGGTGAGGTCACACAGGAAGGCCTGGCTCTCCATCTCCGTTCTAATTCATCCCCAAAGGCGTTCTATCGGGTTCAGGTCAGGACTCTGCGCAGGCCAGTCAAGTTCATCCACACCAGACTCTGTCATCCATGTCTTTATGGACCTTGCTTTGTTGGAAGAGGAAGGGGCTTGGCCCCCTTAGTTCCAGTGAAAGGAACTTTGAATGCTCCAAGATACCAAAACATTTTGGACAATTCCATGCTCCCGAATCCAGCACTTAAGCATGGAGACTGTTTCTACAAACATTTGTGAAAGAATGGGCCGCTCTCAGTGATTTCCAGCGTGGAACTGTCACAGGATGCCACCTGTGCAACAAACCCAGTCGTGAAATTTCCTCGCTCCTAAATATTCCAAAGTCAACTGTCTGGCTTTATTAAAAGAACATGGAAGAGTTTGGGAACAACAGCAACTCAGCCACCACGTAAACTGACAGACAGGGGTCAGCGGATGCTGAAGTGCAAAGAGGTCGCCGACTTTCTGCACAGTCGGTTGCTACAGAGCTCCAAACTCTATGTGACCTTCCAATTAGCCCACGTACAGTACGCCGAGAGCTTCATGGAATGGGTTTCCAGAAACTTTGAATGCTCCAGGATACCAAAACATTTTGGACAATTCCACGCTCCCAACCTTGTGGGAACAGTTTGGAGCAGGCCCCTTCTTCTTCCAACATGACTGTGCACCAGTGCACAAAGCAAGGTCCACAAAGACATGGATGACAGAGTCTGGTGTGGATGAACTTGACTGGCCTGCACAGAGTCCTGACCTGAACTTGATAGAACACCTTTGGGATGGATTAGAACGGAGACTGAGAGCCAGGTCTTCTCGACCAACATCATCAATGCGCTTTTGGAAGAATGGTGGAAAATTCCTACAAACGCACTCCGCAACCTTGTGGACAGCCTTCCCAGAAGAGTTGAAGCTGTAATAGCTGCAAAAGGTGGACTCACATCATATTGCATACTTGCCAACCTTGAGACCTCCGATTTTGGGAGGTGGGGGGTGTGGGGGCGTGGTTGGGGGTGTGGTTAAGATATATATATAAATAAAAGAAATACTTGAATTTCAGTGTTCATTTATTTACACACACATAACACTCATCTACTCATTGTTGAGTTAAGGGTTGAATTGTCCATCCTTGTTCTATTCTCTGTCACTATTTCAGAACACACACATTATACAAATATACATTATAAAATCAATAAGAAAACGGGAGCTCTAATTTGGGAGTCTGAATTAGGATCAGAAGTTCCTATATAAACATTGCGTACTCACGTCGCCTTTTTGTATTGATTACTGCAGCTGTGCACTGGATTCATTCACAAATACAAACTACAACTCACAAACACTTTAGAGTTAGGCTCCAACATCAGAATGTGTACTTAAACTTATAAAGATCACATGGATATTATTCAGTGAGTTGATTCACCAAAACTAACCTGTTATACAGGAGGAAAAAGCACACAGGACGTTTCAATTGTTCACAGACTGGTCGCTCTCATCAGAATGACAAGACACTTCCGGTCTGCAGGTGATAGCATTCAATTGGGAAGAAACGCCCTACTGCCCCCTACTGACCAATGTGAATACTGATAAATGTGTAATGACAGCTCCAAAAACGAATTCAAACCACAAAATAAAACAAATAAATCAACACAAAAATGTGACACATTATGGGTGGGTCACATATGCATGTACAGTAGATGGCCTGTTTAAAAGTGTCACAACATTGCTGTTTACGGCAGACCAACTGCTTTACGGTAGACGAAAACTTGACTGCTGTTGTTGTGTGTTGTTACCGCGCCGGGAGGACGTTAATGAAACTGCCTAACAATAAACCCACATAAGAAACCAAGAACTCGCCCTCCATCATTAGCTGTTTATATTGTGGGAAAGCGGACGTGTGAACAGGCTGTCAACACGTCACTCAGGTCCGCATGGAGCTGGAGGGGGCGTGGCCTCCAGCTCCGCCTGAATTTCGGGAGATTGTCGGGAGAAAATTTGTCCCGGGAGGTTTTCGGGAGAGGGGCTGAATTTCGGGAGTCTCCCGGAAAATCCGGGAGGGTTGGCAAGTATGTCATATTGAACCCTATGGGTTAGGAATGGGATGGCACTTCAAGTTCATACGTGAGTCGAGGCAGGTGGACAAATACTTTTGGCAATATAGTGTGTATCTCTATCCACCACGACCAGTTTCTTCAACAATTAACCTTTCATTCACTCGTATCTCTTTCAACATTAGGTTCACATTATGTGGGGGAAAAAGCCCATTAAGTCATTTTCTCCGTCTTTACCCATCACCTTGGAGATTCTCTCCACATCTCTTCAAACTATTTGAAATCCATTTGCTGTTATAAGCGTCACACAGGAGAGCTCTTCAATGGACCACCTGAATGCAGTCTGACTTCTGAAAGCGGGGCTATGATGTTTTTCTTCTCCTCATTGAACATTTCCTAATAATGAGCTGAATGTAAGTTCGAGGAACCATCTTTCTGCTCTCGTCCTGAGCTGTCGGTTTTAGACGTGACCAACTACAGAGATTATTGGAAAAAGTCACTGTTTTTACTAAATCGGATTGTATTCAAAGTCGGAGTTTCTTTTGAATGTTCCAGTAGAGATTAATATACCGCATTTTCCAGACTATAAGGCGCACTTACCGTATTTTCCGCACTATAAGGCGCACCTAAAAACCACAAATTTTCTCAAAAGCTGACAGTGCGCCTTATAACCCGGTGCGCTTTATATATGGATAAATATTAAGATTCATTTTCATAAAGTTCCGGTCTCGCAACTTCGGTAAACAGCCGCCATCTTTTTTCCCGGTAGAACAGGAAGCGCTTCTTCTTCTACGCAAGCAACCGCCAAGGTAAGCACCCGCCCCCATAGAACAGGAAGCGCTTCTTCTTCTACTGTAAGCAACCACCCGCCCGCGTAGAAGAAGAAAAAGGGCGCGGATATTACCGTACGTTTCATTTCCTTTGTGTGTTTACATCTGTAAAGACCACAAAATGGCTCCTACTAAGCGACAGGTATCCGGTTCATGAAAAGACGCAATCTCTCCATCCGCACACGGATTACTATTTCACAGCAACTGATATTCCTGTGAACCGCACTGTGGATACAACGGGAGCACGTACGGTGAATATTCGCACCACAGGGAATGAGAAGTCATCCTTCACTGTGGTTCTAGCTTGCCATGCTAATGGCCAGAAACTTCCACCCATGGTGATATTCAAAAGGAAGACCTTGCCAAAAGAGACCTTTCCAGCCGGCGTCATCATAAAAGCTAACTCGAAGGGATGGATGAAGAAAAGATGAGCGAGTGGTTAAGGTAAGTTTAAGTTTACGCGAAGAGGCCGGGTGGCTTTTTTCACGCAGCTCTGTCCATGTTGATATACGATTCCATGCGCGCCCACATCACACTGGTTTTAATATATTATTAAAGTTTGACTGACCTATCTGACTGTTTTTTTGACATTCCTTTAGCGCAGTTAGATGCGGCTTACAACACAGGGCGGCTTATAGGTGGACAAAGTTTTGAAATATGCCGTTCATTGAAGGCGCGGCTTATAACCCAGGGCGCCTTATGGTGCGGAAAATACGGTACATTTTTTTAATTTTATTTTTTCTCAAAACTCGACAGTGCACCTTATGTAAGGAATAATTATGGTTTTACTTACTGACCTCGTAGCTATTTTATTGTGTACATGGTGAAATGATGTGTGACCAGTAGATGGCAGTCACACATAAGAGATATGTGTAGACTGCAATATGACTCAAGTAAACAACACCAACATTTTATTTCGATTTAGATTTTAGATTTAGATTTATTGGTCCCCTTGGGACCAATAAACACATTTAAACAATAGACATTACACATCACAAAAAAATTACAAAAAGACATCATACATGACCAACACACATTTACAGGCTGTTAAGGGCGGCTATAGCTGCAGGGATAAGGCTTTTCCTGAGGCGGGCCCTCCGGAATGTGATAGTTCTGTACCTGCGCCCTGATGGTAGTGGGATGATGTATTGGTGTAGTGCAGGGGTCGGCAAACCCGCGGCTCTTTGATCACTCTGATGCGGCTCAGCAGCTTACTTGCTGAACCCCCCAATTGTCCCGTGAGACTTCCGGAATTCAGTGCCTCTCGCAGAAAACTCCCGGGATAAATATTCATTGATTTTCACCCTTAAAGCTATATTAAGGGCGTGCCGTGATGGTACAACAATTGGCGCCCTCTACAATCTGTATTGACAGTGTGCCAGCCCAACACTTGTTATACAATATACATCTTCTGCTTGCACACGTACTTGACAGCAAGGCATACTTGGTCAACAGCCACACAGGTTACACTGACGGTGTCCATATAAAACAACTTTAACACTCTTACTAATAATGCGCCACACTTTGAACCAAAACCAAACAAGAATGACAAACACATTTCGGGAGAACATCTGCACCTTAACACAACATAAACACAATAGAACAAATACCCAGAATCCCATGCAGCCCTGACTCTTCCGGGCTACATTATACACCCCCCCCCCCCCCCCCCCCCCCTGTGCGTCGGTTGAGGTGGGCGGGGTTTGGTAGCGGGGGTGTATAATGTATCCCGGAAGAGATAGGGCTGCATGGGATTCTGGGTATTTGTCCTGTTGTGTTTATGTTGTGTTACGGTGCAGATGTTCTCCCGAAATGTGTTTGTCATTCTTGTTTGGTGTGGGTTCACAGTGTGGCGCATTATTAGTAAGAGTGTTAAAGTCTTTTTTATACCGCCACCGTCAGTGTAACCTGTGTGGTTGTTGACCAAGTATGCCTTGCTGTCACCTACGTGAGTAAGCCGAAGCACAATACAACATGTGGCTGATCAGGCACGCTGGTTGTAGTGGGCGCTATATGCTGTACCATCACGGCACGCATGACGCTGACAAGCGCTATTCATTCAAAACCCTCGCGCCGCACTAGCTTAAAAATTCCATATAAAGGAGTGGGCAGCGTGTCTGAGACCCCTGGTTTAAACATAGCACAAAGCAAAAAAAAATGTTATATACAGTGTTATTTCATTTAAAATTTCAAAAATGTTTGCGGCTCCCATTGTTTTCTATAATTTGTGAAACTGGTCAAAATGGCTCTTTGACTGGTAAAGGTTGCCGACCCCTGGTGTAGTGGGTGAGTGATATCCTGGACTATTGTTTTTGCCAGTCGGATGTAATGTTCTATATGTTTCATTGAAAATATAGAACATTACACACGGCACTCAAAAATCTATCAAAATGTTTTAGTACGACTTTGGTCAGCTATGAAGCCGCACCGCTTGATGGATTGTACTGTGCTTCAACATATGAGTATTATTATGGTGTGTGTGTATAAGGTAAGACATATTATCTGACGTTTTGTTTTGCAACATTGTGCCATACTTGCCAACCCTCCCGGATTTTCCGGAGTACTCCCGAAATTCAGCGCCTCTCCCGAAAACCTCCCGGGACAAATCTTCTCCCGAAAATCTCCCGAAATTCAGGCGGACTCAGGTCCTCCACAATATAAAAAAGCGTACCTGCCCAATCACGTTATAACTATAGAATGATGGAGGGCGAGTTCTTGGTTTCTTATGTGGGTTTATTGTTAGGCAGTTTCATTAACGTCCTCCCAGCGTGGCAACAACACACAACAACAGCAGTCACTTTTTTGTATACCGTAAAGCAGTTTGTCTGCCGTAAACAGCAATGTTGTGACACTCTTAAACAGGACAATACTGCCATCTAGTGCATTTGATGAAAGCACTTTTGTGCGTGCCACACAGCAATGCATCATCAGAGAGGGTGTTCAGCATGGTTCGAAAAATAGTGACAGAGAATAGAACAAGGATGGACAATTCAACCCTTAACTCAACAATGAGTAGATGAGTGTTATGTATGTGTATATGTGTAAATAAATGAACACTGAAATTCAAGTATTTATTATATATATATATATATATATATATATATATATATATATATATATAGCTAGAATTCACTGAACGTCAAGTATTTCTTATATATATATATATATATATATATATATATATATATATATATATATATATATATATATATATATAGCTAGAATTCACTGAACGTCAAGTATTTCTTATATAAATATATATATATATATATATATATATATATAGCTAGAATTCACTGAATGTCAAGTATTTCTTATATATATATATATATATATATATATATATATATATATATATATATATATATGAAATACTTGACTTGGTGAATTCTAGCTGTAAATATACTCCTCCCCTTTTAGCCACGCCCCCGACCACGCCCACCCCCACCCCCTTCCCCCCACCTCCCGAAATCGGAGGTCTCAAGGTTGGCAAGTATGCATTATGCAAAAGCAACTTTTCTTACCTTCTGATACCTGCTGATCTGTTTTTGGAATCTGCATAAATCCTGAAAAATTGTGCGCGTCCGCCTCTGTAGTCCGTGCCGACTCCGTCGTCGATAAGCTTCTTCTTTTTCTCTATCTTCTTGTTATGGGACATTCATCCCCGGCTGTTGCCATTTCTAATATAAAGTAGTGTAAATTTCTTACTTATATATGTCAGTAAACTCACCATGAAAGCGCTAAAACATACCGGTGTAGTGACTTTACATTATTCACCCAAGGAACTTTAGTTATGGATGTTTTTTTTCTGGCGGATGAGGAGATGCTGCTCCGTTATTGATTGAAGTAAAGTGTGAAAGTCATTAAAACAGTTAGCGCCATCTTTTGACACTTCTTCCACTCCCGTCTGTACGTATACTTTTGACCCAGCAGATTTGGTCACATTTTCAGTAGACCCATAATGAATTCATGAACTTCATGAATGTTTTTTGTGACCAACAAGTATGTGCTCCAATCACAAAAAAATATGTAAACTTTTGTCCACGACTGTATATATATATATATATACATATATAGACCGAAATTAGGATTTTACATTTGCATAAAGAGAATAGTAATATAAGAATAGTGTGTTATTGGTCCTAGCAGAGGTCTGCGGTTCTTTTGTTCTCTTTGAACACTGAATCCTTCATGGTAAATGTACAAAATTATAAGGTTTGAAATGCGTATAATCGGGTCCCCTTTAACTGATCACCACTCATCGCTCGCCTTTGTCGCTTCTCATTTCCTCCTTTCTCTGTCCTTCCATCCGTTTTAAAAGGTGCACGTACGGCCAGGCTATTCTTCATCCCTCTGTCCTCCAGCAACAAGCGTTATCATTTCATCCCTCATCTCTTGCCTTTTTTTTTTATTTTTTTTATTTGCCAATCACTCGGCGCATACCAAATGCCAGGACTCGCCGATAAAGATGCACTACACCGCCAATAGGACAAAGACCATATAGGGGTAGTCTTATTGATTTCTCCATGGAGAACAGCTTAGTAATTAGATGCTAAATAATGGGTTGTATATCCTGCAGGAGTACTCGGGGTACTGAAACCACGGGGTCATTAGGTGTGTGTGTGTACGTACCAAGTGTGTGTGTACATGTGTGTGGTCATACTAGCTTTTATGGTGTGGTTTAATTACAATATTGATTGCTGAGCTCTGTGATCCGCGTGCGATAACGTTTACGGCTGCCTAATCACCACATTAATTACACAATTGATTCCGTAATTATGATCATCCCTAGATTTGGCTAATCCACTGCATGGATAGAGAAGGCGAGTTAGAGGAGAAGCAGTGCATTTAAAAAGTATATATACAGTATATATTATGGTATTATTGCTTATGGAATGCCTGCTGGATGCTGATGTTAACTACAAACCCCGTTTCCATATGAGATGGGAAATTGTGTTAGATGTAAATATAAACGGAATACAATGATTTGCAAATCCTTTTCAACCCATATTCAATTGAATGCACTACAAAGACAACATATTTGATGTTCAAACTGATAAACATTTTTTTTTTTTGCAAATAATCATTAACTTTAGAATTTGATGCCAGCAACACGTGACAAAGAAGTTGGGAAAGGTGGCAATAAATACTGATAAAGTTGAGGAATGCTCATCAAATACTTATCAGGTGTGCAGGCTAATTAGGAACAGGTGGGTGCCATGATTGGGTATAAAAACAGCTTCCCAAAAAATGCTTAGGTGGGTAAAGTGTCTTGCCCAAGGACACAACGGCAGTGACTAGGATGGCAGAAGCGGGGATCGAACCTGCAACCCTCAAGTTGCTGGCACGGCCGCTCTACCAACCGAGCTATACCGGTCTAATCTATATACAGGTAAAAGCCAGTAAATTAGAATATTTTGAAAAACTTGATTTATTTCAGTAATTGCATTCAAAAGGTGTAACTTGTACATTATATTTATTCATTGCACACAGACTGATGCATTCAAATGTTTATTTCATTTAATTTTGATGATTTGAAGTGGCAACAAATGAAAATCCAAAATTCCGTGTCACAAAATTAGAATATTGTGTAAGACTAATACAAAAAAGGGATTTTTAGAAATGTTGGCCAACTGAAAAGTATGCGGCGTGGCATGGAGTCGATGAGTTTCTGGCACTGCTCAGGTGTTATGAGAGCCCAGGTTGCTCTGATAGTGGCCTTCAACTCTTCTGCGTTTTTGGGTCTGGCATTCTGCATCTTCCTTTTCACAATACCCCACAGATTTTCTATGGGGCTAAGGTCAGGGGAGTTGGCGGGCCAATTTAGAACAGAAATACCATGGTCCGTAAACCAGGCGCGGGTAGATTTTGCGCTGTGTGCAGGCGCCAAGTCCTGTTGGAACTTGAAATCTCCATCTCCATAGAGCAGGTCAGCAGCAGGAAGCATGAAGTGCTCTAAAACTTGCTGGTAGACGGCTGCGTTGACCCTGGATCTCAGGAAACAGAGTGGACCGACACCAGCTGGACTGCTGCTGAGTGGTCCAAAGTCATGTTTTCTGACGAAAGCAAATGTTGCATTTCCTTTGGAAATCGAGGTCCCAGAGTCTGGAGGAAGACAGGAGAGGCACAGGATCCACGTTGCCTGAAGTCTAGTGTAAAGTTTCCACCATCAGTGATGGTTTGGGGTGCCATGTCATCTGCTGGTGTCGGTCCACTCTGTTTCCTGAGATCCAGGGTCAACGCAGCCGTCTACCAGCAAGTTTTAGAGCACTTCATGCTTCCTGCTGCTGACCTGCTCTATGGAGATGGAGATTTCAAGTTCCAACAGGACTTGGCGCCTGCACACAGCGCAAAATCTACCCGTGCCTGGTTTACGGACCATGGTATTTCTGTTCTAAATTGGCCCGCCAACTCCCCTGACCTTAGCCCCATAGAAAATCTGTGGGGTATTGTGAAAAGGAAGATGCAGAATGCCAGACCCAAAAACGCAGAAGAGTTGAAGGCCACCATCAGAGCAACCTGGGCTCTCATAACACCTGAGCAGTGCCAGAAACACATCGACTCCATGCCACGCCGCATTAACGCAGTAATTGAGGCAAAAGGAGCTCCAACCAAGTATTGAGTATTGTACATGCTCATATTTTTCATTTTCATACTTTTCAGTTGGCCAACATTTCTAAAAATCCCTTTTTTGTATTAGCCTTAAGTAATATTCTAATTTTGTGACACACGTAATTTTGGATTTTCATTTGTTGCCACTTCAAATCATCAAAATTAAATGAAATAAACATTTGAATGCATCAGTCTGTGTGCAATGAATAAATATAATGTACAAGTTACACCTTTTGAATGCAATTACTGAAATAAATGAAGTTTTTCAAAATATTCTAATTTACTGGCTTTTACCTGTATAGATTAAACTCGCAGTCTTTCTGGGATTGAACAAAAAACACAACATGTTTACTCTTCTGGGTATCAAATACTTTTGAAACTGTGCCCGTGCCCTTAAAAAAGAAAACATGCAAGCACACCTGTCAACCATGTTTTCCTCTGAAAACTTACCGTATTTTCTGGACTACAGAGCGCAACGGTGTTTAAGCTGCACCCGCTAAATTTTAGAATTTTTTATTTTTTTTTACATATATTAGTCGTAAGGGACATTACGCCACAGTCCTATACCGGTACAAAATATTTTGTAAGTGTTTATTTACATACCTTAACTGTTTCCAAACAATGTTTGTAACACGGCAGTAAAACGGCTGATCAAACAAAACAGAAGCCATCATCATGGACCCTCTATCCGCGGAAGCTAGCTCTCCAGTCAGCTAAACAGACTCAATAAGTCCATGGTGACGTTTTGGTAAATTCAGAAAACTGTAACAACACAAAAAGAATGCCATTATGAGTAAATAATAATACTAATAATAAAAAAACACTTGTAAACATGTTTGCATGTTTGCTACTGCTAATAAAAATAGCTTGATTACATTACGATAGCACGTACAAATATGCATGCAAACACTCCCACAGACATCACACATGGGATGGTTTAGTACAGGGGTGTCAAAGTCTAGGCCTGTGGGCTGAATCTGGCCCGCGAATGAATGATCTATGGCCCCCCGGGATGATATTTGATTAGTATTACAACCGGCCCGCAGGCCACAGCCGCCTGCTGCTGTTTTGCACGCACCAATACTCCATCAGTGTGGGCGCTAGGAATTTTCACAATCAAATCATAAAAATGGGGTCCCACGGTAAATTTTGGGGGTTCCACTTTTTTGTAAGCGTTTTGAAAACAAATGATAAATGTATGCATTATCCAGTTATATCTCACATTCTATATTGTGTTTTGGAAAAAGGTTGTCATGAACGTTAATTCGTTAAAAAACAAATACCATATTTTCCGCACTATAAGGGGCACCTAAAAACCTCCAATTTTCTCAAAAGCTGACAGTGCGCCTTATAATCCGGTGCGCCTTATATATGGACCAATATTGAGCCACAACGGGTCTCGCAACTACGAGGTGCATAACGTAACCCCAGCCTCTACTGTAGCGTCTATTCTATGCGCCTTATAATGCGGTGCGTCTTATATATGAACAAAGTTTTAAAATAGGCCATTCATTGAAAGAGCGCCTTATAATCGATTGAAAATTGAATTTTGAATTTTCCGCCTTATAGTGCGGAAAATACGGTAATACAAAATAAAACACATGTTTATGCATATGTAAATGTATTCAGTTATAAATATTCATTCACTTTCTTCTTTCCTTCATGGCTCTAAACTTTACCGCTGGCGGTATTTTTTTTTCTCTATTTTTCTCGTAATATTTTCAGAATGTGTTTGTTCTATTTTTTGGCCAAAGTAAGACAAAGAAAACAATCTGAAGTCGTCTTTATTTTTTTTAGTTTTAATGCCTGTTGGCCCTGTGATGAGGAGGCGACTTGTCCAGTGTGTACCCCGCCTTCCGCCCGAATGCAGCTGAGATAGGCTCCAGCACCCACCCGCCACCCCAAAAGGGACAAGCGGTAGAAAATGGACGGATGGATTTTAATGTGCACGGATTTCCCTCCATGCTAGAGATGCGCGGATAGGCAATTATTTCATCCGCAACCGCATCAGAAAGTCGTCAACCATCCGCCATCCACCCGATGTAACATTTGATCAGAACCGCACCCGCCCGCACCCGCCCGTTGTTATATATCTAATATAGACGATGCAAGGCATTAGTGAGGTTATAAAGCTTTTGCCTGTTAAAGAAAGGAGACTGATCCAATGCAGCACAGACATTCGCGTGCCACGCTGTCACGACCCAGACACACACCAGTGCGCAATCATATGGGAGCCGCGCTGAGCGCACCTCCAAGCGCATCTCGCTGCCGGCGACGGCCGGGTATATGTGCCCGACGCTCCAGCGCCATCCATTTTCAGGGCTAGTTGATTCAACAGGTGGGTTGTTACACACTCCTTAGCGGGTTCCGACTTCCATGGCCACCGTCCTGCTGTCTATATCAACCAGGGTGAGCCCCACCCCTTTCGTGAGCGCACTGCGCGCGGAGTGACCCCTGTTACGCGCCCCCGGCAACAGGGGTGGCGGGCAGGTAAGCTGCGCGGGCGGAGCGCGCGGAGTGACCCCTGTTACGAGCCCCCGGCCACGGGGGTGGCGGGCAGGTAAGCTGCTTACCTGCTGCGCGTGACGCCGGCCGCGGCGAAGGCGGACGAGGCGGGGTGTCGGTGCGGTGGGCGCGGTGGTGACCCTGGACGTGCGTCGGGCCCTTCTCGCGGATCGCCTCAGCTACGGCTCCCGGTGGGGCCCTCTCGGGGGAAGGGGCCTCGGTCCCGGACCCCGGCGAGGCGTCCCTTCTCCGCTCCGTAAAAGTGTCCATCTCTTTTCTTTTCTTTTTTCTTCTGTTGTGGCATATGCTGCAGGTGCCTGCTCGTTTTTCGTATGTGGGTAACAATTAACTATGTATATATATTTCCCAATTGGTTTAACTGCCACCCGCCTGAATCTATTTAAAATCTAATTTTTTTTTATTTCAACCGCCCGACCCAACCCGACCCGCGGATAAAATCTAATTTTTTTTAATTTCATCCGCCCGATCCGCGGATAATCCGCGGACTCCGCGGTTGTGCCCGCAAACCGCGCATCTCTACTCCATGCGGCCTCTGAGCTAAAATGAGTTTGACACCCCTGATCTAGACGACATACGATATAAATGATATCAATTTGCCCGACGATATCGTCAGTATCGTGATACTGCATGTTCATGACACATTCTAGCTGTGTCTGTAAATTTGACAAGCAAACAAACGCGTAATCAGCGCATTCTTGCTCGCGGCTAAGTCAGTAACCCTTGCCTCCATGGTGGCAAATACACAACATTTCTTACAAGTATTACTATCACTGGAGTGGATGAAATACTTTTTACTTGTAGTTCGGAGAAATCCACCAGTAAATAGACTGTAATGGTACATTAATTAAATAAAAAAAATTCCCTTCCGTTTGCAGCGGACTATTCTTTGAATGCAGGCTTTAATAGGATTACCGACATTAAAGAAATGTCGGGGACAGATGGAGAATGCAGAACGGGAGGGCGTAGATGGTGGAGAACTGCGAAGGGGAGTGGATTTGATCAAGAGGAAAAGTCGACGCGTAAAAAGAGCGTGCAAGGCCAAGCGAACGTGAATAAAGTCCCAGCTGGTCGGACATCAAATGCATGCGAGTTCACACTAAATGCTCCACGCTCTTACGTAATTCTCCTCTCCATGTGAATACGCCATTGGGGGGAGGGGGGAACAGCTGCGGTGTGTGACGCGTTTGCTCACGCACATGGCAGCACACCTTTACTTATTCATCGTACACACACACACACACACACACACTGAAATATAAAATTCATGGGCTTTAATGGACCTTGGCTCTATCGAGCCCTCTGTCTGCAAAGACTAGGAGGAGAAGACACGGGTCAGTCAGGACACTACGGGGATTTGATGCCGTCAGCTGACTTGCACTCTATTGTATTTTTAAGCTGGCCAGGTTTTAAAATGACACCTAAAAGCCTCGCGTAATGATTTCCTCGATACAACTATTTACAGAATGCCAGTGACCTGCCATCATGGAAAGAAAAAAAATGTAAAAATAAACAATTTTTATTAAATTGTTATATGTATCCAGTGATTATACTATAAAGTTATTTTCCATTTAACTTCACCAGTTTTAGATTATTTTTATTCAAAATCGCTGAATTTTCACATTTGCCGTTCAAATACTGAGAAGAGACGGTGCGGTGATCAGCAGCCAGTTGAGGCACGTCACTCAGTTGTGCCTCACCATGGATTGCGGACTCGGCTAACTGCTGGTCTGCTGTGCAGTGAGACCGTATTGCTATATGAATTATATTATACATTTCCATAGTTTAGTTAGCTGAGGTATATAATGTACAGTGTATTTTGTCAACAACTGTATGTGTGTAACGTATTTCTTGTGCTGAGCGAGCACTGGCTGAGGCTCGCAGTAATCCGCCTCCTGCACCTCCGCCGTAGAATGCACCCCCTAAATCCCACACTTAAACTTTCCACGTGCAAGATTGAATCTATTTCAAAAAGTTATTTCATAAGAAGCCAAAAAGTGCAAAAACAATAATGTTCGTGTTGGAGGAGTTGTGAATGACTGCAGGGCCACAACATTAGATACACCTGCAGACTGCAGGTGTACCTAATTCACAACTCCTCCAACACGAACATTATTGTTTTTGCACTTTTTGGCTTCTTATTAAATAACTTTTGTAACCTATTTTTATGGGCTTTCCTCTTTGTGATGTTAAGTTCGCTGTTATATGCGCTGTTATACAGTATATGAACATATACTGTATAGAACATCGGACATGATTTTTGCAGTTCGTCAACTGCAAGAGAAATGTCGGGAACAACACCTGCCACTATACATGGCTTTCATTGACCTTACAAAGGCCTTTGATTCTGTGAACAGAACTGCCCTCTGGGGTGCCCTCTCCAAGATCGGATGCCCAGACAAGTATTTGAAGGTCTTGCGTCTGTTGCATGACGACATGACCGCAGTGGTAGTTGGAAATGGCGGCTCTGAAACGGCTCCCTTCAAAGTTGACACTGGTGTCAAGCAGGGCTGCATCATCGCACCAACCCTGTTTGCTATCTACATCTCAGCCATACTTCACCTCACCAGTCAAAACCTGCCTGAGGGAGTCCAGTTCATATACCGGACAGACGGCGGGCTCTTCAACCTGAGGAGGTTAAGGGCAAAAAGCAAGGTGCTTATATCCTCCATTACAGAGCTTCAGTACGCAGATGACAATGCTCTAGTTGCTCATTCTGAGTTGGACCTCCAGAACATCATGGATGCTTTTGCCAGAGCGTACCGACTCCTGGGACTTGACATCAACATAAAGAAGACTCAGATCCTGTACCAACCGGCCCCTGACACACCCTCCCAACCCCCCACAATTTATGTGGACAACAACATCTTGGAAAACGTGGAGTATTTCGCTTATCTTGGCAGTCTTCTTTCAAAGAGAGCTGTCATCGATGCCGAGATCCACCACCGCATTGGTTGTGCCAGCGCAGCTTTTGCTAAGCTCAAGAAAATAGTTTTTGAGAATCAGGTCATCCAGACCAACATCAAGCTTCTTGTATATCAAGCTGTAGTTCTGCCCACTCTGCTCTATGGGGCTGATAGTTGGACCACCTACAGCAGACACCTGAAGGCTCTGGAGCAGTACCACCAGCGATGTCTCCGCAAGATCCTCAGGATCAGCTGGGAAGATAGGCGTACCAACATTAGTGTTCTGAAGGAAGCTAACATGCCCAGTATCACTACAACTGTCAGTCGGCACCAGCTGCGATGGACAGGCCATGTAATTCGCATGCCAGACAGTCGCCTTCCAAAACAGATGTTGTACGGACAACTGACGGAAGGACAATGCACCCAAGGGGGGCAGAAGAAGCGGTATAAAGATAACCTCAAAATCCATCTGAGGAAATGCTGCTTCAACCTCAACACCTGGGAGGAGACTGCCCACCAGAGGGTTTTGTGGAGCAGGATGGTCCATGAAGGCACAGCACGGTTAGAAAAGGACCTCCACCGTGCCGCGGAAACCAAGAGGCAACAAAGAAAGGAGAGATCCACTACCAAAACAGCTCCTCAGACCACCACCACAACCACCACTACTACCACGACAATCACGCACATATGCCCCCACTGCAATAGAGTCTGTGGATCACGGATTGGCCTCCACAGCCACCTGAGGACCCACAGATGACTAGACTCACCAACAGGAGGACTATCATACTCGCGTCGAGTGATCGCCAATGATGCCTTGAGCTCTTATTTTGAAGGCGCTAAGAGCGGAAGTGATGACACGTTGGAGTGGAGCGTAGGTTTTTGAAAGAAGGTAAATAAAGTGGGCCTCGTGTAAACTGGAGCCTCCGTGTTTGTTATTTTGTAGTTTCATACAGTATAGGCGACATTTATAAACCCTCGGTTACACTTTTTTAAATAGATTCAATCTTGCACGTGGAAAGTTGAAGTGAGGGCTTTAGTTGATATAACACTCCCATCAGGGGTGCATTAATCCAGCACAAAGCGGCGCATTAACTTCATTTATAAGTAAAGGTAAGACCATAATAACGTTTTTTTTATTAAATGTGATTTTTTGTGTGCTACAGTTTGTATGTGTAAAGTTAAAGTTAAGTTAAAGTACCAATGATTGTCACACACACACTAGGTGTAATGAAATGTGTCCTCTGCATTTGACCCATCCCCTTGTTCACCCCCTGGGAGGTGAGGGGAGCAGTGGGCAGCAGCGGCGCCGCGCCTGGGAATCATTTTTGGTGATTTAACCCCCAATTCCAAGCCTTGATGCTGAGTGCCAAGCAGGGAAGAATGCTGGTATGAGCTTTTAAACATAACCCGTTAACTGCTGCCAATCAAATGGTGAATAAGATACTCTTTAGGGTTCATATGTTTGTAAATCTGACTGTGATGAAGTCAGTGCCTCACCAGCCATCAACCTCACCGCACGTCACTGGTAGACACGGCACAAGAGCCAAGCGTGCAGATTTAACAACGTTTTTAATGTTTTCAACAAGCTTTTTCAAAATGTCTTTCGGCATGTCGTGACGTTGCCGTCACTCCCAATCCTCCTCTCTCCTCCGCTCCCGGCTGTTTGCTGCTAAAGGCAACAGATGATTAGATTAACACGTACCACCTGTGAAATCCAATCACCTGCCAGCTGTGTCTCGCCGTCCCACACATGCCCCGCCCCTAGCTGATGGTGCTCCACCCTCGACACCATTGCCAGAGGCGCTGACGCGCTTCCCTCCACACTTACCTTATACACACACCATAATAATACTCGTATGTTTAATGCGCCGACAATCCATCAAGCGGGGCGGCTTCATAGCTTACCAAAGACGTACTAAAACTTTTTGATGGATTTTTGAGCGCCGTGTGTAATGTTCTATATTTTCAATGGAACATATAACATTTTGGTGTTGGTTACTTGAGTCGTATTGCAGTCTGCACATATCTCTTATGTGTGACTGCCATCATATTGCAGTCCACACATGTGTCTTATGTGTGACTGCCATCTACTGGTCACACTTATCATTTCACCATGTAGGAAATAAAATAGCTTTGAGTTCGGTAAGCACAACCAATGTTCTATATTTTGAATGGACCATATGAAATGTTGGTGTTGTTTACTTGAGTCATCTTGCCATTATATTGCAGTCTACACAGATCTCTTATGTTTGACTGCCATCTACTGGTCACACTTATCATTACACCATGTACCAAATAAAATTGCTTCGAGGTCAGTAAGCAAAACCAGAATTATTCCGTACATTAGGCGCACCGGGTTATAAGGCGCACTGTCGAGTTTAGAGAGAAAAATTTTTTAAGTGCGCCTTATAGTCCGGAAAATGCGGTAACTATGTACAGTACTGCCAACACACTGTATTAGATAGTAGTATTTATATAAAAGGCACATACATGACTGGTTGCATAAAACTGTCATTTACTGGGAAGTATAAAATTCATCAGGTCAGACCAGAATCATGAGTCTCCCATCTAATTATTTTAGTCACCGAGCAATCTATCGATTAGTTTGTTTGATTAATCATGTGATCGGAAAAAACACCTTATAGCCTCAATGTGTATATTAGGGAAAATAGTTGAAATAGCATTTTTTTCTGTTTGCCATAACTTAAATTATTTGTTTCTTATAAATCCACATTGTTAATATTCAGTGTTTTATTGTTCGTAGTTAATATTGTAAATCCCACTTTCTTTATTTTCGTGTACATTTTGGGTGTCCCATTCAGTAAAAAAAAAACTGTAAAATTACATTTGGTTTTTTTGAGGTGGTCTGTCATAACTTTTGTAGAACATTGTGACTTTTGGTATTAGTGTTCCTGAAAAAAAAAAGGGAGCCAAACACACATACTGTACAGCTTATTTGTACAGCTAAATGTGTATGAATCATTTATACACACATACACATTGCCCCCCCGCCCCCCAGACACATTTTTTCTCTCAAAGTGGCCCCCGATTCAAAATATTTGCCCAGCTCTGATGTAGTGTAAAGGTGAATATGTGGGTGTTATTTCATTTACTGAGGGCTCCCATAATGTTAATAACTGTAAACAATTGTTTAATGTTTGATGTATAAATAATGGTCAGGCCTGGAACCAATTAACAGCGATAAAAAGGGATTACTGTATATTTTTAGTTTTAGTATTGTTAATGAACAAAATAATTAAAAAGGCCCCCACCTGACTGAATTAAGTTTGTACACAAAATAATTGACTTACCCATCTTTCAGGTCCTCCCTCACCACCTCGAGACTTGGTCTACACCCTGAAGCAGTCGACTCTCATCTTGGAATGGGGCGCGCCATCAGACACGGGTGGCAGAGTCGATCTGACCTACACCGTGGGCTGCCGGCGGTGCGCCGGCCGGCAGTGCGAGCCCTGCGGGGCGAGCATCGGCTTCGTGCCTCAGCAGGTGGGCCTGGCGGAGAGAACGGTGACCGTGGTCAATCTCCTTCCCAACACCAACTACACCTTCACCGTGGAAGCTTTGAATGGCGTGTCGGAGCTGCTGCCCGGCAAGAGGTTCTACGCCCAGGTCAACGTGTCGACAAGCTTGCCTGGTGAGTCAGTTTATAAACTTAACATGAAATGGTGTCATGTTCTGTAAAATTGTTATAAGTACACCTCTGCATACCATTGTATTCTTACTAACCTTAAAGGAAAATAGGAACCATTCTAGAAATATACATCAATTTACAAGAAAGTTTTAGTCTGTAAAAGAAAAGATTTAAAGGGCATACGTAATAAAAAATGTAATCCTTACCGAATTTTTCGGACCATAGTGTGCACCGGATTAAAAGGCTCACAATTCAGGATTACATTCAGATATTACTTGCACACACCCAAGACAATGGGCATATACACACATACACCCCTCCTCCCCCACCCCACGCCTTCACCACCGTTTGATTCCCCTTCGGGGTGATGGACGGCTGGCAGCGCTTCATAGCAGCAGTCGACCTCCAGGGTCCCAACCCCTCTGTTGCGAGTTGTTTTGAACTCACTATCTACCGATCTATTGATTTTGGTTAGAGATGTCCGATAATGGCTTTTTTGCCGATATCCGATATTGTCCAACTCTTAATTACCGATTCTGATACCAACCGATACCGATATATACAGTCGCGGTATTAACACATTATTATGCCTAATTTTGTTGTGATGCCCCGCTGGATGCATTAAACAATGTAACAAGGTTTTCCAAAATAAATCAACTCAAGTTATGGAAAAAAATACCAACATGGCACTGCCATATTTATTATTGAAGTCACAAAGTGCATTATTTATTTTTTTAACATGCCTCAAAACAGCAGCTTGGAATTTGGGACCTGCTCTCCCTGATAGAGCATGAGGAGATTGAGGTGGGGCGGGGGTTGTATATTGTAGCGTCCCGGAAGAGTTAGTGCTGCAAGGGCTTCTGGGTATTTGTTCTGTTGTGTTACGATGCGGATGTTCTCCCGAAATGTGTTTGTCATTCTTGTTTGGTGTGGGTTCACAGTGTGGCGCATATTTGTAACAGTGTTAAAGTTGTTTATACACCCACCCTAAGTGTGATTTGTATGGCTGTTGACTAAGTATGCGTTGTATTCACTTGTGTGTGTGAAAAGCCGTAGATATTATGTGATTGGGCCGGCATGCAAAGGCAGTGCCTTTAAGGTTCTTCTCCCTACGTCCGTGTACACAGCTACGTTTTAAAAGTCATAAATTGTACATTTTGAAACCGATACCGATCATTTCCGATATTACATTTTAAAGCATTTATCGGCCGATAATATCGGCAGTCCGATATTATCGGACATCCCTTAATTTTGGTTGTGATTTCTATTCAAGTGCAACATTTTTCTTACATAGTATATTTTTGTTTGTATTTGTTTGATTTAACTTGGTATTTAAAAGTTTCAATTTCAATTACAATTTTTAAATATACGAGAAACAGAAGTGTTGTCATGACTTCAGTGGTTAATTTGGCCGCCAAAAAAATAATGGCAATGACATTGTTTATCGACAATAACATGTACCGTAATTTTCGGAGTATAAGTCGCACCGGAGTATAAGTCGCACCTGCCGAAAATGCATAATAAAGAAGGAAAAAAACATTATGCAACTTTCATAAACTATGAAAAAAACTGCGACTTATAGTCCAAAAAATACGGTAGGTCAATATATCATTGAGCAAAATTTGGCCTATGATCCTGATTTAAGTTTTTTTTTTTACATTTCAACCGAAAGCCTTCTTCTTGGGAGTCGGAATCATTCAAATGTTAGCTGCTAATCGCACACCACTCGCTCGATCCGTCCTAATCTGTCTGGAGTTGTACATCAATCAGTCAATCAATCACAATTTATTCGTATACAGCCCTTAATCACAAGTGCCTCAAAGGGCTTCACAAACCACCACGACATCTTGCTGATCTGAACCTCCATCTCACCCACCCACAACCCCGTACTTTCCTCATGTTTACATAGTGGAAATGAATGCAGGCTGACCACTTCATAAATTACACTGCAATGCATCTGGCATACATATTTGACAATATCTACGTAATCCGTGCAAAAATAACATGTTTTGGGATGAAGATGTTACCAAAACACATACCGTATTTTCCGGACCATAGGGCGCACTGTTGATGACTTAGACTTAGACTTAGACAAACTTTAATGATCCACAAGGATAGTAGCTCAGTTACAATGATGGAAAGTGTAAGGATGGAAAGGACAATGCAGGTATAAATAGACTAATATAGCGATAAAAAAATCTAACATATATACGAATATATACATATGTGTACAGAATGATATATATACAGATATATTATATTATGTCTATAACATATATACAACAGTGACGTGCAGTCACTAGAGGCAGGTGAGGCCCCGCCTCACCTGCCATCATGGAAAGAAAAAAAATGTAAAAAGAAAAAAAAAAAAATAAATTGTTATATGTATGCAGTGCTTATACTATAAAGTTATTTTCCATTTAACTTCACCAGTTTTAGATTATTTTTATTCAAAATCGCTGAATTTGCACATTTGCCGTTCAAATACTGAGAAGAGACGGTGCGGTGATCAGCAGCCAGTTGAGGCACGTCACTCAGTGCCTCAACATGGATGCCGGACTCGGCTAACTGCTGGCCTGCTGTGCAGTGAGACCATATTGCTATATGAACTATATTATACATTTCCAGGGCGTCACGGTGGCAGAGGGGTTAGTGCATCTGCCTCACAATACGAAGGTCCTGAGTAGTCTTGGGTTCAATCCCGGGCTCGGGATCTTTCTGTGTGGAGTTTGCATGTTCTCCCCGTGACTGCGTGGGTTCCCTCCGGGTACTCCGGCTTCCTCCCACCTCCAAAGACATGCACCTGGGGATAAGTTGATTGGCAACACAAAAATTGGCCCTAGTGTGTGAATGTGAGTGTGAATGTTGTCTGTCTATCTGTGTTGGCCCTGCGATGAGGTGGCGACTTGTCCAGGGTGTACGCCGCCTTCCGCCCGATTGTAGCTGAGATAGGCTCCAGCGCCCCCCGCGACCCCAAAAGGGAATAAGCGGTAGGAAATGGATGGATGGATGGATATACATTTCCATAGTTTAGTTAGCTGAGGTATATAATGTACAGTGTATTTTGTCAACAACTGTATGTGTGTAAAGTATTTCTTGTGCTGAGCGATCATACAACGGCTGCAAAAGACGCACTGGCTGAGGCTCCAGTAATCCCGCCTCCTGCACCCCCGCCGTAGAATTGTTATATCAACTAAAGCCCACACTTAAACTTTCCACGTGCAAGATTGAATCTATTTAAAAAAGTTATTTCATAAGAAGCCAAAAAGTGCAAAAACAATAATGTTCGTGTTGGAGGAGTTGTGAATGACTGCAGGGCCACAACATTAGGTACAATTCACAACTCCTCCAACACGAACATTATTGTTTTTGCACTTTTTGGCTTCTTATTAAATAACTTTTGTAACCTATTTTTATGGGCTTTCCTCTTTGTGATGTTAAGTTCCTGTTATGCGCTGTTATACAGTATATGCCTTGAGCTCTTATTTTGAAGGCGCTAAGAGCGGAAATGATGACACGGAGTGGAGCGTAGGTTTTTGAAAGAAGGTAAATAAAGTGGTCCTCGTGTAAACTGGAGCCTCCGTGTTTGTTATTTTGTAGTTTCATACAGTATAGGCGACATTTATAAACCCTCGGTTACACTTTTTTAAATAGATTCAATCTTGCACGTGGAAAGTTGAAGTGAGGGCTTTAGTTGTGGCGCATGGACTTCATTTATAAGCAAAGGTAAGACCATAATAACGTTTTTTTTATTAAATGTGCTTTTTTGTGTGCTACAGTTTGTATGTGTAAAGTTAAAGTTAAGTTAAAGTAGCAATGATTGTCACACACACACTAGGTGTAATGAAATTTGTCCTCTGCATTTGACCCATCCCCTTGTTCACCCCCTGGGAGGTGAGGGGAGCAGTGGGCAGCAGCGGCGCCGCGCCCGGGAATAATTTTTGGTGATTTAACCCCCAATTCCAACCCTTGATGCTGAGTGCCAAGCAGGGAAGAATGCTGGTATGACCTTTTAAACATAACCCGTTAACTGCTGCCAATCAAATGGTGAATAAGATACTCTTTAGGGTTCATATGTTTGTACATCTGACTGTGATGAAGTCAGTGCCTCACCAGCCATCAACCTCACCGCACGTCACTGATATACAATATATATCAATGACCATGTACAATATTACAGTATATACAGTATATGTGACAGCAGCAGCATAAAATAGAGAGTAGATCCAGCAGGAAATAGAAAATAGACATTATAAACATGAGTGGATCTATTCAGGTCTTTTTTCATACAAAAGGCGCTTTAAAGGGGTCATAATTATTTTTATTTTTTCTAACATGAAAACACTATCTTGTGGTCTACATAACATGGAATGGTGGTTCTTTGGTCAAAATGTTTTACGGACCATTTTCATGTCGCTTTCTGACAGTCGCTTCAGGATGCGCCGTTTTGTGGGCGGTCTTATTTACGTGGCTCACCTTCGACAGCGTCTTCTCCCCATCATCTTTGTTGTAGTGGTGTAGCATGCAAGGACGGGAGGGAAGAAGTGTTTAAAAGATGGAGCGAACTGTTTTAATGACATTCAGACTTTACTTCAATCAATAACGGAGCAGCGTCTCCTCATCCGTGGCTCACTAGTGCAACAACAACGCCGTCCCGGGAAAAACCGTCCTCTCCGAACCGAACTCTTTAATAACTAAAGTTCCTTGGGTGAATAATGTCAAGTCACTACACCGGTATGTTTTAGTGCTTTCATGGCGAGTTTACTGACAGATATAAGTAAGAACTTTACACTACTTTATATTAGAAATGGCAACAGCGGAGAATGAATGTAGATAGAGAAAAGGAAGAAGCATATCGACTACGGTGTCGACACAGACTACAAAGGCGGACGCGCAAATTTTCAGGACTTATGCAGATCCCAAATACAGATCAACAGGTTCCAGAAGGTAAAAAAAAAAGTTGATTTTGCATAATATTGGGTAACAAAATGCCAGATAATGTCTTACTTTATACATACACCCTAATAAAACTGGTATGTTGAAGCACAGTACAATCCATCAAGCGGTGCGGCTTCATAGCTTACCAAAGTCGTACTAAAACATTTTGACAGATTTTTGAGCGCCGTGTGTAATGTTCTATATTTTCAATGGAACATATAAAGTGTTGGCGTTGTTTACTTGAGTCATATTGCAGTCTACACGTATCGCTTATGTGTGACTGCCATCATATTGCTGTCTACACATATCTCTTATGTGTGACTGCCATCTACTGTTCACACTTATAATTTCACTATGTAGGAAATACAATAGCTTTGAGTTCGGTGAGCACAACCAATGTTCTATATTTTCAATGGAACATATAAAGTGTGTCGTTGTTTACCTGAGTCATATTGCAGTCTACACGTATCTCTTATGTGTGACTGCCATCATATTGCCGTCTACACATATCTCTTATGTGTGACTGCCATTTACTGTTCACACTTATAATTTCACTATGTAGGAAATAAAATAGCTTTGAGTTCGGTGAGCACAACCAATGTTCTATATTTTCAATGGAACATATAAAGTGTTGGCGTTGTTTACTTGAGTCATATTGCAGTCTACACGTATCTCTTATGTGTGACTGCCATCTACTGTTCACACTTATAATTTCACTATGTAGGAAATAAAATAGCTTTGAGTTCGGTGAGCACAACCAATGTTCTATATTTTCAATGGAACATATAAAGTGTTGGCGTTGTTTACTTGAGTCATATTGCAGCCTACACGTATCTCTTATGTCTGACTGCCATCATATTGCCGTCTACACATATCTCTTATGTGTGACTGCCATCTACTGTTCACACTTATAATTTCACTATGTAGGAAATAAAATAGCTTTGAGTTCGGTGAGCACAACCAATGTTCTATATTTTCAATGGAACATATAAAGTGTTGGCGTTGTTTACTTGAGTCATATTGCAGTATACACGTATCTCTTATGTGTGACTGCTATCTACTGTTCACACTTATAATTTCACTATGTAGGAAATAAAATAGCTTTGAGTTCGGTGAGCACAACCAATGTTCTATATTTTCAATGGCACATATAAAGTGTTGGCGTTGTTTACTTGAGTCATATTGCAGTCTACACGTATCTCTTATGTGTGACTGCCATCATATTGCCGTCTACACATATCTCTTATGTGTGACTGCCATCTACTGTTCACACTTATAATTTCACTATGTAGGAAATAAAAATAGCTTTGAGTTCGGTGAGCACAACCAATGTTCTATATTTTCAATGGAACATATAAAGTGTTGGCGTTGTTTACTTGAGTCATATTGCAGTCTGCACGTATCTCTTATGTGTGACTGCCATCATATTGCCGTCTACACATATCTCTTATGTGTGACTGCCATCTACTGTTCACACTTATAATTTCACTATGTAGGAAATAAAATAGCTTTGAGTTCGGTGAGCACAACCAATGTTCTATATTTTCAATGGAACATTTTAAGTGTTGGCGTTGTTTACTTGAGTCATATTGCAGTCTACACGTATCTCTTATGTGTGACTGCCATCATATTGCCGTCTACACATATCTCTCATGTGTGACTGCCACTGTTCACACTTATAATTTTTACTATGTAGGAAATAAAAATAGCTTTGAGTTCAGTAAGCACAACCAATGTTCTATATTTTCAATGAAACATATAAAGTGTTGGCGTTGTTTACTTGAGTCATGTTGCAGTCTACACGTATCTCTTATGTGTGACTGCCATCATATTGCCGTCTACACATATCTCTTATGTGTGACTGCCATCTACTGTTCACACTTACAATTTCACTATGTAGGAAATAAAATAGCTTTGAGTTCGGTGAGCACAACCAATGTTCTATATTTTCAATGAAACATATAACGTGTTGGCGTTGTTTACTTGAGTCATATTGCAGTCTACACGTATCTCTTATGTGTGACTGCCATCATATTGCCATCTACACATATCTTTTATGTGTGACTGCCATCTACTGTTCACACTTATAATTTCACTATGTAGGAAATAAAATAGCTTTGAGTTCGGTGAGCACAACCAATGTTCTATATTTTCAATGGAACATATAAAGTGTTGGCGTTGTTTACTTGAGTCATATTGCAGTCTACACGTATCTCTTATGTGTGACTGCTATCTACTGTTCACACTTATAATTTCACTATGTAGGAAATAAAATAGCTTTGAGTTCGGTGAGCACAACCAATGTTCTATATTTTCAATGGAACATATAAAGTGTTGGCGTTGTTTACTTGAGTCATATTGCAGTCTACACGTGTCTCTTATGTGTGACTGCCATCTACTGTTCACACTTATAATTTCACTATGTAGGGAATAAAATAGCTTTGAGTTCGGTGAGCACAACCAATGTTCTATATTTTCAATGGAACATATAAAGTGTTGGCGTTTTTTACTTGAGTCATATTGCAAACTACACGTATCTCTTATGTGTGACTGCTATCATATTGCCGTCTACACATATCTCTTATGTGTGACTGCCACTGTTCACACTTATAATTTCACTATGTAGGAAATAAAAATAGCTTTGAGTTCGGTAAGCACAACCGATGTTCTATATTTTCAATGGAACATATAAAGTGTTGGCATTGTTTACTTGAGTCATATTGCAGTCTACATGTATCTCTTATGTGTGACTGCCATCATATTGCCGTCTACACATATCTCTTATGTGTGACTGCCATCTACTGTTCACACTTATAATTTCACTATGTAGGAAATAAAATAGCTTTGAGTTCGGTGAGCACAACCAATGTTCTATATTTTCAATGGAACATATACAATGTTGGTATTGTTTACTTGAGTCATCTTGCCATCATATTGCAGTCTACACGTATCTCTTATGTGTGACTGCCATCTGCTGGTCCCGCTTATCATTTCAGCATGTACCAAATATAATAGCTTCGAGGTCGGTAAGCACAGCCAGAATTATTCCGTACATTAGTCGTACCGGGTTATAAGGAGCACTGTCGATTATTGAGAAAATGAAAAGATTTTAAGTGCGCCTTATAGTACGAAAAATACGGTACTACGCAATGTGAAATTGCTCCCAGTCTTCTGTAGGTGGCGTCAGCACACCCGCCCACATTTTAGAGCTAAAAGTGGGCTTTCCAAAATGTGCTAAAACTTGTCTGAAATCACTACTTTATGTGAAATGTGCCTCACAGGTGTATGATTGACCCCAGGTAACCATCCGTGATTAAGGTAAAGGAGCAAGTGCTCCTGTGACTAATCTGAATTCATACACGATTATTACGATACCCTTTGTGGTTAATCATATGCATTAACTTTGACAGCCCGTATGCACAGACAAATATATTCCACTATAGCACTTACTGAACTCATATTTTGGGGGGGAAATGCTTGTTTCCATGCAAATGTTTCACCAAAATGAAAAAAAAAACAATCTCAATGATTTGGGATGATTGGCAAACTAACGAGGCAGCTGAGAGTAATGAGACCGAAAGGTGCTACACACGTCTCGTGGAGGATAGAAACTGTTTTGGGGTTTTGGAATAATTGGAAATAACCACAGGAAATGGGCTTCCTAATGGAAGGAGACGTGTTATTCAAAAGTGAGTGGTGCCGTGGCGTGTTCTGTCCACCGAGCTTTCTTGTATTCCAAAAGACAGGGTTTCTATTAAACATAGCCGACAGGTAATTGTCGTGGTTATGTCAGGCCAAAATCCTTCATTGGGCTTCGCAAATGTAATCAATCCGAAGAAAGTAGTCCACCTACGCTGTTTGTGCAGTATCTTAGAATCCTACAATTCTCCTTTGGTAAAGATCCAGGATCCATCCATCCATCCATTTTCTACCGCTTATTCCCTTCGGGGTCGCAGGGGGCGCTGGAGCCTATCTCAGCTACAATCGGGCGGAAGGCGGGGTACACCCTGGACAAGTCGCCACCTCATCGCAGGGCCAGTCCATAGTGGATCTACCATAATAATGAGAGTCCAGTCCATAGTGGATCTAACATAATAGTGTGAGAGTCCTGTCCATAGTGGATCTAACATAATAGCGTGAGAGTCCAGTCCATAGTGGATCTAACATAATAGTGTGAGAGTCCAGTCCATTGTGGATCTAACATAATAGTGTCAGAGTCCAGTCCATAGTGGATCTAACATAATAGTGTGAGAGTCCAGTCCATTGTGGATCTAACATAATAGTGAGAGTCAAGTCCATAGTGGATCTAACATAATAGTGTGAGAGTCCAGTCCATAGTGGATCTAACATTATAGTGTGAGAGTCCAGTCCATAGTGGATCTAACATAATAGTGTGAGAGTCCAGTCCAAAGTGGATCTAACATTATAGTGTGAGTCAAGTCCATAGTGGATCTAACATAATAGTGTGAGAGTCCAGTCCATAGTGGATCTAACATTATAGTGTGAGTCAAGTCCATAGTGGATCTAACATAATAATGTGAGAGTCCAGTCCATAGTGGATCTAACATAATAGTGTGAGAGTCCAGTCCATAGTGGATCTAACATTATAGTGTGAGTCAAGTCCATAGTGGATCTAACATAATAGTGTCAGAGTCCAGTCCATAGTGGATCTAACATAATAGTGTCAGAGTCCAGTCCATAGTGGATCTAACATAATAGTGTGAGAGTCCAGTCCATAGTGGATCTAACATAATAGTGTGAGAGTCCAGTCCATAGTGGATCTAACATAATAGTGTCAGAGTCCAGTCCATAGTGGATCTAACATAATAGTGTCAGAGTCCAGTCCATAATGGATCTAACATAATAGTGTCAGAGTCCAGTCCATAGTGGATCTAACATAATAGTGTGAGAGTCCAGTCCATAGTGGATCTAACATAATAGTGTGAGAGTCCAGTCCATAGTGGATCTAACATAGTAGTGTCAGAGTCCAGTCCATAGTGGATCTAACATAATAGTGTCAGAGTCCAGTCCATAATGGATCTAACATAATAGTGTCAGAGTCCAGTCCATAGTGGATCTAACATAATAGTGTGAGAGTCCAGTCCATAGTGGATCTAACATAATAGTGTCAAAGTCCAGTCCATAGTGGATCTAACATAATAGTGTCAGAGTCCAGTCCACAGTGGATCTAACATAATAGTGTGAGAGTCCAGTCCATAGTGGATCTAACATAATAGTGTGAGAGTCCAGTCCATAGTGGATCTAACATAATAGTGTAAGAGTCCGGTCCATAGTGCATCTAACATAATAGTGTGAGAGTCCGGTCCATAATGGATCTAACATAATAGTGTGAGAGTCCAGTCCATAGTGGATCTAACATAATAGTGTGAGAGTCCAGTCCATAGTGGATCTAACATAATAGTGTGAGAGTCCAGTCCATAGTGGATCTAACATAATAGTGTGAGAGTCCAGTCCATAGTGGATCTAACATAATAGTGTCAGAGTCCAGTCCATAGTGGATCTAACATAATAGTGTGAGAGTCCAGTCCATAGTGGATCTAACATAATAGTGTCAGAGTCCAGTCCATAGTGGATCTAACATAATAGTGTCAGAGTCCAGTCCATAGTGGATCTAACATAATAGTGAGAGTCAAGTCCATAGTGGATCTAACATAATGACAAATGTAAATGTGGCCTGTGAGTAGTGAAAGAGACGTTTGAAAGGGAAATGGTGAACTTTCATCCTGCCACACAACCATAAAGAGCCTTTTCCCCGCTTTGATACTCCACTCTTTCCTGTTTTTTGGTTGTTTTTTTTAACTTTACAGGTATAAAGTGGTATGAACTGTGTTAGAATGCTAAATAATCGGGTTGTTTTCTGAGAAAGATGCATCAAATCCAATGACGTTAAGATGGTTCAGCCAATGTTGGGTGGGGGCACCGCCTGTTGAAATGTAGTAATGGGACATAGCTCTTTTGTGTGTTATAATTTGTGAAAAACTGATAGCAATAGGTGGCCAACAACGCAAGTCTTGGGGATTGACCTATTTCGCCTATAAATCCCCTTTAAAAAACTTCCAACAACATGTGTATAAATGCTGTTAGTGTTAGTATGTATATAATCTAGTAATAGGCATATTCATAACGTAATATTGACAGTATTTGGCGAATTTTAAGCATTTTTAGAACCTAATTTCTGGGTATATTGATTTTTATTTTCTATTTGTTTAACTTCACAGGTATAAAGAGGTATGAACAGTGTTAGAATTCTAAATAATCGGGTTGTTTTCTAAGAAAAATGCATCAAATCCAATGACGTGAAGATGGTTCAGCCAAGGTTTGGTGGGGGGCACCGCCTGTTGAAATGTAGTAATTGGACATAGCTCTTTTTTTGTGTGTTATAATTTGTAAAAACCTGATAGCAATAGGTGGCCAACAACGCAAGTCTTGGGGATTGACCTATTTCGCCTATAAATCCCCTTTAAAAAACTTCCAAAAACATTGTGTATAAATGCTGTTAGTGTTAGTATGTATATAATCTAGTAATAGGCATATTCATAACGTAATATTGACAGTATTTAGCGAATTTTAAGCATTTTTAGAACCTAATTTCTGGGTGTATTGATTTTTATTTTCTATTTTTTTAACTTTACAGGTACAAAGTGGTTTTGAACAGTGTTAGAATGCTAAATAATCGGGTTGATTTCTAAGAAAGATGCATCAAATCCAATGACGTCAAGATGGTTCAGCCAAGGTTTGGTGAGGGGCACCGCCTGTTGAAATGTAGTAATTGGACATAGCTCTTTTTGAGTGTGGTATGATTTGTGAAAAACTGATAGCAATAGGCGGCCAACAACGCAGGTCTTGGGGATTGACCTATTTCGCCTATAAATCCCCTTTAAAAAAACTTCCAAAAATATTGTATTTAAATGCTGTTAGTGTTAGTATGTATATAATCTAGTAATAGGCATATTCATAACGTAATATTGACAGTATTTTGCGATTTTTAAGCATTTTTAGAACTTCGTTTCTGGGTACATTGATTTTTATTTGTTTAACTTCACAGGTATAAAGAGGTATGAACAGTTTTAGAATGCTCAATAATCGTGTTGTTTTCTAAGAAAGATGCATCAAATCCAATGACGTCAAGCTGGTTCAGCCAAGGTTGGGTGGGGGACACCGCCTGTTGAAATGTAGTAATTGGACATACCGTATTTTTCGGAGTATAAGTCGCACCGGAGTATAAGTCGCACCTGCCGAAAATGCATAATAAAGAAGGAAAAAAACATATATAAGTCGCACTGGAGCCCGGCCAAACTATGAAAAAAACTGCGACTTATAGTCCGAAAAATACGTTAGTTCTTTTTTTGTGTGGTATAATTTGTGAAAACCTGATAGCAATTGGTGGCCAACAACGCAAGTCTTGGGGATTGACCTATTTCGCCTATAAATCCCCTTTAAAAAACTTCCAAAAACATTGTGTATAAATGCTGTTAGTGTTAGTATGTATATAATCTAGTAATAGGCATATTCATAACATAATATTGATGGTATTTTGCGATTTTTAAGCATTTTTAGAACTTCGTTTCTGGGTACATTGGTTTTTATTTGTTTAACTTCACAGGTATAAAGAGGTATGAACAGTGTTAGAATGCTAAATAATCGGGCTGATTTCTAAGAAAGATGCATCAAATCCAATGACGTTAAGATGGTTCAGCCAAGGTTGGGTGGGGGGCACCGCCTGTTGAAATGTAGTAATTGGACATACCGTATTTTTCGGAGTATAAGTCGCACCGGAGTATAAGTCGCACCTGCCGAAAATGCATAATAAAGAAGGAAAAAAACATATATAAGTCGCACTGGAGCCCGGCCAAACTATGAAAATAACTGCGATTTATAGTCCGAAAAATACGGTAGCTCTTTTTTTGTGTGGTATAATTTGTGAAAACCTGATAGCAATAGGTGGCCAACAACGCAGGTCTTGGGGATTGACCTATTTCGCCTATAAATCCCTTTTAGAAAAACTTCCAAAAACATTGTGTATAAATGCTGTTAGTGTTAGTATGTATATAATCTAGTAATAGGCATATTCATAACATAATATTGACGGTATTTAGTGAATTTTAAGCATTTTTAGAACCTAATTTCTGGGTGTATTGATTTTTATTTTGTATTTTTTTAACTTTACAGGTACAAAGTGGTATGAACAGTGTTAGAATGCTAAATAATCGAGTTGTTTTCTAAGAAAAATGCATCAAATCCAATGACGTCAAGATGGTTCAGCCAATGTTTGGTGGGGGGCACCGCCTGTTGAAATGTAGTAATTGGACATAGCTCTTTTTGAGTGTGGTATGATTTGTGAAAAACTGATAGCAATAGGCGGCCAACAACGCAAGTCTTGGGGATTGACCTATTTCGCCTATAAATCCCCTTTAAAAAAACTTCCAAAAATATTGTATTTAAATGCTGTTAGTGTTAGTATGTATATAATCTAGATGATGTAACGCGAAACTTGTACATGGCAATTTGTAAGAATTGTAATAGTTTGTAATAAGTTAATAACCACTGGTATCAAAATTAGTAGCGCCACGTATCAAAACAGCAACATTTCCTTCTCCTAGGTCATTTTGTGCTGCGACTCAACACACGTGTCACTTCAATCAATCAATCAATCAATGTTTATTTATATAGCCCTAAATCACACGTGTCTCAAAGGGCTGCACAAGCCACAACGACATCCTCAGTCCAGATCCCACATTAGGGCAAGGAAAAACTCAACCCAGTGGGATGACAATGAGAATGATGTGTTATATATCATTATTAAAGATGCAATATATCACTAGTTATCATAAGAAGGTGATTCATATGACCCCAGTTGTTACGGTTTACCGGACACATGAAACATAACAAATTTCACTGTCAATTTATGCCACCAGATGACAGCAGAGTGAATATCTTTGAGCATAACGTCAGTTGCCATGTACGCTGGCACGTTTTGTCATTTTCAGCAGACTGTTTCCAAAAACAATTTGAAATGTGGACTCGTCAGACCACAGAAACACTTTTCCACTTTGCATCAGCCCATCATGGATGAGCTCGGGCCCGGCGGAGTCGCCGGCGTTTCTGGGTGTTGTTGATAAATGGCTTTTGCTTTGCATAGTAGAGTTTTAACTTGCACTTACAGATGTAGCGACCGGCTGTCGCTACTGAAAGTGGTTTTCTGAAGTGTTCCTGAGCCCATGTGGTGATATCCTTTACACACCGATGTCGCTTTTTTGATGCAGTACCGCCCAAGGGATCGAAAGTCACGGGCATTCAATGTTGGTTTTCAGCCTTGCTGCTTATATGCAGCGATTTCTCCAGATTCTCTGAACCTTTTGATGATATTACGGACCGTAGATGGTGAAACCCCTTAATTCTTTGCAATAGCTGCTTGAGAAATGTTGTTTTTAAACAATTTGCTCAGGAATTTGTTCACAAAGTGGTGACCCTCGCCCCATCCTTGTTTGTGAATGACTGAGCATTTAAAGGAAGCTGCTTTTATACCCAATCATGGCACCCACCTGTTCCCAATTAGCCTGTTTGCCCAAATAAGTGTTTGATGAGCATTCCTCAACTTTCTCAGTCTGTTTTGCCACTTGTGTCAGCCTTTTTGAAACATGTTGCAGGCATCAAATTCCAAATGAGCTAAGTTCTCAGTTCTCAGTTCCAACGTTAAGTATCTTCAATTGGATATAAGCTGGAAAGGATTTGCAAATCATCGTATTCTGTTGTGTACAATTTACACAACGTGCCAACTTTACTGGTTTGGGGTTTTGTACTTGCCAGCACCTAGTGTTTGAAGATCATTTTACAAAGATTTGGTATGGGCATCGTTGGTCGAACTCTGGTTTTGTGACTGATGTGCACACGTCCTAGACTAAATCCCTGAAGGGATTTAGCTGGTCAGAAATCCTAAGATCCACAGCTAAGGACAGCACACTCAGGAAAGGACAAACCGTTGGTGATTATTGTTCCTCCAGCCATGATTCCCCCTTTCCATTCCCTTTCCTGTCTGTTGGACTTGTCAGCACTTGCCATGGCGGTGATTTGTGGATATTACGGGGTATTAGGGTGTGCGTTGTCCTGCTAACCGTATCATGGGGGGATTGGACAAGGGGTTAAGGGAGTGTGTTTGCCGGGGTTTCCGTCGACGTTCGGTGTCAGCGAGGATTTGGACTGACATTTGATACTGGGGTGTTTAAATGCTGCGTAGGCATTTGTGCGGATTGTGGCGGTCAACAGTGGTCTGTAGATGGCATTTCATTTGGAAATGTTACTCCTTTGTGTGGCTTTCCTCTGGCTGAGTATCCATATCTGATAACATTATTTGGCATAGCACACAAAAGATGCCGATAGTAAAACTGTTTAATGAATTTACATGAAATTAAAGTACATGCCAGAGGGATCAAGTATCTTCGGTACCTAACCTAACCTGTGTATTTTTCTCTGGTTGACGCTATTATTCTCAAAAGTGATTTGTGCACCATACCCTCCGTTTAAATTGAAACGATGGCTCTTAGCAGTCAATCTCAGTCGCTATGTTTACATGCGTTGAGTGAAAAGAAGAACCCATAAGCGCAGTATGGGACTTACTAAAGGATACGGGCCATAGATTTTCAATTGAAAACCTTGTCGCAAGTGAGTTGTAGAGTCATTGTGCGGCTAAACGACTTCGTGCCTGTGGGCGGATGAGCCCACCCGTCTTCATGACCACGGAGAACGGCTTTAAAAAAAAAAAATAATAATTTAAAAAGGCTTCACTACACATCTTAAAAAGCTTGGAGCTCTGCCAGCGATCAGTCAGTCTGCTATAGATGTTGGAGCTGTTGGTTTGCAAATAGGCTAACCGAGTATGTTGGGAAGAACTGTTCTTTACTTGATGTTATTTTTTTTAACAAAATAGTGCCAACAAATTAAATATGAGTCAACATGAGTTTTAATGATGAAACAACCTGTCATTATTCACTTAATTATTATCCGGGAATAATACTTTTGTAGTTATTTCTCCATATTTCTGCACAATAACTCAGATATGGTAACACTAGCGAGCAGTAGAGAATATGAAGTCATGTTTGGTCTAGAACATGTTCTACTTTATTCATTATTGACGTGTTTCTTGCTACTTTATGTTGTATATTTTTTACATGAGATTTCCAATTTTATCTATTATTACACCCAAAAAAAATGTTTTCTTTTACCCTTTCAATATCTGTGTTTGACTTTCTCTTCTACTGTTACCAATTAGCATTATTTTAGTTTTGCTGAGATTCAAAGATGTCATGTCGTCTGCAAATAGTAATAAGTTTAAGTCATTTGTAACTTTACGAATGTCTTTATATATAGATTGAACAATTTTCGTCCAAGTATTGATCCCTGAGGTATGCCACGATATATTTTCAGCTCTGTAGAATTGTTTTCGCCTATCTTCACGTATTGCTTCAAAAAGTCGGGATTTTTTTCTAAGTGTCAAAAAATCGGGATTTTTTTCTAAGTGTCAAAAAGTCTGGATTTTTTTCTAAGTGTCAAAAAGTCTGGATTTTTTTTCTAAGTGTCCAAAAGTCTGGATTTTTTTCTAAATGTCAAAAAAATCTGGATTTTTTCTAGGTGTCAAAAAATTTGGATTTTTTTTCTAAGTGTCAAAAAGTCAGGTTTTTTTTTCCTATGAGTCAAAAAGTCTGATTTTTTTCTCAGGGTCAAAAAATCGGGATTTTTTTTGTCAAAAAGTCGGGAGTTTTTTCTAATTGTCAAAAATTCCGGGATTTTTTTCTAAGTGTCAAAAATTCCGGGATTTTTTTCTAAGTGTCAAAAAGTCAGGTTTTTTTTCCTATGAGTCAAAAAGTCGGGATTTTTTTCTAAGTGTCAAAAAGTCAGATTTTTTTCTCAGGGTCAAAAAATCGGGATTTTTTTGTCAAAAAGTCGGGAGTTTTTTCTAATTGTCAAAAATTCCGGGATTTTTTTCTAAGTGTCACAAATTCCGGGATTTTTTTCTAAGTGTCAAAAAGGCCGGTATTGTTTTTGTCAAAAACTCTGGATTTATTCTAAATGTAAAAAAATCGGGATTTTTTTCCAAGTGTCAAAAAGTCTGGATTTTTTTCTAAGTGTCAAAAATTCTGGATTTGTTGTAAGTGTCAAAAAGTCTGGATTTTTTTTGTCAAAAAGTCTGGATTTATTGTAAACAAGCTATTCCAAGGAAAGAAAAAGAAAGAGGACCAAAAGAGGAAAAGAACCATCCGGACTGTTCTAGGCGCAAAGTTCAAAAGCCAGCATCCGTGACAGTATGGGGGTGTATAAGTGCCCAAAGCATGGGTAACTTACACATCTGTGAAGGCACCATTAATGCTAAAAGGTACATACAGGTTTTGGAGCAACATATGTTGCCATCCAAGCAATGTATTTTTCATGGACGCCCCTGCTTATTTCAGCAAGACAATGCCAAGCCACGTGTTACAACAGCGTGGCTTCGTAGTAAAAGAGTGCGGGTACTAGACTGGCCTGCCTGTAGTCCAGACCTGTCTCCCATTGAAAATGTGTGGCGCATTATGAAGCCTAAAATACCACAATGTAGACTCCGGACTGTTGAACAAATTAAGCTGTACATCAAGCAAGAATGGGAAAGAATTCCACCTGAAAAGCTTCAAAAATTGCTCTCCTCAGTTCCCAAACGTTTACTGTGTGTTGTTAAAAGGAAAGGCCAAGTAACATAGTGTGCCAACTTTTTTACCAATGTGTTGCTGCCATTTAAGCCAAAGTTAATGATTATTTGAAAAAAAAAAAAAAAAAATGTTTCTCAATTCAAACATTAAATATATTGTCTTTGCAGTCTATTCAATTGAATATAAGTTTAAAATGATTTGCAAATCATTGTATTCTGTTTTTATTTAGGATTTACACAACGTGCCAACTTCACTGGTTTTGGGTTTAGTACAAAATAAGACTAAATAGTGAGGGGAGATGTCCAACCCCCTGGTCCTTAGCTTTCTGGAAATGTGGAAACAATTTAGTTGAATATCCCTGCTCCAATAACACCTTGTTGTGTTTCTTACATTCAAATTGCCTCTCAGGTTTATTTTCCTTTGTCGCCAAAAGTATGCATCCTTATTATTCCACATGACAACCCTTCCGAGAACTATTTTCCAACCCTTCAATCTCTTGTATCTGCGTCTCCGTGTCTTTACTGCATGTGCCCTGTTTGTTTGTCTGTCTGGGCATGATAAGTGATGTTAGCCTTGGGTGTTTATCAGGTTGCTGGGAACATATTTAAAGAAGGGCACTAAGTGAATAGCAAAGCTCCAGCCTCGACACATGGTCACACGCTCTTGCACAAACTCGATCTAATGGATGCATACACTCAGATCTTGGCAATCCATGAAAATAAATGTGCAGTGAAAACCCTCCATTAAAACCATAAAATGGAGGGGCGAAGGAGATGCTTGCACATTTGTAAAGGGGGGAGAGCATTGCTCCTAATGGATGTTTTTTTTTTGTTTTTTTTTAATCCGGACTTTCCAAAAATCTGGATTTTTTTTTTTGGTCAATCATTCTGGATTTTTTTTGGGTCAAAAAGTCTGGATTTTTTTTTGGTCTAAAAATCTGGATTTGTTTTTGATCAAAAAGTCGGGATTTTTTCTAAGTTTCAAAAAATCGGGATTTTTTTCGAAGTGTCAAAAAATCAGATTTTTTTGTAATTGTCAAAAAATTGGGATTTTTTTCTAAATGTCAAAACATTTGGATTTTTTCTAAATGTCAAAAAATCTGGATGTTTTTGGTCAAAAAATCGGGATGTTTTTGGTCAAAAAATCGGGATTTTTTCTAAGTGTCAAAAAGTCGGGATTTTTTCTAACTGTCAAAAAGTCGGGATTTTTTCTAACTGTCAAAAAGTCGGGATTTTTCTAAATGTCAAAAAGTCGGGATTTTTTGTAAGTGTCAAAAAGTCGAGATTTTTTCTAACGGTCAAAAAGTCTGAATTTTTTTCTCAGGGTCAAAAAGTCGGGATTTTTTGTAAGTGTCAAAAAGCCGGGATTTTTTTTATAAGTGTCAAAAAATCAGAATTTTTTGTAAGTGTCAAAAAGCCGGGATTTTTTTTATAAGTGTCAAAAAATCAGAATTTTTTTCTAAGGGTCAAAAAGTCGGGATTTTTTTCTAAGGGACAAAAAAATCTGGATTTTTTTCTAAGGGTCAAAAAGACAGGATGTTTTATAAGTGTCAAAAAAACAGGATTTTCTGTAAGTGTCAAAAAATCTGGATTTTTTTATAAATGTCAAAAAATCTGGATTTTTTATAAGTGTCAAAAAATCTGGATTTTTTATAAGTGTCAAAAAAATCTGGATTTTTTTTTGTAAAAAAATCGGGATTTATTCTAAATGTCAAAAAGTCCGGATTTTTTTTAAGTGTCAAAAAATCTGTTTTTTTTCTAAATGTCAAAAAGTCTGGATTTTTTTAAAGTGTCATAATCGGTATTTTTTTCTAAGTGTCAAAAAGTCTGAATTTTTCTGGTCAAAAAATCTGGATTTTTTTTCTTAGTGTCAAAAAGTCGGGACTTTGTCTAAGTGTCAAAAAGTCGTGTCTTACGAGTATGAGGGGAGTTTTGCATGTTTGGATGAATTTGTGCATGGATGGATGAATACATATAAAAGCTGGGGGTAGAAACGTAGCAGGGGTTGTGTTAGTCGGTGGGCTGCGTAAAAGAGGGATCAGAATTGCCAAGGGCTCATGTGCCCATTTATCTAGTTGTGGATTATGTGTGTATTTGTGTACGTTTGTATGTGGCAGCATTTTCCATGTGTGCGCCGCACCATTCTTCCATCCCTTGAACTCTGTAACGTGGTGATCTCTTCCCATGTGTGTGAGCCATGTGAAGGAAAACACACACACACACACACACACATGGGTTGAATGTCTCGGCCCCCGGTGGTACTTCCAAAGCCCTTTAGCTGAGGCAGAGAAGTAGAGAGGGATGCAGGACGGCTGTGGTGATGGGGTGGGTCAGGGAGGAGGAAGGATTGGCATTTCAATATCCTGAGAGGATTACTGGCTCTGCTTAGATGGCCGGTCCCCGCGGAGTTACATGGGCCTGAGAGATGGACGAATAAAGGCAGGAGGGGCGGAGGGGGAGGGGGCGAATATCGAAGTTGAAGGAATGGGGCGAGGTGAGTGGTGTAGCGATGTGAGCGGAATGCCTTCTGGGTGCAGGCGAAAGGAGGCTCGGGGATGAAGAGTCTGAGCGAGACATCCAGAGACTCTGTTGCAACCGTTTTGTCTGGGCTGTGTGTCCTTGAGGACAGCGTGGTGGCTCATGTGCTGCATAGCAGGTCGCAACAGAAGGACCAAGTGTGAAGTCAAACAAAATAGCATAAATGTGAACTTGACATTACTACTGTTTTTGCAGATAATTATACAATGACCTAATCAGTTCTTGTCTATTATTGGGATTTTTTTTATTCTATTCTATTCTTCAAAATAGCCACCCTTTGCTGTGATTACTTTTTTTGCACACTCTTGGCATTCTCTCGATGAGCTGCAAGAGGTAGTCACCTGAAATGGTTTTCACTTCACAGGTGTCATAGTTTTGATGCCTTCAGTGACAATCTACAATGTAAATAGTCATGAAAATAAAGAAAACGCATTGAAATGAGAAGGTGTGTCCAAAAGTTTGGCCTGTACGGTAAATGCAATCATAATAATGAACATTTCATTTGAAAATCTATTTTTGATGTCGGATTAGTATTTATTGGTTACCTTATTGGCTGATTCATGTTGCGTGTCGAAGAATTATAATAGATTAATTACCGTATTTTCCAGACCATAGGGCGCACCAGATTATAAGGCGCACTGCCGATGAGCGGGTCTATTCAGGTCTATTTTCATACAAAAGGCGCATTAAAGGATCCATATTATGATTTTTTTTCTAAATGTAAAACACTTCCTTGTGGTCTACATAACATGTGATGGTAGTTCTTTGGTCAAAATGTTTTAGCGCTTTCATGGCGAGTTTACTGACAGATATAAGTAAGAACTTTACACTACTTTATATTAGAAATAGCAACAGCGGAGGATGAATGTCATAGCTTACCAAAGTTGTACTGAAACACTGTTGATGGATTTTTGAGCGCCGTGTGTAATGTTCTATATTTTCAATGGAACATATACAATTTTAGTGTTTACTTGAGTCATATTGCAGTCTACACGTATCTCTTATGTGTGACTGCCATCATATTGCAGTCTACACGTATCTCTTATGTGTGACTGCCATCATATTGCAGGCAACACGTATCTCTTATGCGTGACTGTCATCTACTGGTCACACTTATCATTTCACCATGTACCAAATAAAATTGCTTTGAGGTCAGCAAGCACGACCAAAATTATTCCGTACATTAGGCGCACCGGGTTATAAGGCGCGCTGTCAAATTTTGAAAAAATTAAAGGATTTTAAGTGCGCCTTGTAATCCGAAAAATACGGTAATTATACAATGACTTCATGAGTTCTTGTCTATTATTGGGAATTTATTGTTCTATTTGGTAACATAAATGCAATCATAATAAATAAAGTTGATTTGATTTGATAATTATTTTATTTTAAAATCTATTTTTGATGTCGGATTAATATATATTGGTTACCTTATTGGCTGATTCATGCTGCATGTCAAACAATTATAATAGTTTGATTACTACATTTTACGGACTATAAGCCGCACCCACTCAATTTTAGAAGTAAAAAAAAAAATGTTTTAATAAACTGCAGATATATCCCGGTACTTTGTGAAATTAGATATTTACCTAGAACAATTTTTCCTACTTTAATTGTTTCCAAAGAGTGCCTGTATCACGGCAGTAAAACGGCAGATCAAACAAAACAGAAACGTCATTGATGTCTTTATTCATTCTTGCTGAGATGAATACAATTTTCTCCTGTTTTAATAAGGTTTAAGATGTTTATCGTGATTCGTTTCCCTTGTGCTTTGTAAACACTTTGAGTTTGAACCAATTCTTAAAGTGGATCATTTTAGTACATTGTTTGATTTATTTGCATAATCCATTTCATTATTTAACCGTTGGTGAAGAAAAAAAATCAATAGATTAGCCGCACCTTTGTATAAATCGCGAAATTTAAACCCTGGGGGCAAAAAGTAGCAACGTTTAGTCCGGAAAATACCATATACTGTATATTGGGATGCACTTTTTTTCCCCAAGCCAATATAAATACCATCCCAAAACCGTTACTGATAACCAATAACTTATGTACGGCTTTTATCATTTACATGTAGTTTGTGAACACCTTTCTTTAGCAGCGCAGCTGTGAGTGTAAGCCTTCAAAACACTGCCATAGCGATGCTGGTGTTTCAGTTGGCTGATAAGGTTTGATGTGTTGAAGTCTGATGTTTTGTTCCCCCCACCCCCCTCATGGAATACTTGCAGAACATTTGTTGCAAATAGTATGCAAAATATATTCCGATGGAACAGTCCACACAATCAACACTCTGGGGGAGTTTATGACTTTGGAAAGGGTGCGCTTGATTTGCTCACCCTCACCCACCTACTGCACAGTACGGAAAATCTGGATTTTTTTCGAAGTGTCAAAAAATCTGAATTTTCTCTAAGTGTCAAAAAATCTGAATTGTTTCTAAGTGTCAAAAAATCTGGATTTTTTTTCTAAATGTCAAAAAATTGGGGGTTTTTTTTTAGTGTCAAAAAGTTGGGATTTTTTTTGAGTGTCAAAAAATTTTGATTTTTTTTTTTTGAGTGTCAAAAAATTGGGATTTTTTTCTAAATGTCAAAAAATCTGGATTTTTTTTGGGTCAAAAAATTGGGATTTTTTCTAACTGTCAAAAAGTCGGGATTTTTTCTAAATGTCAAAAAGTCTGAATTTTTTTCTCAGGGTCAAAAAGTCTGGATTGTTTCTAAGTGTCAAAAAGCCGGGATTTTTTTATAAGTGTCAAAAAAATCGGAATTTTTTATAAGGGACAAAAAATCTGGATTTTTTTCCTAAGAGACAAAAAATCTGGATTTTTTTCTAAGGGTCAAAAAGACAGGGTTTTTTATAAGTGTCAAAAATAAATTTAAGCATATCACTGCTAGCCTGCATCATACTGAAGCAGAATGAGTCCAAAGCCAGCCAAAAATAGTATCTAAAAGGAGGACATTTATTAATGAAAATATGGAAAAGCTGCTGATGTTGTAGTTAACCAAAAATGAGATGCCACACAATTACACTCCAAAGTGAATGCTGTATATTATTATTACATTATTTCATAAATCTGCTGTAGTTTTTTTTTAAATAGTAAATTCTATTATATTCAATAATATATGTCTTATTTAAAAGTTAAAAGGCTTGTTACATGTTAAAAATTTGCTGGCGACCAAACTCAGATTTAATGGGTGACGTGGAAGTGTTTGGAGTTTAGACTTCTGTCACAAAACCAATTGAGTTCGTAAATTGAGCTACTACTGTATATTCTTGTAAAGGGGGGAGAGCATTGCTCCCTAACGGATGTTTTTTTATTTGTTGTTTTTTAATCCGGACTTTCCAAAAATCTGGATTTTTTTTTGGTCAAAAAGTCTGGATTTTTTTTGGTCTAAAAATCTGTATTTTTTTTTGGGTCAAAAAGTCGGGATTTTTTCTAAATTTCAAAAAATCTGGATTTTTTTTGAAGTGTCAAAAAATCTGAATTTTCTCTAAGTGTCAAAAAATCTGAATTTTTTCTAAGTGTCAAAAAATCTGGATTTTTTTCTAAATGTCAAACAATTGGGGGGGGGGGGTTTAGTGTCAAAAAGTTGGGATTTTTTTTGAGTGTCAAAAAATTTGGATTTTTTTTTGAGTGTCAAAAAATTTGGATTTTTTTTTGAGTGTCAAAAAATTTGGATTTTTTTGAGTGTCAAAAAATTGGGATTTTTTCGAAATGTCAAAAAATCTGGATTTTTTTTTTGGTCAAAAAGTTTGGATTTTTTCTAACTGTCAAAAAATTGGGATTTTTTTCTAACTGTCAAAAAGTCGGGATTTTTTCTAAATGTCAAAAAGTCTGAATTTTTTTCTCAGGGTCAAAAAGTCTGGATTTTTTCTAAGTGTCAAAAAGCCGGGATTTTTTTATAAGTGTCAAAAAAATCGGAATTTTTTATAAGGGACAAAAAATCGGGATTTTTTTTCCTAAGAGACAAAAAATCTGGATTTTTTTCTAAGGGTCAAAAAGACAGGGTTTTTTATAAGTGTCAAAAATAAATTTAAGCATATCACTGCTAGCCTGCATCATACTGAAGCAGAATGAGTCCAAAGCCAGCCAAAAATAGTATCTAAAAGGAGGACATTTATCCATGAAAATATGGAAACGCTGCTGATGTTATATTTGACCAAAAATGAGATGCCACACAATTCCACTCAAAGGTGAATGCTGTATATTATTATTACATTATTTCATAAATCTGCTGTAGTTTTTTTTTTTAATAGTGTATTCTATTATATTCAATAATACATGTCGTATTTAAAAGTTCAAAGACTTGTTACATGTTAAAAATTTGCTGGCGACCAAACTCAGATTTAATGGGTGACGTGGAAGTGTTTGGAGTTTAGACTTCGGTCACAAAACCAATTGAGTTCGTAAATTGAGCTACTACTGTATTTTCTGAATATTGATTGAATTATGTCTGGGGGAAAATAGCACATTATTTTGTAAATGTAGAATTCCTAATAGAGCTCTTTTACTGGATATGTTACTCCACACTCGGGTTGTACGGTATACCGGTACTAGTATAGTATCGCGGTACTGATGAATCAAAAACGGTACTATCCTCTGTTTGAAAAGTACCAGTTCCCCATATTTATTTATAATTTTTTTTAACAGGCATGATCGCGTGTTGTCACGTCATGACATTGCTGGTTTACGAGCAGAGGAGCATGTTCGGCAGCGCACAATCACAGAGTACTTACAAGCAAACAGTGTGTAGACAGAAAAGGGAGAATGGACGCATTTTGGCTTAAAAACTAACGATAAAGGTGAAGTTATAACACTGAAACACCCTCAGGAAAAGGTGCTTTAAAACATGGCTAGCTCGTTAGCGGCTAATGTCCATCCGCAGTCTGCAGTGTTTTAGCTACTTCTAAATCACTAATCCTCGTCTCCATGGCGACGAATAAAGTAAGTTTCTTACAAGTATCATCCCTGCAGGACGAGGAATAGCTAAACATGTTTCACTACACACCGTAGCTCACCGGCGTCAAAATGTAAACAAACGCCATGGGTGGATCTACACCTGACATCCACTGTAATGATACCATGTACAGGAGCGTATCGAGTTGATACTACATCGATATTTTTTATCGTCACAAAATATTTTTTTATAATTCATATTATGTTTATAAACTCAGGAAATATGTCCCTGGACACATGAGGACTTTGAATATGACCAATGTATGATCCTGTAGCGACTTGGTATCGGATTGATACCCAAATTTGTGGTATCATCCAAAACTAATGTAAAGTATCAAAGAAGAGAAGAATAAGTGATTATTCCATTTGAACAGAAGTGTCGAAAGAACATGTTGAAACAGAAAATAAGCAGATATTAACAGTAAATGAATAAGTGGATTAATAAACACATTTTTTACAGCCTGTCTTTCATAATTTTGACAAAATAATAGGTAGATAAATGACACAATATGTTACTGCATACGTCAGCAGCTAAATTAGGAGCCTTTGTTTACTTACTACTAAAAGACAAGTTGTCTAGTATGTTTACTATTGTATTTAATGACAAACTTGCAATAAGAAACATATGTTTAATGTACCCATTTTTTTTTTTTTAAATAAAGCCAATAATGCCATTTGTGGTCCCCTTTATTTAGAAAAGTATCAAAGTATGAAAATACATATTTGTATCGGGACAACCCTACTCCACACTAATATTGCCATTACCTATACCAGGGGTTGGCAACCCAAAATGTTGAAAGAGCCATATTGGACCAAAAATACAAAAACAAATCTGTCTGGGGCCGCAAAAAATGAAAAGCCATATTACATACAGATAGTGTGTCATGAGATATAAATTGAATTAAGAGGACTTAAAGGAAACTAAATGAGCTCGAATATACCTACAAATGAGGCATAATGATGCAATATGTACATATAGCTAGCCTAAATAGCATGTTAGCATCGATTAGCTTGCAGTCATGCAGTGACCAAATATGTCTGATTAGCACGCCACACAAGTCAATAACATCAACAAAACTCACCTTTGACCCTCAGTTAAAACTCACGTTTTAACTGAGGGTCCAGGGTTCAAATCCCGGACGAGCCCCCAAATTGTTGCGTTTGGACCAGTTGTTCCTCCCAGGGAATTCAAGTCACCAGTCGCTCCCAAGCTCTTTACGACACTTAAAGCTGAGTAGAAAAACCACCAGAGACAGAATATGTATTTTGTAATATATTTGCAAAGCTTTGCATATACATTGAGACCAGTCCAGCATAGAACATTCAATCGCGCCGCCAAGATGGTCTGCCCCCCCCCCCCGAAAAACCCTCTCCCCTCTTAAGTCTCTCTCTCTCCCCCCCTCGCAGACATGTCCCTCCAGCCAAAACACATGCCCATTGTCCTCCGCACCTGGGAATAAGAAAAGATAAGAGAAAGGAGTATCTCTCTTTCTTACAGCAGAAGATTCAAGGTTAAGCACACAGTTTTTGCAGACAACCAAAAGACCACAATTGGAAGAAAAACACTAGCTGTTTTGTAATATGATTATGAAATAAAAGAAGTAACACTTAAATTCGGATATACAGGTAAAAGCCAGTAAACTAGAATATTTTGAAAAACTTGATTTATTTCAGTAATTGCATTCAAAAGGTGTAACTTGTACATTATATTTATTCATTGCACACAGACTGATGCATTCAAATGTTTATTTCATTTAATTTTGAATTTTGATTTGAAGTGGCAACAAATGAAAATCCAAAATTCCGTGTGTCACAAAATTAGAATATTACTTAAGGCTAATACAAAAAAGGGATTTTTAGAAATGTTGGCCAACTGAAAAGTATGAAAATGAAAAATATGAGCATGTACAATACTCAATACTTGGTTGGAGCTCCTTTTACCGCAATTACTGCGTTAATGCGGCGTGGCATGGAGTCGATGAGTTTCTGGCACTGCTCAGGTGTTATGAGAGCCCAGGTTGCTCTGATAGTGGCCTTCAACTCTTCTGCGTTTTTGGGTCTGGCATTCTGCATCTTCCTTTTCACAATACCCCACAGATTTTCTATGGGGCTAAGGTCAGGGGAGTTGGCGGGCCAATTTAGAACAGAAATACCATGGTCCGTAAACCAGGCACGGGTAGATTTTGCGCTGTGTGCAGGCGCCAAGTCCTGTTGGAACTTGAAATCTCCATCTCCATAGAGCAGGTCAGCAGCAGGAAGCATGAAGTGCTCTAAAACTTGCTGGTAGACGGCTGCGTTGACCCTGGATCTCAGGAAACAGAGTGGACCGACACCAGCAGATGACATGGCACCCCAAACCATCACTGATGGTGGAAACTTTACACTAGACTTCAGGCAACGTGGATCCTGTGCCTCTCCTGTGTTCCTCCAGACTCTGGGACCTCGATTTCCAAAGGAAATGCAAAATTTGCTTTCGTCAGAAAACATGACTTTGGACCACTCAGCAGCAGTCCAGCTCTTTTTTTCCTTAGCCCAGGTGAGACGCTTTTTGCGCTGTTTCTTGGTCAACAGTGGCTTGACACGAGGTATGCGGCAGTTGAAACCCATGTCTTTCAAGCGTCTCTTGGTGGTGGATCTTGAAGCACTGACTCCAGCAGCTGTCCACTCCTTCTGAATCCCCCCACATTTTTGAATGTTTTTTTTTTCACAATCTTGACCAGGGCGCGGTGATCCCTATCGCTTGTACACTTTTTCTGACCACAATTTTTCCTTCCCTTTGCCTCTCCATTAATGTGTTTGGACACAGAGCTCTGAGAACAGCCAGCCTCTTCAGCAATAACCTTTTGTGTCTTTCCGTCCTTGTGCAATGTGTCGATGGTTGCCTTTTGGACAGCTGTCAAATCTGAAGTCTTCCCCATGTTTGTGTAGGCTTCAGAACTGGACTGAGAGACCATTTAAAGCCCTTTGCAGGTGTTTTGAGTTAATCAGCTGATTAGTTTGTGGCACCAGGTGTCTTCAAAATTTAACCCTTACACAATATTCTAATTTTGTGACACACGGAATTTTGGATTTTCATTTGTTGCCACTTCAAATCATCAAAATTAAATGAAATAAACATTTGAATGCATCAGTCTGTGTGCAATGAATACATATAATGTACAAGTTACACCTTTTGAATGCAATTACTGAAATAAATCAAGTTTTTCAAAATATTCTAATTTACTGGCTTTTACCTGTATGTAAATATCTGCCTGCGACAGTATTCATGCACAACGTTAAAAGTTTGGCGGACAAAATGACACAGAAAAAGAAGTGGCATAAAACACGTCTTAGAAAGTCGGAGAAAGTTATACATGTAAACAAACTACGGTGAGTTCAAGGACCGCCAAAATTAGTAGGACAAAACGGCGCTCGCCAAATACTTGAATCAGTGAAGCATGTTTAATACAAACAGTGTGATGTATAACAATTATGGAGGTTTGTGTCATGATTGTCCTCCTACAGAAACCATATTAACACAAAAAATATATGTTTTTTCCCCCTCATCTTTTTCCATTTTTCATACATTTTTGAAAAAGCTCCAGAGAGCCACTAGGCGGCGCTAAAGAGCTGGGTTGCCGACCTATACCAATCTAATTCAATCGAAAGAATGCTTTTTCCACACCCTCTAATTGATGTTTCTGTTTGACTACATGAATATTCATGAGTTTTCGTGTAATGATCAAGCTGGGATTGCCTACTCGGACTATTTGACGCCGAGTGCCTGCTTTCTTTGTCCGACTGACAGCTCCTCGCTTGTGAGTGAACATAACTTTTGTTTTCTTCGCCGATAGCTTTTTTTTTTTTCTGTTTGTTTTTTTTCTTTTCTCTTCACCTCACTAACGCTCATCCCCGCCTCCAGCACTCTGCATGGAGGCATTTGGATCCCTTCTTTGCCTCCTTAATTAGAAGTGATGGGAAGGTGAGGCTTCAGCAGGCACTAAATGAATAGAGTCATCAAGCTACTTTTCAGGACTATAGCACAGCCACTTAAGACGCTTTGTCACCCAGTGATGGGAATTTTAATTGCCTACCTCTTGGCTTATAATTCCGGTCTATGAAGAGGCACTCTGAGTCTTTAGCAATGTATGCTCTGGATGTGGATTTAAAGTGGTTCTCTGCGGTCCCGGGAAGTGCAAACGCGCACTTTAATAGTTGCACAAAGCTCGGGGGAAGGTGACCATGCACGTAAACAAACAAAAACAAAAATGCTACCTTTAGGTTATGTGTACACTAAGCCGGATAACCCCTTAAACAAATAATTATTTAGTCCAAGCACCGTTTCAGCCACACTAATCCGTCGTTTAGGGCAGTGATTTTCAACCTTTTTTGAGCCACGGCACATTTTTTGTGTTGACAAAATCCGGAGGCACACCACCAGCAGAAATCATTAAACAACAAAACTCAGTTGACAGAAAAAAATCATTGTCGCAATTGTTGGATATGAATTTAAACCATAACCAAGCATGCATCACTATAGCTCTTGTCTCAAAGTAGGTGTACTGTCATCACCTGTCACATCACCCCCTGGAGTTTTTTGCTGTTTTCCTGTGTGGAGTGTTTTAGTTCTTGTCTTGCGCTCCAATTTTGGTGGCTTTTTTTCTTTTTTTGGTATTTTCCTTTAGCAGTTTCATGTCTTCCTTTGAGCGATATTTCCCGCATCTACTTTGTTTTAGCAATCAAGGATATTTCAGTTGTTTTTATCCTTCTTTGCGTGGACATTGTTGATTGTCATGTCATGTCCGGATGTACATTGCGGACGCCGTCTTTGCTCTACAGTAAGTCTTTGCTGCCGTCCAGCATTCTGTTTTTGTCTACTTTGTAGCCAGTTCAGTTTTAGTCTCGTTCTGCATAGCCTTCAATAAGCTTCAATGCCCTTTCTTAGGGGCTTTCACCTTTTGTTTATTTTTGGTTTAAGCATTAGAAACAACCAGTTTGCCCAACCAGTCTACATGTGTTTTGTGGACTTGGAGAAGGCATTCGACCGTGTCCCTCGGGAAGTCCTGAGGGGAGTGCTCAGAGAGTATGGGGTATCGGACTGTCTGATTGTGGCAGTCCGCTCCCTGTATGCTCAGTGCCAGAGCTTGGTCCGCATTGCCGGCAGTAAGTCGGACACGTTTCCAGTGAGGGTTGGACTCCGCCAAGGCTGCCCTTTGTCACCGATTCTGTTCATAACTTTTATGGACAGAATTTCTAGGCGCAGTCAAGGCGTTGAGGGGATCCGGTTTGGTGGCTGCAGGATTAGGTCTCTGCTTTTTGCAGATGATGTGGTCCTGATGGCTTCATCTGGCCAGGATCTTCAGCTCTCACTGGATCGGTTCGCAGCCGAGTGTGAAGCGACTGGGATGAGAATCAGCACCTCCAAGTCCGAGTCCATGGTTCTCGCCCAGAAAAGGGTGGAGTGCCATCTCCAGGTTGGGGAGGAGATTTTGCCCCAAGTGGAGGAGTTCAAGTACCTCGGAGTCTTGTTCACGAGTGGGGGAAGAGTGGATCGTGAGATCGACAGGCGGATCGGTGCAGCGTCTTCAGTAATGCGGACGTTGTATCGATCCATTGTGGTGAAGAAGGAGCTGAGCCGGAAGGCAAAGCTCTCAATTTACCGGTCGATCTACGTTCCCATCCTCACCTATGGTCATGAGCTTTGGGTTATGACCGAAAGGACAGGATCACGGGTACAAGCGGCCGAAATGAGTTTCCTCCGCCGGGTGGCGGGGCTCTCCCTTAGAGATAGGGTGAGAAGCTCTGTCATCCGGGGGGAGCTCAAAGTAAAGCCGCTGCTCCTCCACATCGAGAGGAGCCAGATGAGGTGGTTCGGGCATCTGGTCAGGATGCCACCCGAACGCCTCCCTAGGGAGGTGTTTAGGGCACGTCCGACCGGTAGGAGGCCGCGGGGAAGACCCAGGACACGTTGGGAAGACTATGTCTCCCGGCTGGCCTGGGAATGCCTCGGGGTCCCATAGGAAGAGCTGGACGAAGTGGCTGGGGAGAGGGAAGTCTGGGCTTCCCTGCTTAGGCTGCTGCCCCCGCGACCCGACCTCGGATAAGCGGAAGAAGATTGATGGATGGATGGCATTAGAAACCTTTTTACCTGCACACTGCCTCCCGCTGTTTTTGACATCTACAAAGCAATTAGCTACCTGCTGCCACCTACTGATATGAAAGAGTATTACACGGTTACTCTGCCGAGCTCTAGACAGCACCGACACTCAACTACAACACATCATTTGCAGACTATAATTACTGGTTTGCAAAAAATACTTTTTTACACCAAATAGGTGACATTAGATAATCTCCCACGGCACACCAGACTGTATCTCACGGCACACTAGTGCGCCGTGTATTTCTTGAATCTCCGGCTCTTAGCTTTGTATGGACTCATCGATCGTTTACAAACTGAGTTCGGAGAGGAAGTGAAGTCAGAATAGAATAGACGAGAAATGAAACGAGCAGACATTCTTGACAGACACGAAATATAGTTCAAAAGTCAGAAATTCCACTACATACCCCTCTTCCAGGGTTCTAGAACCCTGGCCCATACCGATTTCTGACGTAGGCCACTTACTTAAAATCTCTACCACAGATAGAGGCAAAAACCTCCCGAATTTTCCGGGAGACTCGCGAATTTCAGTGCCTCTCCCGAACATTTCCCGGGACAACCCTCCCGAATTTCTCCCGATTTCAAGCCGGACCTGAGTGAGGACAGCCTGTCGTCACGTCCACTTTTCGTGACGACCCAGTCACGTTATAACATTTACGGCTTTTGGAGCTCAGAGCGCAACTGCACACACAACAAGAAGGAGACTATTATATATGTCTCCATTATCCATAGGTTTATCTATAACCCATAAAGTAGGCAGGCAGAGAGCTATTTCTTAGCGTGTGTTTATGCCAGCCGGCACGTTAATACACTGACACACAACATCTGGATTCCCATCATGCATTGCTTCAAAACTACGGCAAGTAGTAATGTCCAAACAAAGATAGCGACAGAGAATAGAACGAGGATGGACAATTCAACCCTAAACTCACTCCTTTCCTGCAAATTAAATTTCACCTGTGCTCCTTCAAAGGCTGTGCTACTGGCTGCAAAGCATTGCACTTTCAAATACAACAATGAGTAGAAGAGTGTTATGTGTGTGTATACGTGTACATAAATGAACACTGAAATTCAAGTATTTATTATATATATATATATATATATATATATATATATAAAAAAAAAATATATATATATATATATATATATAAATATATATATATATATATTCAGTATTTATTTTATATGTAATTTATATATATACAGTATATATTTATTTATATATATGTATATATATATATATATATAAACATATATTTATAAAAGAAATACTGAATATATATATATATATAAATATATGTACTGTATATATATATATATATATATATATTTATAAAAGAAATACTGTATATGTATATATATATATATATATATATATATATATATATATATATATTTATAAAAGAAATACTGTATATGTATATATATATATATATATATATATATATATATATATATATATATATATATATATATATATAATGTATGTGTGGGAAAAAAATCACAAGACTATTTCATCTCTACAGGCCTGTTTCATGAGGGGGGGTTCCCTCAATCATCAGGAGATTTTAATGGGAGCATTCACATACCATGGATTATATAGGGCACAGAGCATTTATATATTTATATATATATATATATATATATATATATATATATATATATATATATATATATATATTTATATATATATATATATATATATATATATATATATATATATATATATATATATATATATATATACAGTATTTCTTTTATAAATATATATATATATATATACAGTACATATTTATATATATATATATATATATATATATATATATATATAAAAGAAATACTTGAATTTCAGTGAATTCTAGCTATAAATATACTCCCTGCCCACCTCAACCCCCCCAATCTCCCAAATTCAGAGGTCTCAAGGTTGGCAAGTATGTTTTGCGCGGCTTTGTTCAACCCGGATCTTTTTGACGATGGCAGCAAATACAAGCAGCAGCACCGCCAGCGAATACACTTTCAAATGCAAGTATCCTCCTTCGGAGGTGCCTACTCAGTGGCCTAGTGGTTAGAGTGTCCGCCCTGAGATCGGTAGGTTGTGGAGTTCAAACCCCGGCGGAGTCATACCAAAGACTATAAAAATGGGACCCATTACTAGGTGGGATTTACCCTGGATAACGTAGAAGGGGCCTTAGAATCTCAGAGCGATTCACAGTTTATTGCACATGTTTTTTGGAAGGCAAAAAGGCAATCGATACTAAGTGTAGACAAAAATGTAAAAATGATCACTGTCCCAGAATACTTTGCTTCTGCTTGAGGAGGTTTCTGAAGTCCTGCTGTGGAAAACCGCAGGGGTTCTGAGTGGATTCGCCGCTGCCTTTCAGAGTGATAGCGCCGACGCCTCCCCTGCACAACCAGTAGGTGGCTGACAGACTAATTAGCTCGTCAGATGAATAGCACAGCCTTTCTTCTCACAAGCATGCGAGCCTTTGCTTGATGTGCAATATGTGCCCAGTGCTAAAATTAACATGAGGCCGTGACTCGGAATACAATTAAATGGGAAGACTGGAAGTGGGGGGGGGATGGGACCAAAATACACATTCACAGTGATCATTAAAACAAGACACAGGTGGAAGACACAAGGCTGGGCCGGGAAGTGATTGACAGAAGCGTGAGCAAAAGGCCAAGCCTGACAAGTGAGACTAATGATGAGAGGAGGTACAGAAATAGGCGACGGGATGATATTCAAAGTACTCAAAGAAAATGACCTAAGGAATTGAGAAAGTGAGGCGTAAAAGGAAAAAAAAAACATTCCTCGATAATTTAGGCCATGTTCACACCGCAGGTCAATTATTACCAATGATTGTTTTGCCCATATGTGACATTTATCTGATTTTTTATGTCAATGTGAACAATGCAATTGCATTTTTTTTTCGTATGTGTATATACAAACCCCAAAACCAGTGAAGTTGGCACGTTGTGTAAATGGTAAATAAAAACATAAAACAATGATTTGCAAATCCTTTTCAACTTATATTCAATTGAATAGACTGCAAAGACAAGATATTTAATGTTCCAACTGAGAAACTTCTTCTTTTTTTTTTTTTTGCAAATAATCTTTAACTTAGAATTTAATGGCAGCAACACATTGCAAAAAAGTTGGCACAGGGGCATTTTTACCACTGTGTTACATGGCTTTTCCTTTTAACAACACTCCGTAAACATTTGGGAACTGAGGAGACCAATTTTTTGAAGCTTTTCAGGGGGAATTTTTTCCCATTCTTGCTTGATGTACAGCTTAAGTTGTTCAACAGTCCTGGGGTCTCCCTTATTTTAGGCTTCATAATGCGCCACACATTTTCAATGGGAGACAGGTCTGGACTACAGGCAGGCCAGTCTAGTACCCGCACTCTTTTACTACGAAGCCACGCTGTTGTAACACGTGGCTTGGCATTGTCTTGCTGAAATAAGCAGGGGCGCCCATGATAACGTTGCTTGGATGGCAACATATGTTGCTCCAAAACCTGTATGTACCTTTCAGCATTAATGGTGCCTTCACAGATTTGTAAGTTACCCATGCCTTGGGCACTAATACACCTCCATACCATCACAGATGCTGGCTTTTCAACTTTGCGCCTGTAACAATCCGGATGGTTCTTTTCCTCTTTGTTCCGGAGGACACAACGTCCACAGTTTCCAAAATCAATTTGAAATGTGGACTCGTCAGACCACAGAACACTTTTCCACTTTGCATCAGTCCATCTTAGATGAGCTCAGGCCCAGCGAAGCAGACGGCGTTTCTGGGTGTTGTTGATAAATAGCTTTGGCTTTGCATAGTAGAATTTTAACTTGCACCTACAGATGTAGCAACAAACTGTAGTTACTGACAGTGGTTTTCTGAAGTGTTCCTGAGCCCATGTGGTGATATCCTTTACACACCGATGTCGCTTTTTGATGCAGCAACGTCTGAGGGATCAAAGGTCCGTAATATCATCGCTAACGTGCAGTGATTTCTCCAGATTCTCTGAACCTTTTGATGATATTACGGACCGTAGATGGTGAAATCCCTAAATTCCTTGCAATAGCTGGTTGAGAAATGTTGTTCTTAAACTGTTGGACAATTTGCTCACGCATTTGGTTCACAAAGTGGTGACCCTTGCCCCATCCTTGTTTGTGAATGACTGAGCATTTCATGGAAGCTGCTTTTATACCCAATCATGGCACCCACCTGTTCCCAATTAGCCTGTGGGATGTTCCAAATACGTGTTTGATGAGCATTCCTCGACTTTCTCAGTCTTTTTTTGCCACTTTTTTGAAACATGTTGCAGGCATCAAATTCCAAATGAGCTAATATTTGCAAAAAATAACAAAGTTTACCAGTTCGAACTTTAGGTATCTTGTCTTTGCAGTCTATTCAATTGAATATAAGTTGAAAAGGATTTGCAAATTATTGTATTCTGTTTTTATTCACGCATTAGACAACGTTGCAACTTCACTGGTTTTGGGGTTTGTAAATCACAAATGTGATAAAATGCTGTTCATGGTAAATCTGCTCAATTCAGCAGGCTCCTCTCCACAACCCCGCCTTGTTTAATGCCATTGGTCAAGGGCGGAGTACATGGACTTCCCAAAGTCGGGATGGAATGATGTTCATATTACGGCAACACTTAATTGTCCCTGGTGTGTGAATGTTGTCTATCTGTGTTGGCCCTGTGTCGAGGTGGCGACTTGTCCAGGGTGTACCCCGCCTTCCGCCCGAGTGCAGCTGGCATAGGCTCCAGTTCACTCTGGACCCCAAGAGGGACAAGGGATAAAAAATAAATGGATGGGTGGAGTATCCAATGTGATTGCAGTCTAAACAATTGGGTCCCGTTTATCCGACCAATGTGTCATCAAACAGTGATAAGAGTTATAATTCTATGCCCAAATAAATATTTGACAAATGAGCAGAAAACGGGCGAAAATATCGTTTTAGGAACTCTCGTCAGTCAATGTTCCACCAACTGCTTTGCGACAGACGTGGAAACAAAGGTCCCACAGACTACAAGAACCAGAATCATTGTTAATCTTCCACCTGCATCGATTCGGTTCAGAAAGTGTTGACTTTGATTGGACGAAATCCTTTGAAATTGCCACAAATGTGCCAGGACTGAGACCTCCTGGAATTGGAGCCATGTATACTTCTGTGAACACTGCAGCAAGTGTGAGGTTATTACGTCATGTCTGCAAGCGGGTCAGATTGGGTTCGCAGTAGACATTGCAATTTTTTTTTTTTTGTAACGTGAACAACTACGTATTTTTCGGACCATAGCGCGCACTGCCGATGAGCGGGTCTATTTTCATACAAAAAGCAAACCGGATTATAAGGCGCATTAAAAGAGTCATATTATGATTTTTTTCTAAATGTAAAATACTTCCTTGTGGTCTACATAACATGTAATGGTGGTTCTTTGGTCAAAATGTTGCATAGATTATGTTTTAAAGACCATCTTCAAGCCGCTTTCTGACAGTCTCTTCAGGATACGCTGTTTTGTGGGCGGTCTTATTTACGTGACTCACCTTCGACGGCGCCATCTTTGTTGTAGCGGTGTAGTGTGCAAGGACGGGAGTGGAAGAAGTGTCAAAAGATGGAGCTAACTGTTTTAATGACTTTCAGACTTTACTTCAATCCATAACGGAGCAGCATCTCATCATTCGTGGCTCACTAGTGCAACAACTACGCCGGAAATGTGTCCCGTGAAAAACCGTCCGACCGGAACTCTCGAATAACTAAAGTTCCTTTGGTGAATAATGTAAACTCACTACACCGGTATGTTTTAGCGCTTTCATAGCGCATTTACTGACATATATAAGCAAGAACTTTACACTACTTTATATTAGAAATGGCAACAGTGGAAGATTATCGACTACGGTGTCGGCACAGACTACAATGGCGGACGCGCGCACATTTTCAGGACTTATGCAGATCCCAAATACACATCAGCAGGTACCAGAAGGTAAGAAAAGTTGGTTTTGCATAATACTGCAAAACAAAACGCCAGATAATGTCTGCTAATAGGTGCCATTTTGCAGTCCTTATACACACACCATAGTAATACTTGTATGTTTAATGCGCTGACAATCCATCAAGCGGTGCGGCTTCATAGCTTACCGAAGTCGTACTTAAAACATTTTGACAGATTTTTGAGCGCCGTGTGTAATGTTCTGTATTCTCAATGGAACATTTAAAGTTTTGGTGTGGATCATTAAAGTTTGTCTAATGTCTAATTGTTTACTGCCATCATATTGCAGTCTACACGTATCTCTTATGTATGACTGCCATCTACTGGTCACATTTATCATTACACCATGTACCAAATAAAATTATTCTGTGCATTAGGCGCACCGGGTTATAAGGCGCACTGTCGATTTTTGAGAAAATTATAAGGATTTTAAAGGCCTACTGAAGCCCACTATTACCGACCACACAGTCTGATAGTTTATATATCAATGATGAAATCTTAACATTGCAACACATGCCAATACGGCCGGGTTAGCTTACTAAAGTGCAATTTTAAATTTTGCGTGAAATACCCTGCTGAAAACGTCTCGGTATGATGACGCCTGCGCGTGACGTCACGGATTGTAGAGGACATTTTGGGACAGCATGGTGGCCAGCTATTAAGTCGTCTGTTTTCATCGCAAAATTCCACAGTATTCTGAACATCTGTGTTGGTGAATCTTTTGCAATTTGTTCAATGAACAATGGAGACAGCAAAGAAGAAAGCTGTAGGTGGGAAGCGGTGTATTGCGGCAGGTGTTGTGCCGGATAACGCACCCCCGCCGTAGAATGCACCCCCTGACTTGTGTGCCAGATAACACAGCCGGTGTTTCATTGTTTACATTCCCGAAAGATGACAGTCAAGCTTTACCATTGGCCTGTGGAGAACTGGGAAAACAGAGACTCTTACCAGGAGGACTTTGAGTTGGATGCGCAGACGCGGTACCGTGAGTACGCTTCCAAACATTTGATCGCTTGCCCATACGTGCGTGCCGCTATGTGCATGTCACGTACGTAACTTTGGGGACTTTGGGGAAATATATGTGCTGTATGAACTTTGGGGAGGTGAACGGTACTTTGGGCTGTGGGATTGAGTGTGTTGTGCAGGTGTTTGAGTTGTATTGGCGGGTTATATGGACGGGAGGGGGGAGGTGTTTGTTATGCGGGATTAATTTGTGGCATATTAAATATAAGCCTGGTTGTGTTGGGGCTAATAGAGTATATATATGTCTTGTGTTTATTTACTGTTTTAGTCATTCCCAGCTGAATATCAGGTCCCACCCGCCTCTCACAGCATCTTCCCTATCTGAATCGCTCTCACTGCCCTCTAGTCCTTCACTCTCACTTTCCTCATCCACAAATCTTTCATCCTCGCTCAAATTAATGGGGAAATTGTCGCTTTCTTGGTCCGAATCGCTCTCGCTGCTGGTGGCCATGATTGTAAACAATGCGCAAATGTGAGGAGCTCCACAACCTGTGACGTCACGCTACTCGTCTGCTACTTCCGGTACAGTTAAGGCTTTTTTATCAGCGACCAAAAGTTGTGAACTTTATTGCCGATGTTCTCTACTAAATCCTTTCAGCAAAAATATGGCAATATCGCGAAATGATCAAGTATGACACATAGAATGGACCTGCTATCCCCGTTTACATAAGAAAATCGCATTTCAGTAGGCCTTTAAGTGCGCCTTATAGTCCGAAAAATACGGTACAATAAAAAGATGGGATTTGAAATCAAAATTTGAATTGGCCATCCTACCCTGCAGTGTGAACGTGTCCTTACTGATTATTGTCAGCATTGATGCCCACCAGTGTCCTTACACAACATATTGTACATGCCAACACAGCCAGTTTGAATATAATCATCAATCAATCAATCAATGTTTATTTATATAGCCCTAAATCACAAGTGGTTCCTCTCTTTAAGAAGGGGAACCGGAGGGTGTGTTCTAACTATCGTGGGATCACACTCTTCAGCCTTCCCGGTAAGGTCTATTCAGGTGTACTGGAGAGGAGGCTACGCCGGATAGTCGAACCTCGGATTCAGGAGGAACAGTGTGGTTTTCGTCCTGGTCGTGGAACTGTGGACCAGCTCTATACTCTCGGCAGGGTCCTTGAGGGTGCATGGGAGTTTGCCCAACCAGTCTACATGTGTTTTGTGGACTTGGAGAAGGCATTCGACCGTGTCCCTCGGGAAGTCCTGTGGGGAGTGCTCAGAGAGTATGGGGTATCGGACTGTCTGATTGTGGCAGTTCGCTCCCTGTATGATCAGTGCCAGAGCTTGGTCCGCATTGCCGGCAGTAAGTCGGACACGTTTCCAGTGAGGGTTGGACTCCGCCAAGGCTGCCCTTTGTCACCGATTCTGTTCATAACTTTTATGGACAGAATTTCTAGGCGCAGTCAAGGCGTTGAGGGGATCTGGTTTGGTGGCTGCAGGATTAGGTCTCTGCTTTTTGCAGATGATGTGGTCCTGATGGCTTCATCTGGCCAGGATCTTCAGCTCTCACTGGATCGGTTCGCAGCTGAGTGGGAAGCGACTGGGATGAGAATCAGCACCTCCAAGTCCGAGTCCATGGTTCTCGCCCGGAAATGGGTGGAGTGCCATCTCCGGGTTGGGGAGGAGATCTTGCCCCAAGTGGAGGAGTTCAAGTACCTCGGAGTCTTGTTCACGAGTGAGGGAAGAGTGGATCGTGATATCGACAGGTGGATCGGTTGCGGCATCTTCAGTAATGCGGACGCTGTATCGATCCGTTGTGGTGAAGAAGGAGCTGAGCCGGAAGGCAAAGCTCTCAATTTACCGGTCGATCTACGTTCCCTTTCTCACCTATGGTCATGAGCTTTGGGTTATGACTGAAAGGACAAGATCACGGGTACAAGCGGCCGAAATGGGTTTCCTCCGCCGGGTGGCGGGGCTCTCCCTTAGAGATAGGGTGAGAAGCTCTGCCATCCGGGGGGAGCTCAAAATAAAGCCGCTGCTCCTCCACATCGAGAGGAGCCAGATAAGGTGGTTCGGGCATCTGGTCAGGATGCCACCCGAACGCCTCCCTAGGGAGGTGTTTAGGGCACGTCCGACCGGTAGGAGGCCGCGGGGAAGACCCAGGACACGTTGGGAAGACTATGTCTCCCGGCTGGCCTGGGAACGCCTCGGGGTCCCACAGGAAGAGCTGGACGAAGTGGCTGGGGAGAAGGAAGTCTGGGCTTCCCTGCTTAGGCTGCTGCCCCCGCGACCCGACTTCGGATAAGCGGAAGAAGATGAATGGATGGATGGATAAATCACAAGTGTCTCAAAGGGTTGCACAAGCCACAACGACATCCTCGGTTCAGAGCCCACATAAGGGCAAGGGAAAACTCACAACCCAGTGGGAATATGATTATTTTAAAATCCATTGCAACATCGTCAATTTTTGGGGTTTTTTTTTTTTTTTTTTTCAATTAAGCCTTTCCAGGCATACAAATGGCAAGATGAACTATAAATAACACTGCAGCGGTATTGGCCACGAGATGAAACCAAACCAATATTGTGCCCACTGATTTTCTCATCCTCAGGCAGCATTATTATATTGGATTAAATGAGCTTTAAGGTGACTTTAGGGTGTTATTATATGTCTACAGGGCTCTCACACTGGTAAAACCTGGATTTAGAAGGCGGCAAACATGTTTATTTAATGTATGATTAAATTTAACATCCAGGGTGTACCCTGCCTTCCACCCAAGTACAGCAGGGATAGGCTCCAGCTTCCCCGTGACCCCGAAAAGGGACAAGCAGCGGAAGAGAGATGCATGGATACCTAGCCAGGCCCAGAACCAATTAAAGGGGAACATTATCACAATTTCAGAAGGGTTAAAACCATTAAAAATCAGTTCCCAGTGGCTTATTTTATTTTTCGAAGTTTTTTCCAAAATTTTGCCCATCACGCAATATCCCTAAAAAAAAAGCTTCAAAGTGCCTGATTTTAACCATCGTTATATACACCCGTCCATTTTCCTGTGACGTCACATAGTGATGCCAACACAAACAAAAATGGCGGATAGAACAGCAAGGTATAGCGACATTAGCTCGGATTCAGACTCGGATTTCAGCGGCTTAAGCGAAATTGAAGAAGAAACCGAAGCTATTGAGCCATATCGGTTTGAACCGTATGCAAGCGAAACCGACGAAAACGACACGACAGCCAGCGACACGGGAGAAAGCGAGGACGAATTTGGCGATCGCCTTCTAACCAACGATTGGTATGCAGGCCCGGCCCTAACCAATCTGGCGCCCTAGGCAAGATTTTAGGTGGCGCCCCCCCACACACACACACACATCGGCAGTGAAGTGTATATACTCACAAGAAACCGAATAGCTTTGTCTTTGACCTTTTTTTTTTTACTTACAACTATACCTAATATATAAAGGGGTGGAAAAGTGACTATTACCTGCAGGGCAAACATAGCTAACCAGAAGGCAATAACAATGTAAAAAAAAAAACAGCTGCTTAAAAGATCTAATACAAATGTCCCTGAAAAATGTAAGGTGGGAGTACTGTAATTACCTAACGTTACATTATTATTTTCCATAACAATTTAGCCCCCTCCACAATATTAACCCGACGTTAAAACAGAACTAGCTATTTATTGATTAGCAATTGCCGAATCATGTGACATTAGCTTAATGCTAAAAAGCCAGGTTACTATCACATTCTGTAACAGACAAATAATTTCATGTAGGCATACCTGCTACCTCTGTCTTTTCTCGTTTCTCCTCCTCTTCTTTTCTCTTTTTTCTTCCCTGGGCACCTGACAGTTTTGGCCGTTTTGACATCTTGTGTTGATTTTTTGATGTGGTGACGTCCAAAAAGAGTCATGATACGGGAAGGGAGGGGGCGCACCGTGCGGGGGGAGAGGGGGCGTAATGTTGTAACAAACAATATTTCTATTAAATAGGCTTTACTTTGCATTTTAATTAACGGGGGATTATTTTTTGTATTTAGAAATAATAGTACCAACTTTTTTTTTCTTCTTTTTTTCTCTCCAACATTTGTGGCACTGGCGTGGCGCCCCCTGATGGACGGCGCCCTTAGCATTTGCCTATACGGCCTATGCCACGGGCCGGCCCTGTTGGTATGTGTTTGTTTTTAAGTGTTGTAATGTTTTTAAGCTAAATTATTGGTAAAATAATTATGTAAAATAATTTACGTAAAACCGCGAGTAATGAATAAAGTTTTCATCAATTAATATATTCTGTAGACATACCCTCATCCGCTCTCTTTTCCTGAAAGCTGATCTGTCCAGTTTTGGAGTTGAAGTCAGCAGGCCAGGGAAGCTAGGGTCGATATTCTTCTCTTGATCATCTTCGGTGACATAAGAGACGGTGTGAGCCAAGACATCCAGGGGGTTTAGCTCGCTCGTCTGCGGGAACAAACTGCCGCCATTGCTTGCCGTGCTACCGAGGTCCTTTGTCCCTGAATACCTCACACACTCCGGCAGATTCAATGGGGGTCTGGCGGCAGATTTCTTTGACTTTATCGTTGGAAATGCATCTGCTTTGAGTGTCGCAGGATATCCACACATTCTTGCCATCTCTGTCGTAGCATAGCTTTCGTCGGTAAAGTGTGCGGAACAAACGTCCAATTTCTTGCCACTTTCGCATCTTTGGGCCACTGGTGCAACTTGAATCCGTCCCTGTTCGTGTTGTTACACCCTCCGACAACACACCGACGAGGCATGATGTCTCCAAGGTACGGAAAACAGTCGAAAAAACGGAAAATAACAGAGCTGATTTGATTCGATGTTTGTAATGTGTTTGAGAAAATGGCGGATTGCTTCCCGATGTGACGTCACGTTGTGATGTCATCGCTCCGAGAGCGAATAATAGAAAGGCGTTTAATTCGCCAAAATTTACCCATTTAGAGTTCGGAAATCGGTTAAAAAAATATATGGTCTTTTTTTCTGCAACATCAAGGTATATATTGACGCTTACATAGGTCTGGTGATAATGTTCCCCTTTAACAGCGACACACAAGGGTTAACAGCGTCCGCAGCCATGTTAAGTTAGAAATGTTCTCTTTTGAATGGACTCACCGCTGAATAAGCATTAAGCAGATGCAAAGTATGATTGTGTCCATGAGGCAATTTAGTCTATCGAAGTAGAACAAGCAAATACTTGCAGAGTGTGACCACCCCGTTTGATGATCAGCTCCTGAAGTGACCAATCACCATAATCATGTGCCTTCCCCAGTCGTCGTGGCCCGAAACAACCGCATAGTGGGCCGGCCCTGACTTTTCCAAACACTGCATTTGTAACACAACGTTAGGCTTTTGTTGCATGAATTAATCATTTCAATATATTTATTATGATTGTATCAACATCTCAGCACTCAGCCTAACTCTGAACAAACACTGCAAAAACTGAAATCTAAGTAAGATTAAATATCTCAAAAAAGGGTGATATTTGCTTATTTTCTGTCTGATAAGATAATTCTTCTCACTAAGCAGACTTTATGTTAGAGTGTTTTACTTGTTTTAAGGGTTTTTGGTCCTAAATGATCTCAGTAAGATATTACAGCTTGTTGCTGAGATTTGATGACCTATATTGAGTAAAACATGCTTGAAACTAGAATATCAAGTGTTGCAAAGCTGTGTCATCAACACTCACAAGTATGAAACTAAGTAATATTTTCTTATTTCAAGCATGAAATAAAAAAATCATGACTTTGACACAATTGTGTCTCATAATTAAAACAGATGACAGCCAAATGGACTTTGCTGTTTTATTTTCAATGAAACAAGAGAAAATAGGTACTCATATAGTAGTACAGTTGGCACAGTACAGTAAACTGACAGTTAATATTTAAACATTTCTAACAATTTTGAACAGAAATAGTTCATGGACATTCAGATGAATTCTTCAAAATTACAATTAAAAATGTTTGGCCGGTATATATGCGCACTAATTGACTGAAAGAACACGCACTTGGCACGATGATGTCATGTTATCCATGGAAAAATGCATTTTTAGACAATATGATTTGCCTGAGCGGCTAGTAGACCCCGAGAGTAACAAGCGGTTGCCTTGTTGTCTTTCCATTAAGAACAATAAACTAGTTTTTAGTATAAGTTGGCTGTTTTCAAGAAATGTAATGCCGAGTGCATATCATTATGTCAAGATAATGACACTAGCATTTACTTAATTTAAGAATATTTTGTCAACATATTGAGCAAAAAGGTCTCTTTTTTTCTACCAAGAAAAGTGAACTTATTAGTGAGAATATACTTATTTTAAGGTATTTTGGGGTTCATTGAAGTTAGCTCATTTTACTTGTTTTGGAAAGTCTTGACAAGCCGAATTTTCTTGTTCTATTGGCAGATAATTTTGCTTAGTTCAAATAAAATATCCCTCATTTTTGTAATTTTTGTTTTTGTTTTTGAACATTGACTTTTTGCAGTGTAGCACAACATCAGAGGTCCCCAGGCTGGTCCACCTACAGCCAGAAGCTAAATTGTTTTGGGGGGCCACGTTTCCTAAAAGATAAGTCTTATTTTGGTCAGCGCTTTTTAAGGTCCTTCTGCAAAAAAAGTTAGTCCAAGATCATCAAGATATCAGTTGAATGGTCCAAAGAGAGAAAAAGGAGGACCTAAAAAGGAACCTTGAGGAACACCACCAGTATAACTGAAGACGGTGAACAGTTGACTACTGACTGCATCTGAAGTTAACAAGGTACAGCAACACCTTAGTTACCGTAAACTTCGGACTATAAGGCACACTTAAAACCTTTCATTGTCTCAAAGATCGACAGTGCGCCTTATAACCCGGTGCGCCTAATGTACGGAATAATTCTGGTTTTCTTACCGACCTCGCAGCTATTTGTGGGCTCTGTACCGAGGATGTCGTTGTGGCTTGTGCAGCCCTTTGAGACACTTGTGATTTAGGGCTGTATAAATAAACATTGATTGATTGATTTATTTATTTATTTGGTACATGGTGTAACGATAAACGTGACCAGTAGATGGCAGTCACACATAAAAGCTACGTGTAAACTGCAAGATGATGTCGGTAAACAACGCCAAAACTTTAAATGTTCCATTGAGAATTTAGAACATTACACACAGCGCTCAAATATATATCAAAATGTTTTAGTACGACTTTGGCAAGCTATGACGTAGCACCGCTTGATGGATTGTCAACATACGAGTAGTATTATGGTGTGTGTATAAGGACCGCAAAATGGCACCCAATAGCAGACATATTATCTGGCGTTTTGTTTCGCAATATTATGCAAAACCAACTTTTCTTACCTTCTGGTACCTGCTGATGTGTATTTGGGATTTGCATGAGTCCTCAAAATTTGCGCGCGTCAGTCATTGTAGTCCGTGGCAACACCATAGTCTTCATTTCTAATATAAAGTAGTGGAAAGTTCTTACTTATATCTGTTATTAGACTCGCTATGAAAGCGCTAAAAACATACCGGTGTAGTGAGTTTACATTATTCACCCAAGGAACTTTAGTTATTAGAGAGTTCCGGTCGGACGTTTTTTTCACGGGACACATTTCCGGCGTCGTCGTTGCACTAGTGATCCACGGATGAGGAGATGCTGCTCTGTTATTGATTGAAGCAAAGTCTGAATGTCATTAAAACAGTTAGCTCCATCTTTTGACACTTCTTCCACTCCCGTCCTTGCACGCTACACCGCTACAACGAAGATGACGGGGAGAAGACGCTGTCGAAGGTGAGCCACGTAAATAAGACCCACCCACAAAACGGCGCATCCTGGGCGGGGCCTACTCAGTGGCCTTGTGGTTAGTGTCCGCCCTGAGATCGGTAGGTTGTGAGTTCAAACCCCGGCCGAGTCATACCAAAGACTATAAAAATGGGACCCATTACCTCCCTGCTTGGCACTCAGCATCAAGGGTGGGAATTGGGGGTTAAATCACCAAAAATGATTCCCGGGCGCAGCCACCGCTGCTGCCCACTGCTCCCCTCACCTACCAGGGGGTGATCAAGGGTGATGGGTCAAATGCAGAGGACAAATTTCACCACACCTTGTGTGTGTGACAATCATTGGTACTTTAACTTTAACTTAACTTTAAGGGGGAGGAGTATACTTATAGCTAGAATTAATTGAAATTCAAGTATTTCTTTTATATATACTGTATATATATATATATATATATATATATATATATATATATATATATATATATATATATATATATATATATATATACATATATATATAAGAAATACTTGAATTTCAGTGTTCATTTACTTACACATATGCACACACATAACACTCTTCTACTCATTGTTGTATTTGAAAGTGCAATGCTTTGCAGCCAGTAGCACAGCCTTTGAAGTAACATTGGTATGGGCAGCCTCTGTGAAATGTAATTTGCAGGAAAGGAGTGAGTTTAGGGTTGAATTGTCCATCCTCGTTCTATTCTCCGTCACTATCTTTCTAACCATGCTCAACACCCTCTCTGATGATGCATTGCTGTGTGGCACGCACAAAAGTGCCTTCATCGAATGCACCAGAGTCTGGAATCTTCCATCTCTCCCTAGCATACCCCTTCCCCTTTCGAGCTGTCCTGGATGAACTGAAATTCTTGTTTCCAATCATTTTGGAACTTGCAAGCGTACTTCTTCTTCTTACTCGTCGTCGCCATGACTGTCTCTTCTTCGTTCTTCTGCTTCGTCTCTGTTATGTTTTTTGGACATTACTACTTGCCGTAGTTTTGAAGCAATGCATGATGGGAATCCGGATGTTGTGTGTCAGTGTATTAACATGCCGGCTGGAATAAACACACCCTGAGAAATAACTCCGTGCCTGCCTACTTTATGGGTTATAGATCAACTTATGGATAACGGACACATATATAATAGTCTCCTTCTTGTTGTGTGTGCAGTTGTGCACTCTCCAAAAGCCATAGATGTTATAACGTGACTGGGCCGGCACGCTGTTTATATGGAGGAAAAGCGGACGTGACGACAGGCTATCCTCACTCAGGTCCGGCTGGAAATCGTGAGAAACTCGGGAGAATGGTTGTCCCGGGAGATTTTCGGGAGAGGCACTGTAATTCGGGAGTCTCCCGGAAAATTCGGGAGGGTTGGCAAGTATGCTCACAAGTTTGGACCCAAGTTTTTCTGTGTTTGCTAGCCAGGTTCAAATACCAATGCAATGACCTGCAATGTGCTCACACTGGTCCAAGTTATCCCACACCACGGAACAGGAGCACTCTAGTGTAGGAATTGGCTTCAAAAATGTTTTTACCTAGAAAATCATTTTAACATTGAAAATCATTTTTTACCTTGAAAAAAAAAATTTTACCTTGAGATTTTTTTTTACCTTGAAAATGTTTTTTTTACCTTCAAAATCATTTTTTACCTTGAAAAAAAAATTTACCTTGAAAATTTTTATTACCTTGAAAATTATTTTTTACCTTAAATTATTTTTTACCTTGAAAATCATTTTTTACCTTGAAAAAAAAATGTTACCTTGAAACATTTTTTTAACTTGAATATCATTTTTTACCTTCAAAATCAATTTTTACCTTGAAAAAAAAAATTTACCTTGAAAAAAAAAATGTTACCTTGAAAATCATATTTTACCTTGAAAATCATTTTAACCTTGAAAATCATTTTTAACCTTGAAAAAAAAAATTTACCTTGAAAATTTTTTTTTTACCTTGAAAATCATTTTTTACCTTGAAAAAAATTTTTACCTTGGAAAAAAATTTTAACTTGAAAAAAATTTTTACCTTGAAAATTTTTTTTTACCTTGAAAATAATTTTTTACCTTGAAAATAATTTTTAACCTTGAAAAAAAAATGTTACCTTGAAAATTTGTATTACCTTGAAAATTATTTTTTACCTTGAAAATCATTTTTTACCTTGAAAAAAAAATGTTACCTTGAAACATTTTTTTAACTTGAAAATCATTTTTTACCTTCAAAATCAATTTTTACCTTGAAAAAAAAAATGTAACCTTGAAAATCATTTTTAACCTTGAAAAAAAAATTTACCTTGAAAATTTTTTTTTTACGTTGAAAATAATTTTTTACCTTGAAAAAAAATTTTACGTTGAAAATTTTTTTTTACCTTGAAAATCATTTTTTACCTTGAAAATAATTTTTAACCTTGAAAAAAAAATTTTACCTTGGAAAAAAATGTTTACCTTGAAAATCATTTTTACCTTGAAAATCATTTTTTACCTTGAAAAAAAAATTTTACCTTGAAAATTTTATTTTAACCTAGAAAATCATTTTTTTCTTGAAAATAATTTTTTACCTTGAAAATAATTTTTACCTTGAAAAAAAAATGTTACCTTGAAACATTTTTTAAACTTTTAAATCATTTTTTACCTTGAAAATCATTTTTTACCTTGAAAATCATTTTTTACCTTAAAAAATAAAATTACCTTGAAAATTTTGTTTTACCTTGAAAATCATTTTTTACCTTGAAAATCATTTTTAACCTTGAAAAAAAAAAAGGGCAGCACGGTGGCAGAGGGGTTAGTGCATCTGCCTCACAATACGAAGGTCCTGAGTAGTCTTGGGTTCAATCCCGGGCTCGGGATCTTCCTGTGTGGAGTTTGCATGTTCTCCCCGTGACTGCGTGGGTTCCCTCCGGGTACTCCGGCTTCCTCCCACCTCCAAAAACATGCACCTGGGGATAGGTTGATTGGCAACACTAAATTGGCCCTAGTGTGTGAATGTGAGTGTGAATGTTGTCTGTCTATCTGTGTTGGCCCTGCGATGAGGTGGCGACTTGTCCAGGGTGTACCCCGCCTTCTGCCCGATTGTAGCTGAGATAGGCTCCAGCGACCCCGAAGGGAATAAGCGGTAGAAAATGGATGGATGGATGGAATGTTTGTCACAAGTTGAAAAGAAAAGAAGTGATTAGGACTTACCATGACACCGAGCAATTAAACCCTCGAGTGATTTCCTTGCACACTTCAGAGATGTATTTTTAAATTGTTTTTGATGGTCTCGACATCCTCCTTATCAGTTGGCAGTAGACTCTTTGTCTTGTTTGCTCTCGCCCACCCGCCCACTGACTGACACCTTTAATTAGGCCGTCACTGACACTCTTTTCTCCTTGTCACACTAATAGACATCCTCTTCTTTCACTAACACACACCCACACACACACACACACACACACACACACACACACACACATAAGCACAATCGGCTAAATCAGGTTTAGAGCGACATGTAATCCCGCATGTAAATCATGTTCAGGTGTGTCAGTAGTTCATCCAAGATATGTTGGAGTTAATGTTTGTGTCTCCTCTTCTTAAAGTTAAAGTACCAATGATTGTCACACACACACTAGGTGTGGCGAAATTATTCTCTGCATTTGACCCATCACCCTTGATCACCCCCTGGGAGGTGAGGGGAGCAGTGAGCAGCAGCTGTGGCCATGCCCGGGAATAAATTTTGGTGATTTAATAACCTTTGAAAAATAACCTTTGTTGCTAATACATGCTTCCTAAAATATACATTACCGTGAAGGATATTCATTTAAATCCCTCATAAATGCTCTTTTTTTTAAAATTAACATATTTGTGTTACTTTTTATCCCAACTATACTTAAATCTGTCTTTTTTTTGTTTTTTTTAATCACACTTTAGTTCAGGGGTCCCCAAAATTTTTGACTCTGGGCCGCATTGGGTTAAAATAAATAAATAAATAAATAAATTTAAAAAAAAAAAAAATTTAAAAAAAAAAAAATTAAAAATTAAAAAAAAAAAAAAAAAAAAAAAAAAAAATATATATATATATATATATATATATATATATATATATATATATATATATACAGTATAAGTTAAAGTACCCATTATTGTCACACACACACTAGGTGTGGCGAAATTATTCTCTCCATTTGACCCATCACCCTTGATCACCCCCTGGGAGGTGAGGGGAGCAGTGAGCAGCAGCTGTGGCCGTGCCCGGGAATAATTTTTGGTGATTTAATAACCTTTGAAAAATAACCTTTGTTGCTAATACATGCTTCCTAAAATATACATTACCGTGAAGGATATTCATTTAAATCCCTCATAAATGCTCTTTTTTAAAAAAAATTAACATATTTGTGTTACTTTTTATCCCAACTATACTTAAATCTGTCTTTTTTTTTTTTTTAATCACACTTTAGTTCATGGGTCCCCAAAATTTTGGGGTTAAAAAAAAATAATTAATTAATTAATTAATAAAAAAAAAAAAAAAAAAAAAAATATATATATATATATATATATATATATATATATATATATATATATATATATATATATATATATATATATACATACAGTATAAGTTAAAGTACCCATTATTGTCACACACACACTAGGTGTGGCGAAATTATTCTCTGCATTTGACCCATCACCCTTGATCACCCCCTAGGAGGTGAGGGGAGCAGTGAGCAGCAGCTGTGGCCATGCCCGGGAATAATTTTTGGTGATTTAATAACCTTTGAAAAATAACCTTTGTTGCTAATACATGCTTCCTAAAATATACATTACCGTGAAGGATATTCATTTAAATCCCTCATAAATGCTCTTTTTTTAAAAAAATTAACATATTTGTGTTACTTTTTATCCCAACTATACTTAAATCTGTCTTTTTTTTTTTTTTAATCACACTTTAGTTCAGGGGTCCCCAAAATTTTGGGGTTAAAAAAAAAAAAAAAAATTAATTAATTAATTTAAAAAAATAAAATAAAAAAATAAAAATATATATATATATATACAGTATAAGTTAAAGTACCCATTATTGTCACACACACACTAGGTGTGGCGAAATTATTCTCTGCATTTGACCCATCACCCTTGATCACCCCCTGGGAGGTGAGGGGAGCAGTGAGCAGCAGCTGTGGCCGTGCCCGGGAATAATTTTTGGTGATTTAATAACCTTTGAAAAATAACCTTTGTTGCTAATACATGCTTCCTAAAATATACATTACCGTGAAGGATATTCATTTAAATCCCTCATAAATGCTCTTCTTTTTTAAATTAACATATTTGTGTTACTTTTTATCCCAACTATACTTAAATCTGTCTTTTTTTTTTTTTTTTTTAATCACACTTTAGTTCAGGG
>NC_084568.2:8475000-8487500 GCF_033978685.3 Nerophis lumbriciformis
GGTGTTACCATTTAGTGGTCTATTGTACAGAATATGTACTGTACTGTGCAATCTACTAATAAAAGTTTCAATCAATCAATCAATGTTTGTTCAAGCATGTGCTGTAAAGTTGCACAGTTGAACTAAAGAAGGTGAACAAATGAGTACTGACTGCATCTGAAGTAAACCGCTTAGTTACCGTATTTTCTGGACCATAGGGCGCACCGGATTATAAGGCACACTGCCGATGAGCGGGTCTATTCAGGTCTTTTTTCATACAAAAGGCGCACCGGACTCTGAGGCGCATTAGAGGAGTCTTATTTTATTTTTTTCTAAATTCCAATTTTTTAGTTCTAAATGTTTCTAGATGGTAAAGAGTAATATGATGATGTATATTTATGCATGAAGTACTATTTTAGATGGTAATAAATAGTAATATAATTAAGTATATTTATGCATGAAGTACTATTTTAGATGGTAAATAATACTATAATGAAGTATATTTATGCATGAAGTACTACTATAGATGGTAAATAGTAATATAATAAAGTATATTTTTGCATGAATTACTACTATAGATGGTAAATAGTAATATAATGAAGAATATGTATGCATGAAGTACTACTATAGATGGTAAATAGTACTTTAATGAAGTATTTTTTGCATCAAGTACTATTTTAGATGGTAAATAGTAATATAATGAAGTATATTTATGCATGAAGTACTACTATAGATGGTAAATAGTACTATAATGACGTATATTTATGCATGAAGTACTACTACAGATGGTAAATAGTAATATAATGAAGTATATTTATGCATGAAGTACTACTACAGATGGTAAATAGTAATATAATAAAGTATATATATGCATGAAGTACTACTATAGATGGTAAATAGTACTAAAATGAAGTATATTTATGCTTGAAGTACTATTTTAGATGGTAAATAGTAATATAAGGAAGTATATTTATGCATGAAGTACTATTTTAGATGGTAATAAATAGTAATATAATGAAGTATATGTATGCATGAAGTACTACTATAGATGGTAAATAGTACTATAATGAAGTATATTTATGCATGAAGTACTACTATAGATGGTAAATAGTACTATAATGAAGTATAGTTATGCATGAGGTACTACTAAATATGGTAAATAGTACTATAAAGAAGTATAGTTATGCATGAAGTACTACTATAGATGGTAAATAGTACTATAATTAAATATAGTTATGCATGAATTACTATTTTACATGGTAAATAGTACTCTAAAGAAGTATATTCATGCATGAAGTACTACTATAGATGGTAAATAGTACTGTAATGAAGTATATTTATGCATGAAGTACTACTACAGATGGTAAATAGTAATATAATAAAGTATATTCATGCATGAAGTTCTACTACAGATGGTAAATAGTAATATAATTAAGTATATTTATGCATGAAGTTCTACTACAGATGGTAAATAGTATATAATAAAGTATATTTATGCATGAAGTACTACTATAGATGGTAAATGGTACTATAATGAAGTATATTTATGTCTGAAGTACTATTTTAGACAGTAAAAAGTACTATAATGAAGTATATTTATGTATGAAGTACTATTTTAGATAGTAAAAAGTACTATAATGAAGTATATTTATGCATGAATTACTACTATGGATGGTAAATAGTAATATAATCAAGTATATTTATGCATGAAGTACTACTACAGATGGTAAATAGTAATATAATAAAGTATATATATGCATGAAGTACTACTATAGATGGTAAATAGTACTAAAATGAAGTATATTTATGCTTGAAATACTATTTTAGATGGTAAATAGTAATATAAGGAAGTATATTTATGCATGAAGTACTATTTTAGATGGTAATAAATAGTAATATAATGAAGTATATGTATGCATGAAGTACTACTATAGATGGTAAATAGTACTATAATGAAGTATATTTATGCATGAAGTACTACTATAGATGGTAAATAGTACTATAATGAAGTATAGTTATGCATGAGGTACTACTAAATATGGTAAATAGTACTATAAAGTAGTATAGTTATGCATGAAGTACTACTATAGATGGTAAATAGTACTATAATTAAATATAGTTATGCATGAATTACTATTTTACATGGTAAATAGTACTATAAAGAAGTATATTCATGCATGAAGTACTACTATAGATGGTAAATAGTACTGTAATGAAGTATATTTATGCATGAAGTACTACTACAGATGGTAAATAGTAATATAATAAAGTATATTCATGCATGAAGTTCTATTACAGATGGTAAATAGTAATATAATTAAGTATATTTATGCATGAAGTTCTACTACAGATGGTAAATAGTATATAATAAAGTATATTTATGCATGAAGTACTACTATAGATGGTAAATAGTACTATAATGAAGTATATTTATGTCTGAAGTACTATTTTAGACAGTAAAAAGTACTATAATGAAGTATATTTATGCATGAAGTACTACTATGGATGGTAAATAGTAATATAATCAAGTATATGTATGCATGAAGTACTACTATAGATGGTAAATAGTAATATAATCAAGTATATTTATGCATGAAGTACTACTATAGATGGTAAATAGTACTAAAATGAAGTATATTTATGCTTGAAGTACTATTTTAGATGGTAAATAGTAATATAAGGAAGTATATTTATGCATGAAGTACTATTTTAGATGGTAATAAATAGTAATATAATGAAGTATATGTATGCATGAAGTACTACTATAGATGGTAAATAGTACTATAATGAAGTATATTTATGCATGAAGTACTACTATAGATGGTAAATAGTACTATAATGAAGTATAGTTATGCATGAGGTACTACTAAATATGGTAAATAGTACTATAAAGAAGTATAGTTATGCATGAAGTACTACTATAGATGGTAAATAGTACTATAATTAAATATAGTTATGCATGAATTACTATTTTACATGGTAAATAGTACTATAAAGAAGTATATTCATGCATGAAGTACTACTATAGATGGTAAATAGTACTATAATGAAGTATATTTATGCATGAAGTACTACTATAGATGGTAAATAGTACTATAATGAAGTATAGTTATGCATGAGGTACTACTAAATATGGTAAATAGTACTATAAAGAAGTATAGTTATGCATGAAGTACTACTATAGATGGTAAATAGTACTATAATTAAATATAGTTATGCATGAATTACTATTTTACATGGTAAATAGTACTCTAAAGAAGTATATTCATGCATGAAGTACTACTATAGATGGTAAATAGTACTGTAATGAAGTATATTTATGCATGAAGTACTACTACAGATGGTAAATAGTAATATAATAAAGTATATTCATGCATGAAGTTCTACTACAGATGGTAAATAGTAATATAATGAAGTATATTTATGCATGAAGTTCTACTACAGATGGTAAATAGTATATAATAAAGTATATTTATGCATGAAGTACTACTATAGATGGTAAATAGTACTATAATGAAGTATATTTATGTCTGAAGTACTATTTTAGACAGTAAAAAGTACTATAATGAAGTATATTTATGTATGAAGTACTATTTTAGATAGTAAAAAGTACTATAATGAAGTATATTTATGCATGAAGTACTACTATGGATGGTAAATAGTAATATAATCAAGTATATGTATGCATGAAGTACTACTATAGATGGTAAATAGTAATATAATCAAGTATATTTATGCATGAAGTACTACTATAGATGGTAAATAGTACTAAAATGAAGTATATTTATGCTTGAAGTACTATTTAAGATGGTAAATAGTAATATAAGGAAGTATATTTATGCATGAAGTACTATTTTAGATGGTAATAAATAGTAATATAATGAAGTATATGTATGCATGAAGTACTACTATAGATGGTAAATAGTACTATAATGAAGTATATTTATGCATGAAGTACTACTATAGATGGTAAATAGTACTATAATGAAGTATAGTTATGCATGAGGTACTACTAAATATGGTAAATAGTACTATAAAGAAGTATAGTTATGCATGAAGTACTACTATAGATGGTAAATAGTACTATAATTAAATATAGTTATGCATGAATTACTATTTTACATGGTAAATAGTACTATAAAGAAGTATATTCATGCATGAAGTACTACTATAGATGGTAAATAGTACTATAATGAAGTATATTTATGCATGAAGTACTACTACAGATGGTAAATAGTAATATAATAAAGTATATTCATGCATGAAGTTCTACTACAGATGGTAAATAGTAATATAATAAAGTATATTCATGCATGAAGTTCTACTACAGATGGTAAATAGTAATATAATTAAGTATATTTATGCATGAAGTTCTACTACAGATGGTAAATAGTATATAATAAAGTATATTTATGCATGAAGTACTACTATAGATGGTAAATAGTACTATAATGAAGTATATTTATGTCTGAAGTACTATTTTAGACAGTAAAAAGTACTATAATGAAGTATATTTATGTATGAAGTACTATTTTAGATAGTAAAAAGTACTATAATGAAGTATATTTATGCATGAAGTACTACTATGGATGGTAAATAGTAATATAATCAAGTATATGTATGCATGAAGTACTACTATAGATGGTAAATAGTAATATAATCAAGTATATTTATGCATGAAGTACTACTATAGATGGTAAATAGTACTAAAATGAAGTATATTTATGCTTGAAGTACTATTTTAGATGGTAAATAGTAATATAAGGAAGTATATTTATGCATGAAGTACTATTTTAGATGGTAATAAATAGTAATATAATGAAGTATATGTATGCATGAAGTACTACTATAGATGGTAAATAGTACTATAATGAAGTATATTTATGCATGAAGTACTACTATAGATGGTAAATAGTACTATAATGAAGTATAGTTATGCATGAGGTACTACTAAATATGGTAAATAGTACTATAAAGAAGTATAGTTATGCATGAAGTACTACTATAGATGGTAAATAGTACTATAATTAAATATAGTTATGCATGAATTACTATTTTACATGGTAAATAGTACTATAAAGAAGTATATTCATGCATGAAGTACTACTATAGATGGTAAATAGTACTATAATGAAGTATATTTATGCATGAAGTACTACTATAGATGGTAAATAGTACTATAATGAAGTATAGTTATGCATGAGGTACTACTAAATATGGTAAATAGTACTATAAAGAAGTATAGTTATGCATGAAATACTACTATAGATGGTAAATAGTACTATAATTAAATATAGTTATGCATGAATGACTATTTTACATGGTAAATAGTACTCTAAAGAAGTATATTCATGCATGAAGTACTACTATAGATGGTAAATGGTACTGTAATGAAGTATATTTATGCATGAAGTACTACTACAGATGGTAAATAGTAATATAATAAAGTATATTCATGCATGAAGTTCTACTACAGATGGTAAATAGTAATATAATGAAGTATATTTATGCATGAAGTTCTACTACAGATGGTAAATAGTATATAATAAAGTATATTTATGCATGAAGTACTACTATAGATGGTAAATAGTACTATAATGAAGTATATTTATGTCTGAAGTACTATTTTAGACAGTAAAAAGTACTATAATGAAGTATATTTATGTATGAAGTACTATTTTAGATAGTAAAAAGTACTATAATGAAGTATATTTATGCATGAAGTACTACTATGGATGGTAAATAGTAATATAATCAAGTATATTTATGCATGAAGTACTACTATAGATGGTAAATAGTAATATAATGAAGTATATGTATGCATGAAGTACTATTTTAGATAGTAAATAGTAATATAATGAAGTATATTTATGCATGAAGTACTATTTTAGATAGTAAATAGTAATATAATGAAGTATATGTATGCATGAAGTACTACTATAGATGTTAATTAGTACTATAATGAAGTATATTTATACATGAAGTACTACTATAGATGGTAAATAGTACTATAATGAAGTATTTTTATGCATGAGGTTCTACTGTAGATGGTAAACAGTAATATAATGAAGTATATTTGTGTATGAAGTACTATTTTAGATGGTAAAAAGTACTATAATTAAGTCGTGCAACAACAAAGCCGGAAATGTGAAAAACTGTCCCACCGGAACTCTCTAATAACTGAAGTTCTGTGGGTGAATTATGTAAACTCACTACACCGGTATGTTTAACACTTTCATAGTGAGATATAAGTTAGAACTGTATGCCACTTTATATTAGAAATGGCAACAGCAGAGAGTGAATGTCACACAAGAAGAAGATAGAGAAAAAGAAGACATTTATCAACTACGGTATCGACAGTGGTGGAAGTGCGCAAATTTTCAGGACTTATGCAGATCCCAAATACACATTAGCAGGTACCATAAGGTAAGAAAAGTTGGTTTTGCATAATATTGTAAAACAAATCGGCAGCTAATATGTCCTTATACACACACCATAATAATACTTTTATCTCTGACTACGGTAGCCATAATGTGCCGACAATCCATCAAAGTCGTACTAAAACATTTTGACAGATTTTTGGAGTGCCGTGTGTAATGTTCTTTATTTTCAATGGAACATTTCAAGTTTTGGTGTTGTTTACTGGCGTCATATTGCAGTCTGCACGTGTCTCTTATGTGTGACTTCCATCTACTGGTCGCACTTATCATTACACCATGTACCAAATAAAAGTGAATATGTTTTTATTTTGATTGAATAGGACATAAAATAGGCAACAATATGAGCAGTTCTGTGCGAGCTTTGCGATTAAACTATGACAGGAGCAGATACAAGTCTTGTTGCATGCTATATTTATACATAAACATATCTTAGTTTCATCAATAATGTGTTCAAACCAGTGGCATCATTAGGTCTTTTTAAAGGGTGCCTGAGGCTTTTTAAACCCACCCAAAAATTATTCGGTGTCTGTTTTTTGTTTTTTTCAAAGTTGTATAATATTCAGTGTAAAAGTAGCCAAACTATGTTTTTCAAAAATTCATTATTCACTTATGCAATATGAATCTTTCAAGTTTCCCTTTACTTCAGAGAGTAAGGCAGATATTAAGACTGGTTTATTTAGGAAAATCATAAGTGTATAATAATAATAATAATAAGCATATTATTATCGCCAGTCACATAAAACAGTGACTGGCATGCCGACTGATGGGATGGTTGTATTTTCAGCACTTGAAAAAATACGGTACATTAATCAATGTGTAACTGCCAAAAAGGAGAGGACTTAAAGCGGTGCCTTGAGGAACGCCTCAGTTTTGTACAGTAAACCACAAGTTTGGACCCCGGTGTTCTAGTTAAAATGTCAATGCAAGGCTCTGCCAAAGTGTCGACAGTGGTCCAAGTTCCTATAGGAGCACTCTTGTTTTTTTAAAGAACTTTCTGCAAACAAAAGTTTGCCTGCCAAGTTTTGAACTGAACCTGGGGGGACGGTCTGTAGTAGATCAAACATGCTTCTGGAATGAATTTAAATGGACTGATGCCAAAGACATGCACCTGGGGATAGGTTGATTGGCAACACTAAATGGTCCCTAGTGTGTGAATGTTGTCTTTCTATCTGTGTTGGCTCTGTGATGAGGTGGCGACTTGTCCAGGGTGTACACCGCCTTCCGCCCAAATGCAGCTGAGATAGACTCCAGCGACCCCAAAAGGGACAAGCGGTAGAAAATGGATAGATGGATGGATACAAAAAAAAAAAAAGACTGTATGAGGAAACTATGAACGATAGTAAGAACAGATAAAAAAAAATATGGAAGTGATCGAAATTGCTCTCTCGGTTGCTTTGTTGGGTCTGCTCCTGTCTCTGGCTATACTCCCTCTACCCCAGCAGACGATGGCGTGGAACACCGCAGAGGCCACCACAGTGTATATGTTATTTGTTTTTTTGTTTGTTTTTTTGTTGTTTTACTTTTGTGGCTATGTATAGAAGTTTCTGGTTGCATCCGCTCTGCTCTTTTAATGTCTTTAACCTCTTAAGGCCCAAGCTGTTTTTTTACATGCTTTTTTTATTTCTCTTGGCTTATTGGACCCTAATTAGAATAAAAAACTAAAAATCATCTTTTGATATGATGTACTTAGTCCATAAGTACACACACGTGTACTTCATGTGTAGTGACATGGTAATTTTTATTTTTACACTTTTTTTTTTTCCCAAATTCCATTGTATGTTATACTCTTCTGACACCACCAGATGGCAGTATATGTGTCCACATAAGTGGCCATAAGACCCCAATTCAGTACTGTGCACAATTTTGGAAATAAGAGCTAAAAGGTGCTGTCCACGCATGTGGCCACTAAGGCCTTTAGAGGTGTTAATGTCCTTTGTGTTCTTCGATGTTTCCCTCTAACACACATGTTTATGTGTGCTATGGCTATGAGTTTGTTTTTTTTCCTCCTTGGCCTCAGTCTGGACCCCCCTCTCCAGGGGCCCAGGCTTTGACTGATTTTTTTTTTTTTTTTTTTCATCCAGTGTTTACCTGTTTCTCACCTTTTTTGTAAGGAAGTGGGCAGATCCCTCGGCGATCCTGTCTTGTCTCCCTGTGATGTTTGTCTGCTCTTGAATGGGATCGTGCTGAAAAATCTTAATTTCCCCTCTGGGATTATTGAAGTATTTCTGATTCTGAAATCTGCATGAGGAAAGTCACGCCCTGCGGGTGCCGTCGCCAGCAGGGGGTAGCGAGCGCTCTGTGTCTGTCTCCTTTGATAATGAAGCAGAGATGCCAGTTGTGCATCGCCGTCTTTGTTCGCACGGATGCAAGAGCCCGGAGCAGCAGCTGCCATTTTGTGCCAAAGTCAATTCATGGCTCTACCTGCCATGGAGTCGTGCTCAAGACGCCACATACCCCCCCATCCCCTCGCGAGTGTCTGCATAATGAGAGGCCTGTACTGAGGCTGTGCATCAAGAAGCAGCTTTGGAATTGAAATTCATAAGAGTCTTTCAGGAAACTAGCTTTTCAGTTACACTCGGCGAGCACGGAAGGCAACGTTTTTTAAAAAACCAGCTGCATTCCCGCGGCGATGCACGGAGACTTTTAACCAGGAATAAAGAAAAATTTGAATTAGAAATGCGGTTACTACAGAAAATCATGAAGTTGGTGACTCATCGAAAGGCCAAACAAGCATTGTTCCTATTCCTCTCATGGTCGTGTTCTTTTGAAGTCTGCAGATGCCTTTTTGTGTGTCGCTGATTGTCGTGTGCCCTGCAAAGCTTTCATAGTGGCCATGTTTTGTGTCTTGGTGACAAGTGCCTATCAGAGTTTCGCCAATGTTGTTCCTGTCGGGTAATGACTTGTGCACTTTTAGCGTAAACCTTGGCAAGGCAAGGCCATCGCCTCTGGATGGAACTCATTCTGTGTGTCAGTGCAAAAAAAATAAAATTTTAGATGACAGTCAACATGTTGTGCCCCTAAAATACAAAATCATACTCTCTTCCTACATTTACTCACTCACTCTTGTTCTATGTGAAAATGTATTACTTTTACGGAATAGTGTGTCGGTATTGTACAGGGGTCCCCAAACTACGGCCCGCGGGCCGGATTCGACCCGCCAGCGTCCAAAATCCGGCATGCGGGAAGTCTCAAAATAAAAAATAAAAAATAAACATTTTTTTATTTTTTTATTTTTTTTAATTTTTAATCTGTCCTTTCTAATCAATTTTCTACCGCTTGTTACTCTGTGTCTCCTAGCCGCTCAGGCTATTGTGTCTAAAAATGCATTTTCCCATCGATAACGTGACATCATCGCGCTCGGAATATATATATATATAAAGCCATCAATCCGTCAATCCATTCCGTGTCCGGGCCAGGTAAGGTTCCCGTTGACAGAAAAAAATCCCGACTTTTTGACAGAAAAAAATCCCGACTTTTTGACAGAAAAAAATCCCGACTTTTTGACAGAAAAAGTCCCGACTTTTTGACAGAAAAAAATCCTGATTTTTTGACAGAAAAAAATCCTGATTTTTTGACAGAAAAAAATCCCTATTTTTTGGCAGAAAAAAATCCCGATTTTTTGACAGAAAAAAATCCCGATTTTTTGACAGGAAAAATCCAGACTTTTTGACGTAAAAAAATCCAGACTTTTTGACGTTAAAAAATCCAGACTTTTTGACAGAAAAAAATCCAGACTTTTTGACAGAAAAAATACAGACTTTTTGACAGAAAAAATCCAGATTTTTTGACGGAAAAAAATCTCAATTTTTTGGCAGAAAAAAATCCCGACTTTTTGACAAAAAAAATCCAGACTTTTTGACAGGAAAATCCAGACTTTTTGACAGAAAAAAATCCCGATTTTTTTGACAGAAAAAAATCCAGATTTTTTTTGACAGAAAAAAATCCAGATTTTTTGACGGAAAAAATCCAGATTTTGTTTGATAGACAAAAACCAGACTTTTTGACGGAAAAAAGTCCTGACTTTTTGACAGAAAAAATCCAGACATTTTGACAAAAAAATCCAGACTTTTTGACAGAAAGGTCCAGACTTTTTGACAGAAAAAAAATCCAGATTTTTTGACAGAAAAAAAATCCAGATTTTTTGACAGAAAAAAAATCCAGATTTTTTTGACGGAAAAATCCCGATTTTTTGACGTAAAAAAATCTGACTTTTTGACAGAAAAAGATGCAGACTTTTTGACAGAAAAAATTCCAGATTTTTTGACAGAAAAAAATCCAGATTTTTTGACTGAAAAAAGTCTCGACTTTTTGACGGAAAAAAGTCCCGACTTTTTGACGGAAAAAATACAGATTTTTTGACAGAAAAATACACACTTTTTGACAAAAAAAAAAAATCCAGATTTTTTGACAGAAAAAAATCCAGATTTTTTGACAGAAAAAATCCAGATTTTTTGACAGAAAAAATCCAGATTTTTTGACAGAAAAAATCCAGATTTTTTGACAGAAAAAAATCCAGATTTTTTGACGGAAAAATCCAGATTTTTTGACGGAAAAACCCAGATTTTTTGACGGAAAAAATCCAGACTTTTTGACAGAAAAAAATCCAGACTTTTTGACAGAAAAAAATCCAGACTTTTTGACAGAAAAAAATCCCGATTTTTTTGATACCAAGTACAGGTGCGTACCTAGTCGACACTACTATGATTACGTCAATATTTTTTGGCATCACATCTTCTTTCGTTTTTTTCAAATTCCTATTATGTTTATAAACTCAGAAAATACGTCTCTGGACACATGAGGACTTTGAATATGACCAATGTATGATCCTATAAATACTTGGTATTGCATTGATACCCAAATTTGTGGTATCATCCAAAACTAATACAAAGCATCCAAACAACAGAAGAATACGTGATTATTACATTTTAACATAAGTGTAGTCAGAACACGTTCAAAGAGAAAGTAAACAGATATTAACAGTAAATGAACAAATAGAATAATAATTAATTTTCTATCACTTGTCTTTTATAATGTTGACAAAATAATAGAATGGAAAAATCCCGACTTTTTGACAGAAAAAAATCCCGACTTTTTGACAGAAAAAAGTCCCCACTTTTTGACAGAAAAAAGTCCCCACTTTTTGACAGAAAAAAATCCAGATTTTTTGACAGAAAAAAATCCCTATTTTTTGACAGAAAAAATCCCTATTTTTTGGCAGAAAAAAATCCCGATTTTTTGGCAGAAAAAAATCCCGATTTTTTGACGGAAAAAAATCCCGACTTTTTGACGGAAAAAAGTCCCGACTTTTTGACAGAAAAAAGTCCCGACTTTTTGACAGAAAAAAGTCCCGACTTTTTGACGGAAAAATTCCGACTTTTTGACGGAAAAATCCCGACTTTTTGACGTAAAAAAATCCCGACTTTTTGGAAAAAAATCCAGACACAATATGTTACTGCATACGTCAGCAGATAAATTAGAATTAACTAATAAAAGACGAGTTGTCTTGCATGTTCACTATTTTGTTTAAGGACAAACTTGCAATAAGGAACATATGTTTAATGTTAAAATAAAGCCAATAATGCAATTTTTTGTGGTCCCCTTTATTTACAAAAGTATCAAAGTACCGAAAAGTATCGAAATAATATTGGTATTGGGACAACACTACTATGTATAATGACTGTTTCATTGCTTGTGTTTGGTGTATGCAAATAAACATATCAAGTCAAGAAACATTGGTTTGGTTCCTAATCCTGTTTCGCTCACATTGCAATATACTACTTTATATTCCTACATAGTGTACGTCGCCGTATACGCCTTGTTGATGTGTTTATATCAGCGCCTTGCAAAAGTGGGGCACTGCCGTATTGGAAACTGTTGGCATGTAAATATTTGGAGATACTCACTCTGCCGGATAATGTTCCCGGAAATAATTTACAATATTGCCTGAATATTTCATAAGGAACCCTGCATTTTGCATGGGACACTGTCGTCGACGCAACAGAAATGCCAACGCGCATTTTGGATGCCGCAATTCTGCGTGCGGGGTACTGAGAGAGCCCTTTATTTGCACATGCAGAGTGA
>NC_084568.2:8492500-8510000 GCF_033978685.3 Nerophis lumbriciformis
ATCATTAAAAAACGAAACTCAGTTGACAGCAAAGAGTTGGATATGACTTTAAAACATAACCAAGCATGCATCACTATAGCTCTTGTCTCAAAGTAGGTGTACTGTCACCACCTGTCACATCACACCCTGACTTATTTGGAGTTTTTTTATGTTGTTTTCCTGTTTGTAGTGTTTTAGTTCTTGTCTTGCGCTCCTATTTTGGTGGCTTTTTCTCTTTTTTTGGTATTTTCCTGTAGCAGTTTCATGTCTTCCTTTGAGCGATATGTCCCGCATCTACTTTGTTTTAGCAATCAAGACTATTTCAGTTGTTTTTATCATTAATATTTCAGTTGTTTTTGTCCTTCTTTGTGGGGACATTGTTGATTGTCATGTCATGTTCGGATGTACATTGTCTTTGCTCCACAGTAAGTCTTTGCTGTCGTCCAGCATTCTGTTTTTGTTTACTTTGTAGCCAGTTTAGTTTTAGTTTTGTATAGCCTTCCCTAAGCTTAAATGCCTTTTCTTAGGGGCACTCACCTTTTGTTTATTTTTGGTTTAAGCATTACACACCTTTTTTACCTGCACTCTGCCTCCCGGCTGCCACCTACTGATATGGAAGAGTATTACACGGTTACTCTGCCGAGCTCTAGACAGCACCGACCACTCAACAACACATCATTTGCAGACTATAATTACTGGTTTTCAAAAAATATTTTTAACCCAAATAGGTGAAATTAGATAACCACGGCACACATGTCCTGGGAAAAACCGTCCGACCGGAACTCTCTAATAACTAAAGTTCCTTGGGTGAATAATATAAACTCACTACACCGGTATGTTTTAGCGCTTTCATGGCGAGTTTACTGACAGATATAAGTAAGAACTTTACACTACTTTATATTCGAAATGGCAACAGCGGAGGATGAATGTCCCATAACAAGAAGGTAGAGAAAAAGAAGAAGCTTATCGACTACGGGTTCGCACCGACTACAAAGGCGGACGCGCGCACATTTTCAGGACTTATGCAGATCCCAAATACAGATCGGCAGGTACCAGAAGGTACGAAAAGTTGCCTTTGAATAAAATCGTGAAACAAAACGCCAGATGATTTCTTACCTTATAAACACACCATAATAATACTCCTATGTTGAAGCACAGTACAATCCGTCAAGCGGTGCGGCGTCATAGCTTACCAAAGTCGTACTAAAACATTTTGATTGATTTTTGAGCGCCGTGTGTAATGTTCTATATTTTCAATGGAACATATAACATTTTGGTGTTGTTTACTTGAGTCATATTGCAGTCTACACGTATCTCTTATGTGTGACTGCCATCTACTGGCCACGCTTATCATTTCACCATGTACCAAATAAAATAGCTTCGAGGTCGGTAAGCACAACCAGAATTATTCCGTACATTAGGCGCACCGGGTAATGTTCTATATTTTCAATGGAACATATAACATTTTGGTGTTGTTTACTTGAGTCATATTGCAGTCTACACGTATCTCTTATGTGTGACTGCCATCTACTGGTCACGCTTATCATTTCACCATGTACCAAATGAAATAGCTTTGAGGTCGGTAAGCACAACCAAAATTATTCCGTACATTAGGCGCACCGGGTTATAATGCGCACTGTCGAATTTTGAGATAATGAAAGGATTTTAAGTGCGCCTTATAGTCCGAAAAATACAGTAGTTTAGTAATCGAGTACCGTATTTTTCGGAGTATAAGTCGCACCTGCCGAAAATGCATAATAAAGAAGGAAAAAAAAACATTATGCAACTTTCATAAACTATGAAAAAAACTGCGACATATAGTCCGAAAAATACGGTAATTTGTTGTTTGTTTGATTAGTCAAATCATCAAAATAACCCACTTTATAGCCTCAATGCGTATTTTAGGGAAAATAAAAAATAAATAAATGTTTTAATTAATTGTTCTAATAAATGCACATGTGTGCATTATTCAAAATAAAAAACTCTTATTGAAAACAGTGGAGCACAGGACAAAGAATCAAACCATCATAAGGTGTTTTTTCCGCCTCCTGTCAGCCATATCAATCATCTTCAAACATCAATAAGTGTTTCTGCCGCCGTTTAGAAAAAAACACTGAATTTTCCGTTAGTAGTAAAAAATGTTATGTCAGGAAAAGATATAGGAGGACACAAATATAGACGGATTGAATGGATTCCTTAATGGACCATTATCCTACATCTTATCAAGGAGGAAGATATAGAGCGTTAGATTATTTCCCTTTGCCCGTGTGAAATATTTTTCTCCCTTGTGAGTGACAGGCCCGACATATTGAAGTGCGGCGCTTGCCATCAAGGAAATAGATGAAATGTCGGTTAAAGGTCAGGAGAAAAAAGATGAGCAGGAAGGAGGGACGGCAGCTGCAAAGAAGTTTTAACTTTTTAACGTCACTGATGGCAGCACCAGAAAGGACAATAGGAAAAAAACTGCCAAATAACATTAGGGTACCACTTTAGTATGGGGGAACATATGCACCGTTAATTAGTTGCTTATCAAAGGAAGAAATACTTAATTTAGAGTTATTTTTAAAAAGGATTGAAAATGGAAAAAGATGGAGAGAAATATTTATTTTGTTTTAGTAGTTTTTTTTGTTTGAGGACAAACATGACACAAACTTTCCCAATTGTTAGACAACCTACCGTTTAACATGTTTGTGTGTATGTTCACTGATGACACTATTTGGTGGACATCGTTTTGTCCTACTAATTTTAGCGTTTCTTGAACTCATTATAGTGTGGACGGTTTGTTTACATGTAAAATCTTCCACTTCTCATTTTGTCCACCAAACTTTTTATACTGTGCGTGAATGTACAAAGGTGCGCTTTGCTGGTTATTGACTTGTTGGAGTGCTAATCAGACATATTTGGTCAGTGCATGACTGCAAGCTAATCAATGCTAACATGCTATTTAGGCTAGCTGTATGTACATATTGCATCATTATGCCTCATTTGTAGGTATATTTGATCTCATTTAATATCCTTTTACTAGTTTTATTTAGCCTGTTTGACGTTATTCTATATACGTACATACGCACATACGTGTATGTGTGTATATATATATATATATATATATATATATATATATATGTACGTACGTGTGTACATATATATATATATATATACATACATACATACATACATGTATGTATATATATATATATACACACACACATATATATAAATATATATATATATATATATACATATATACAGTGTATATATATATATATATATATATATATATATATATATACATATGCAGTATATATATATATATATATATATATATATATATATATATATATATATATATATATATATATATGTATGTATATATATATATATATATATATATATATATATATATATATATATATATATATATATATATATATATATATATATATATATATATATATACAGTATATATAAATGGTTGTCCCAATAGCAATATTTTTGGACCGGTGCCGGTACCAAAATGTATTTTGATACTTTCTAAAAAAAAAAGGTTACCACAAAAAAATGGCATTATTAGCTTTATTTGAAGAAACATCTTAGTGTACATGAAACATGTGTTTATTATTGTAATTTAGTCCTTAAATAAAATAGTGAACATTTCAAGATTCAAAATGGGCAGCACGGTGGAAGAGGGGTTAGTGCGTCTGCCTCACAATACGAAGGTCCTGAGTAGTCGTGAGTTCAATCCCGGCCTCGGGATCTTTCTGTGTGAAGTTTGCATGTTCTCCCCGTGACTGCGTGGGTTCCCTCCGGGTACTCCGGCTTCCTCCCACCTCCAAAGACATGCACCTGGGGATAAGTTGATTGGCAACACTAAATTGGCCCTAGTGTGTGAATGTTGTCTGTCTATCTGTGTTGGCCCTGCGATGAGGTGGCGACTTGTCCAGGGTGTACCCCGCCTTCCGCCCGATTGTAGCTGAGATAGGCTCCAGCGACCCCGAAGGGAATAAGCGGTAGAAAATGGATGGATGGATGGATGGACACTAGGGCGGGGGTCAGCAACCTGCGGCTCTTTAGCGACACCCTCGTGGCTCCCTGGAGCTTTTTTAAAAAAGGTTGAAAATGGAAAAAGATGGGGGAATTTTCTTTTTTTGGGGTTGAGGACAAACATGACACAAACCTTCCCAATTGTTATAAATTCCACTGTTTAATATGTGTGTGTGTATGTTTCACTGATGACAGTATTTGGTGAACATCGTTTTGTCCTACTAATTTCGGCGGTCCTTGAACTCACCATAGTGTGGACTGTGACGCAACAGTTTGTTTTCATGTAGAATCTCCCACTCCTTCTTTGTCTCATTTTGTCCACTAAATGTTTTATACTGTGCGTGAATGCACAAAGGTGAGCTTTGTTGATGTCATTGACTTGTTGGAGCGCTAATCAGGCATATTTGGTCAGTGCATGACTGCAAGCTAATCAATGCTCACATGCTATTTAGGCTAGCTGTATGTACATATTGCATCCTTATGCCTCATTTTGTTTGATAGTAGGCTAATATAGCTAATATAGACACTTGCATCATATGTTGCTTTCATTATAACACTTATATAAGACTAATATAGCTAATATAGACACTTACACCATGTGTTCATTATAACACTTATATAAGACTTTTAAAGTCATTTTGATAGGCTATTATAGCTAATATAGACACTTGCATCATATGTTGCCTTCATTATAACACTTATATAAGACTTTTAAAGTCATTCTGATAGTAGGCTAATATAGACACTTACACCATGTGTTCATTATAACACTTATATAAGACCTTTAAAGTCATTTTGATAGTAGGCTAATATAGACTCTTACACCATGTGTTGTCTTCATTATAACACTTATGTAAGACTTTCAAAGTCATTTTGATAGGCTATTATAGCTAATATAGACACTTGCATCATATGTTGCCTTCATTATAACACTTACATAAGACTGCTAAAGTCATTCTGATAGTAGGGTAATATAGACACTTACACCATGTGTTCATTATAACACTTATATAAGACTTTTAAAGTCATTTTGATAGGCTATTATAGCTAATATAGACACTTACATCATGCGTTGCCTTCATTATAACACTTATATAGGACTGTTAAAGTCATTTTGATAGTAGGCTAATATAGCTAATGTAGACACGTACACCATGTGTTCATTATAACGCTTATATAAGACCTTTAAAGTCATTTTAAAAGTAGGCTAATCTAGCTAATATAAACACTTACACCATGTGTTGTCTTCATTATAACACTTATATAAGACTTTTAAAGTCATTTTGATAGGCTATTATAGCTAATATAGACACTTACATCATGTGTTGTCTTCATTATAACACGTATATAAGACTTTTAAAGTCATTTTGATAGGATATTATAGCTAATATAGACACTTACATCATGTGTTGCCTTCATTATAACACTTATATAAGACTGTTAAAGTCATTTTGATAGGCTATTATAGCTAATATAGACACTTACATCATGTGTTGCCTTCATTATAACACTTATATAAGACTGTTAAAGTCATTTTGATAGTAGGCTAATATAGCTAAAGTAGACGCGTACACCATGTGTTCATTATAACACTTATATAAGACCTTTAAAGTCATTTTAAAAGTAGGCTAATCTAGCTAATATAGACACTTACACCATGTGTTGTCTTCATTATAACACTCATATAAGACTTTTAAAGTCATTTTGATAGGCTATTATAGCTAATATAGACACTTACATCACGTGTTGTCTTCATTATAACACTTATATAAGACTTTTAAAGTCATTTTGATAGGATATTATAGCTAATATAGACACTTACATCATGTGTTGTCTTCATTATAACTCTTATATAAGACTTAAAGTCATTTTGATAGGCTATTATAGCTAATGTAGACACTTACATCACGTGTTGTCTTCATTATAACACTTATATAAAATGTTTAAAGTCATTTTGATAGGATATTATAGCTAATATAGACACTTACATCATGTGTTGTCTTCATTAACACTTATATAAGACTTTTAAAGTCATTTTGATAGGATATTATAGCTAATATAGACACTTACACCATGTGTTGTCTTCATTATAACACTTATATAAGACTTTTAAAGTCATTTTGATAGGCTACTATAGCTAATATAGACACTTGCATCATATGTTGCCTTCATTATAACACTTATATAAGACTGCTAAAGTCATTCTGATAGTAGGCTAATATAGCTAATATAGACACTTACACCATGTGTTCATTATAACACTTATACAAGACCTTTAAAGTCATTTTAAAAGTAGGCTAATCTAGCTAATATAGACACTTACACCATGTGTTGTCTTCATTATAACACTTATATAAGATGTTTAAAGTCATTTTGATAGGATATTATAGCTAATATAGACACTTACATCATGTGTTGTCTTCATTAACACTTATATAAGACTTTTAAAGTCATTTTGATAGGATATTATAGCTAATATAGACACTTACACCATGTGTTGTCTTCATTATAACACTTATATAAGACTTTTAAAGTCATTTTGATAGGCTATTATAGCTAATATAGACACTTACATCATGTGTTGCCTTCATTATAACACTTATATAAGACTGCTAAAGTCATTCTGATAGTAGGCTAATATAGCTAATGTAGACACGTACACCATGTGTTCATTATAACACTTATATAAGACCTTTAAAGTCATTTTGTTAGTAGGCTAATCTAGCTAATATAGACACTTACACCATGTGTTGTCTTCATTATAACACTTATATCAGACTTTTAAAGTCATTTTGATAGGCTATTATAGCTAATATAGACACTTGCATCATGTGTTGCCTTCATTATAACACTTATATAAGACATTTAAAGTCAGCTGCTAAAGTCATTCTGATAGTAGGCTAATATAGACACTTACACCATGTGTTCATTATAACACTTATATAAGACCTTTAAAGTCATTTTGATAGTAGGCTAATCTAGCTAATATAGACACTTACACCATGTGTTGTCTTCATTATAACACTTATATAAGACTTTTAAAGTCATTTTGATAGAATATTATAGCTAATATAGACACTTACATCATGTGTTGTCTTCATTATAACACTTATATAATACTTTTAAAGTCATTTTGATAGGCTATTATAGCTAATGTAGACACTTACATCACGTGTTGTCTTCATTATAACACTTATATAAGATGTTTAAAGTCATTTTGATAGGATATTATAGCTAATATAGACACTTACATCATGTGTTGTCTTCATTAACACGTATATAAGACTTTTAAAGTCATTTTGATAGGATATTATAGCTAATATAGACACTTACACCATGTGTTGTCTTCATTATAACACTTATATAAGACTTTTAAAGTCATTTTGATAGGCTACTATAGCTAATATAGACACTTGCATCATATGTTGCCTTCATTATAACACTTATATAAGACTGCTAAAGTCATTCTGATAGTAGGCTAATATAGCTAATATAGACACTTGCACCATGTGTTCATTATAACACTTATATAAGACCTTTAAAGTCATTTTAAAAGTAGGCTAATCTAGCTAATATAGACACTTACACCATGTCTTGTCTTCATTATAACACTTATATAAGATGTTTAAAGTCATTTTGATAGGATATTATAGCTAATATAGACACTTACATCATGTGTTGTCTTCATTAACACTTATATAAGACTTTTAAAGTCATTTTGATAGGATATTATAGCTAATATAGACACTTACACCATGTGTTGTCTTCATTATAACACTTATATAAGACTTTTAAAGTCATTTTGAAAGGCTATTATAGCTAATATAGACACTTGCATCATATGTTGCCTTCATTATAACACTTATATAAGACTTTTAAAGTCATTTTGAAAGGCTATTATAGCTAATATAGACACTTGCATCATATGTTGCCTTCATTATAACACTTATATAAGACTGCTAAAGTCATTCTGATAGTAGGCTAATATAGCTAATATAGACACTTACACCATGTGTTGTCTTCATTATAACACTCATATAAGACTTTTAAAGTCATTTTGATAGGCTATTATAGCTAATATAGACACTTACATCACGTGTTGTCTTCATTATAACACTTATATAAGACTTTTAAAGTCATTTTGATAGGCTACTATAGCTAATATAGACACTTGCATCATATGTTGCCTTCATTATAACACTTATATAAGACTGCTAAAGTCATTCTGATAGTAGGCTAATATAGCTAATATAGACACTTGCACCATGTGTTCATTATAACACTTATATAAGACCTTTAAAGTCATTTTAAAAGTAGGCTAATCTAGCTAATATAGACACTTACACCATGTGTTGTCTTCATTATAACACATATATAAGACTTTTAAAGTCATTTTGATAGGCTATTATAGCTAATATAGACACTTACATCATGTGTTGTCTTCATTATAACACTTATATAAGACTTTTAAAGTCATTTTGATAGGATATTATAGCTAATATAGACACTTACATCATGTGTTGTCTTCATTAAAACACTTATATAAGACTTTTAAAGTCATTTTGATAGGATATTATAGCTAATATAGACACTTACACCATGTGTTGTCTTCATTATAACACTTATATCAGACTTTTAAAGTCATTTTGATAGGCTATTATAGCTAATATAGACACTTGCATCATGTGTTGCCTTCATTATAACACTTATATAAGACATTTAAAGTCAGCTGCTAAAGTCATTCTGATAGTAGGCTAATATAGACACTTACACCATGTGTTCATTATAACACTTATATAAGACCTTTAAAGTCATTTTGATAGTAGGCTAATCTAGCTAATATAGACACTTACACCATGTGTTGTCTTCATTATAACACTTATATAAGACTTTTAAAGTCATTTTGATAGAATATTATAGCTAATATAGACACTTACATCATGTGTTGTCTTCATTATAACACTTATATAATACTTTTAAAGTCATTTTGATAGGCTATTATAGCTAATGTAGACACTTACATCACGTGTTGTCTTCATTATAACACTTATATAAGATGTTTAAAGTCATTTTGATAGGATATTATAGCTAATATAGACACTTACATCATGTGTTGTCTTCATTAACACGTATATAAGACTTTTAAAGTCATTTTGATAGGATATTATAGCTAATATAGACACTTACACCATGTGTTGTCTTCATTATAACACTTATATAAGACTTTTAAAGTCATTTTGATAGGCTACTATAGCTAATATAGACACTTGCATCATATGTTGCCTTCATTATAACACTTATATAAGACTGCTAAAGTCATTCTGATAGTAGGCTAATATAGCTAATATAGACACTTGCACCATGTGTTCATTATAACACTTATATAAGACCTTTAAAGTCATTTTAAAAGTAGGCTAATCTAGCTAATATAGACACTTACACCATGTCTTGTCTTCATTATAACACTTATATAAGATGTTTAAAGTCATTTTGATAGGATATTATAGCTAATATAGACACTTACATCATGTGTTGTCTTCATTAACACTTATATAAGACTTTTAAAGTCATTTTGATAGGATATTATAGCTAATATAGACACTTACACCATGTGTTGTCTTCATTATAACACTTATATAAGACTTTTAAAGTCATTTTGAAAGGCTATTATAGCTAATATAGACACTTGCATCATATGTTGCCTTCATTATAACACTTATATAAGACTTTTAAAGTCATTTTGAAAGGCTATTATAGCTAATATAGACACTTGCATCATATGTTGCCTTCATTATGACACTTATATAAGACTGCTAAAGTCATTCTGATAGTAGGCTAATATAGCTAATATAGACACTTACACCATGTGTTGTCTTCATTATAACACTCATATAAGACTTTTAAAGTCATTTTGATAGGCTATTATAGCTAATATAGACACTTACATCACGTGTTGTCTTCATTATAACACTTATATAAGACTTTTAAAGTCATTTTGATAGGATATTATAGCTAATATAGACACTTACATCATGTGTTGCCTTCATTATAACACTTATATAAGACTTTTAAAGTCATTTTGATAGGCTACTATAGCTAATATAGACACTTGCATCATATGTTGCCTTCATTATAACACTTATATAAGACTGCTAAAGTCATTCTGATAGTAGGCTAATATAGCTAATATAGACACTTGCACCATGTGTTCATTATAACACTTATATAAGACCTTTAAAGTCATTTTAAAAGTAGGCTAATCTAGCTAATATAGACACTTACACCATGTGTTGTCTTCATTATAACACATATATAAGACTTTTAAAGTCATTTTGATAGGCTATTATAGCTAATATAGACACTTACATCATGTGTTGTCTTCATTATAACACTTATATAAGACTTTTAAAGTCATTTTGATAGGATATTATAGCTAATATAGACACTTACATCATGTGTTGTCTTCATTAAAACACTTATATAAGACTTTTAAAGTCATTTTGATAGGATATTATAGCTAATATAGACACTTACATCATGTGTTGTCTTCATTATAACACTTATATAAGACTTTTAAAGTCATTTTGATAGGATATTATAGCTAATATAGACACTTACACCATGTGTTGTCTTCATTATAACACTTATATAAGACTTTTAAAGTCATTTTGATAGGCTATTATAGCTAATATAGACACTTACATCATGTGTTGTCTTCATTATAACACTTATATAAGGCTTTTCTATTTTTGCAGGTTCAGAAAGATTTGTTTTTTGTATTTTTGGTCCAATATGGCTCTTCCAACGGTTTGGGTTGCCGACCCCTGCACTAGGGGAACATATAAGGGTTAGGGTTATTAATAAGCAATAATTCTGACGTTTTTGAGGGAAGACTCTTAGTTAATGCCTTACTGGTTGTATAATAAGGCCATGCAGAATAAGGCATTAATAAGTACTTAATGACTAATTAAGAGCCAATACGTTACTAATTTGCAACTAATTAATGGTGAATATGTTTTCCCCTTACTAAAGTGTTACCGACATTAGTTTATGACTATTTGTGGCGTTTCAAAAGCAGTAATGACTATGATTATGTACTAGGAAAAAACAAAACAATAAAGCATAAAGACGTCCTGACAAAGCAACCCCGCCTCTTTATTAATAATAGTCATGTGAGTGACAGTGCATGTTGCCACTTCATTAAACGGGGCCTAATTAGCCCTTGAGTGGGTAGAACTGTTCTCATACGCCGTAATATTACACTACTCGTGTTGCCAGGTTGAAAGGAAAAACTAATTTCAAATTAAATCCACGTCAGTGCCTTTTACTCCCGGCATTCTAAATTTGATAAACACTGGCTCGTCTTATGTAATTAGGAATCAATAAGAGATGAGTAATCTGTCTGGATAAATTCCAAAAAAAAAATGTCACTTCAATTGAGACACTCGGAGGGGGAAAAATTGGGAGAGTCCCCATCCTTTAGTCTGATGTCGATGTGGACTTGTCAGTCAATCCATATCTGCATTGATCACACACACACACACACACACACACATATTCTTGTATATATTACCTTCTTGAGACCTCTGAAAAAAAGGCCTACCTCTTTCTAGATATATAAAGATTTGTATTTACAACATTAATGATACATTATAGTATTTGGCCACCTGCCTTGACTCACATATGAACTTGAAGTGCCATACCATTCCTAACCCATAGGGTTCGATATGATGTCTGTCCACTTTTTGCAGCTATTACAGCTTCAACTCTTCTGGGAAGGCTGTCCACAAGGTTGCGGAGTGTGTATATAGGAATTTTCCACCATTCTTCCAAAAGGCCTGGCTCTCAGTCTCCGTTCTAATTCATCCCAAATGTGTTCTATTGGGTTCAGGTCAGGACTCTGTGCAGGCCAGTCAAGTTCATCCACACCAGACTCTGTCATCCATGTCTTTATGGACCTTGCTTTGTGCACTGGTGCACAGTCATGTTGGAAGAGGAAGGGGCCAGCTCCAAACTGTTGGGAGTGTGGAATTGTCCAAAATGTTTTGGTATCCTGGAGCAATCAAAGTTGCTTTCACTGGAACTAAGTGGCCAAGCCCATTTCCTGAAAAACAACCCCACACCATAATTCCTCCTCCACCAAATTTCACACTCGGCAGAATGCAGTCCGAAATGTAGCGTTCTCCTGGCAACATCCAAACCCAGACTCGTCCATCAGATTGCCGGATGGAAAAGCGTGATTCATCACTCCACTGCTCTAGAAATCACTGAGGTCCTGAGAGCGGCCCATTCTTTCACAAATGTTTGGAGAAACAGTCTCCATGCCTAAGTGCTTGATTTTATACACCGGGCCAAGTGATTAGGACCCCTGATTCTGATCATTTGGACGGGTGGCCAAATACTTTTGGCAATATAGTGTATATACATACTATGCAAATACAAAAAAGCTTGTTGTGAGTTGGAATTTCACAAGAAAAAGGTCACAATTTCACAAGAAAAAGGTCAGTTTTACAAAAAAAAACTTACAATTTTGGCAGTTTTATAATAAAAGTCGTAATTACTCAACGCAAGTCAAAAAATGTTCAAGAAAAACTGAAAATGTCCACATTATTATGACAAAAGTGGGAATTGTACTCAATAAGAGTCGCAATTTTACAAGAAAAGCTTACAATTTTGGCAATTTTATGAAGAGAGTCGTAATTTTACGCGACAAAAGTCACAATTTTAATGAGAAAACTTAAACATTTAGGCAATATTAAAATAATAATTGGAATTTTACTTGGCAAAATTATGACAAAAGTAATAAATGTCACTATTTCGCAAGAACAACCAAAAAAATGGCAATATTGTGATACAAGTCCGAATTGTATATGAAAAATGTCACCATTTAGTTTAACATAAAGTAATAATTTTATGAGAAAATATTGCAATATTACAGAAACAGAAATAATATGAGAAATTGTTCCCAATTTTATAAGAAAAAAGTCGACACATTCTGAGAAAAAGACTGCTTTTAGTTACCGTATTTTTCGGACTATAAGTCGCAGTTTTTTTCATAGTTTGGCCGGGCTCCAGTGCGACTTATATATGTTTTTTTTCTTTTTTATTATGCATTTTGGGCAGGTGCGACTTATACTCCGGTGCGACTTATACTCCGAAAAATACGTTTTTTTGTTTTTTTTTTCCCAATTTTTTGTTTGTAATTGGTTTTTAATCTTTATTTACTCCAAGTTATTACAGTATGCCTCTATATACATATTTATTTAATTGTTTTGACAATTTTTCCCCAAAGGGGGCGCATTTCAATTGCTTACACACACTTGTTATTAAATATGTTGGCCACAGGGGGAGCACTTCAAATTTTTACAAACACTTGTTATTTCATATGTTGCCCAGAGGGGGAGCACTTTTAAAACCGACACACAGTCAATTTGAAAAAGTCCCTCCTTTTTGGGACCACCCTAATTTTGATAGATTTCACCACCAGGGGTGCAAATGAGATCTCTATTTTTTTTGTTTTTTTGTAATGTGCTTAAGGCCGATGACAAACGAGTCACGGACCACAGACCGCACTTTGGGCAACCCAGCTGTAGAAGCTAACTGTTAATAGCCACTATAGTCTTAGTACCGTAGCGTATTTGTTCATCCTATGGTCACATATGGGACGCGGGTTGTCTTACGTCAGCACGGGAAGTCGTAAAATCAGCCGTTCACCTGGCGGGTTTTTTTTGGGGGTTGAATAGGGAAGTCCTTCTTTAACTGCCGTTTTGTTTGATCATATATTGCTGCTTATGCCATACTTGCCAACCCTCCCGGATTTTCCGGGAGACTCCCGAAATTCAGCGCCTCTCCCAAAAACCTCCCGGGACAAATTTTCTCCCGAAAATCTCCCGAAATTCAGGCGGACTCAGGTCCATGAGGACTTGAGTCCGCTAACCCACAATATAAACAGCATACCTGCCCAATCATGTTATAACTGTAGAATGATCGAGGACGAGTTCTTGGTTTCTTATGTGGGTTTATTGTTAGGCAGTTTCATTAACGTCCTCCCAGCGCGGCAACAACACACAACAACAGCAGTCACGTTTTTGTCTACCGTAAAGCAGTTTGTCTGCCGTAAACAGCAATGTTGTGACACTCTTAATCAGGACAATACTGCCATCTAGTGCATTTGATGAAAGCACTTTTGTGCGTGCCACACATCAATGCATCATCAGAGAGGGTTTTCAGCATGGTTAGAAAAATAGTGACAGAGAATAGAACAAGGATGGACAATTCAACCCTTAACTCAACAATGAGTAGATGTGTAAATAAATGAACACTGCAATTCAAGTATTTATTTTATATATATATATATATATATATATATATATATATATATATATATATATATATATATACACACACACGTGTATATATATATATATATATATCCATATATGTCTTAATAAGGTTATCCAAAAAATAGTGCTCAATACCGTAGTAGAGCGCAATATATGTATGTGTGGAAAAAAAAATCACAAGACTACTTCATCTCTACAGGCCTGTTTCATGAGGGGGTTCCCTCAATCATCAGGAGATTTTATATATCCATATATATATATATATATATATATAGCTAGAATTCACTGAACGTCAAGTATTTCTTATGTGTATATATATATATATATATATATATATATATATATATATATATATATATATATATATATATATATATATATATATATATATATATGTATGTGTGGGAAAAAAATCACAAGACTATTTCATCTCTACAGGCCTGTTTCATGAGGGGGGGTACCCTCAATCGTCAGGAGATTTTAATGGGAGCATTCGCATACCATGGTTTATATAGGGCACAGAGTGGGTTGGGTACAGGCTGGCCTAGGGGCGTGGTGATTGGCTTTGCGAATGCTCCCATTAAAATCTCCTGACGATTGAGGGTACCCCCCCTCATGAAACAGGCCTGTAGAGATGAAATAGTCTTGTGATTTTTTTCCCACACATACATATATTGCGCTCTACTACGGTATCGAGCACTATTTTTTGGATAACCTTATTAAGACATATATATATATATATATATATATATACTGTATATATATATGAAATACTTGACTTGGTGAATTCTAGCTGTAAATATACTCCTCCCCTTTTAGCCACACCCCCAACCACGCCCCCGTCCCACCCCGACCACCCCCTCCCCCCTCCCCCCACCTCCCGAAATCGGAGGTCTCAAGGTTGGCAAGTATGGCTTATGCACCTGTCAATGTTTACTTTTGCATGCACATTAAATAAACCAAAAATCCTGACTTTGGAGCAATGTTCACGGACTCTAGTATTTGGCTCTCTATTAGATGCAATGGTTTTCCGTATTGGGACCATGATTTCGGTCCTAACTTGTTCACCGGTCCTCATGTGGAAGGTACTTTTCCTCGTTGATGTATCAAGAAGGGTAGAAATACAAAAACGTACACACACACACACACAGTCTCTTGAATAACTAATCCATTATTTCTGTCCTGCTCACTTTTTCTTCCTTTCGAGTGGATTATTGGCTCCCATCTGTCCTTAAACACAAAACCCTATTTTTCTTTCTAGTCCAGAACTGCATGCTGAATAAATCAATGACTGTTTTTCAAAGAAAGAAAAAAAAGATACATTTGTTACACTGTCATGTTTTTAACTGCAGCAGAGTAAGTGCTTCCAATGTCCTTGGCGAGCACAAAGCTATTAAATGAATTTTATGCACAGGACGCCACACATGAAACATGACTTTTTTTTTTTTTGTCCCGCCTTTCTTAGCGTCATCTCTGGTCAGTCAACTCCGAGCCGAGAAGATTGAGGAGAAGAGCATCACGCTGGTGTGGAGGCAGCCTTCGTCGCCAAACAGCAGCAGGACGGAATATGAAGTCAAGTACTATGAAAAGGTAAGTCTAATTGTTTGCACGGAGGTACCTCCACTTAAAGGTGTTTTGAGATAAGAGCCGTCTCTCTGCGAGTTCCTTCAAGTTTGCGGTACAAGCATCCCCCCGACAGAAAATGTTGAAATGAATTAAAATGACATCGTTCCGTTTTGAGACCCGCAAAAAAACTAAATTTTAACATGTCATGCTTTTAAATTAAAGAACGCGTCTCCACTGCTCTAGAAATCACTGAGCTCATGAGAGCGGCCCATTTTTTCACAAATGTTTGTAGAAACAGTCTCCATGCCTATGTGATTGATTTATACACCTCATCATTTGGGCGGGTGGCCAAATACTTTTGGCAATATAGTGTATATACATACTATGCAAATATAAAAAAGCTTGTTGAAAAATTTTTGGGGGGGAATTTCACAAGAAAAAGGTCAGTTTCACAAGAAAAACTTAGCAGTAGTATAATAAAAGTCGTAATTTTACTCAACGCAAGTCAAAATTTTACAAGAAAAAACTGAACATTTGCACAATATTATGACAAAAGTTGGAATTGTACTCAATAAGAGTTGCAATTTTACAAGAAGAGCTTACAATTTTGGCAATTTTATGAAAAGAGTTGCAATTTAAGGCAACAAAAGTCACAATTTTTATGAGAAAACTTAAACATTTTGTCAATATTACAAAAATATTTGGAATTTTACTTGGCGGATTTATGACAAGAGACATACATGTCACTATTTTACAAGAACAACAAAAAAAATTGGCAATATTGTGATGCGAGTCAGAATTCAATCAATCAATCAATCAATGTTTATTTATATAGCCCTAAATCACAAGTGTCTCAAAGGGCTGCACAAGCCACAACGACATCCTCGGTACAGAGCCCACATAAGGGCAAGGAAAAACTCACCCCAGTGGGACGTCGATGTGAATGACTATGAGAAACCTTGGAGAGGACCGCATATGTGGGTAACCCCCCCCCTCTAGGGAGACCGAATGCAATGGATGTCGAGTGGGTCTAACATAATATTGTGAGAGTACAGTCCATAGTGGATCCAGCATAACAGTAAGAGTCCAGTCCACAGTGGGGTCAGCAGGAAACCATCCCGAGCGGAGACGGGTCAGCAGCGCAGAGATGTTCCCAACCGATATACAGGCGAGCGGTCCACCCCGGGTCCCGACCCCGGACAGCCAGCACCCCATCGATGGCCACCGGATCTGTATGTCTCCCCTTCCACAAGGGATAGGGGAGTGACAAATGTCAACATTTTGCATTAAAAAGTAATAATTTAACATAAAAAAGTAATCATTTAACGAGAAATATACCCGCAAAAAAACAAAATTTTAACAAGTCATGCTTTTAAATAGAAAAAAAATGGTAGATAACACATACTCTCTCAAAAACAACTATTCCATTCTCATCCGTTCTCCCTTTCGTCTAATTCTTGGCACCTCTTCTCACCATCGAAACCAATTAGGGTCCCCTGTGTGTATTTGCAAAGATAACAACACAGGGTGTATTTATTGTGTTTTGTCCTAGAAACAAAACAAATGGTAAA
>NC_084568.2:8515000-8542500 GCF_033978685.3 Nerophis lumbriciformis
AAAAATCCTGACTTTTTGACAGAACTAATCCCGACTTTTTGACAGAAAAAAATCCAGACTTTTTGACAGAAAAAATCCAGACTTTTTGACACTTGGAAAAAATCTCGACTTTTGAAAGAAAAAATCTCGACTTTTTGACACTTAGAAAAAGAACAGACTTTTTGACAGACAACGTGCTTAGACACGTTGTCACGCCGTGACATTGCTGGTTTAGGAGCAGAGGAGCATGTTTGGCAGCGCATAATCACAGAGTACTTACAAGCAGACACAGTGTGTAGGCAGAAAAGGGAGAACAGACGCATTTGGACTTTTTGACAGAAGAAAATCCCGACTTTTTGACAGAAAAATCCAGACTTTTTGACAGAAAAAATCCTGACTTTTTGGCGGAACAAATCCCGACTTTTTGGCAGAAGAAATCCCGACTTTTTGACAGAAAAATCCCGATTTTTGAATGGAAAAAATCCTGACTTTTTGACAGAACTAATCCCGATTTTTTGACAGAAAAAAATCCCGATTTTTTGACAGAAAAAAATCCAGACTTTTTGACAGAAAAAATCCAGACTTTTTGACACTTGGAAAAAATCTCGACTTTTGCAAGAAAAAAATCTCGACTTTTTGACACTCAGAAAAAAAACAGACTTTTTGACAGACAACGTGCTTAGACACGATACATAAACATATATATGTGTATGTATATGTGTGTATGTGTATGTATATGTGTGTATGTATATATGTGTGTATGTATATATATATATATATATATATATATATATACATATATATATACATATATACATATATATATACATATATATATATAGAGTCTCCATGAAATAATTCCATTTATGAAAAAATCCACGAAGCACGACAACAGGTGACAGGTGTTTGTGCCACGGACCGGCCTGGGTGTCATCATCAGGCTACGACTGGAAAAAATCCATCCATCCATCCAAATGGAATGGAATGGATGGATGAATGTTTGAATTGTACTAACGATAGATTGAGTTATTTCTTTTGCACAGACCTGTGATGTATTTCTGTCAAATATTAACTTCAGTGCTTTTTCCTCTAAATTAACAAAGTTTTTGGTAGACTGCCAGCATAAATCCATTATGACGCCCCAAATCCTTTCATTCTAATTCCGCGCGCGGCGCCGGCTTCTGAGCGTGAACAGTGGGTGAGTCATACTCGGAGGTAGCCACACTGAGGTAAACACCGTGTATATTTACTTCGGAACGGAAGGCTTATTGGAATACATTTCACGGGACAGCATGTTGAAAATGTCTATGATTGGAGAAGTTTAAACTGAAATATCTCATCACGGCTTCTCGGTGGGATTTTGCCCGCCCCGCAGTCAACAGACATATTTTGTCACAGTAATTCTACCATACGGCTGTCACACTTGCACCTTTACATACGGCACATTTTCTAGCAAAGGCTCACTTTTTGTTTTTTGGGTCATATTCGCACGCCCCCCCCCCCCCCCCCCCCATTCAGCATGATTTTAAAGACAAACCGGTGGTTTTGGTCTGGACAGTAGTGTGCCGTCAGGGCCAGCAAGGCCTTCTCTGCTGGCCTAACATAACCAAAAATCATGATCATAATTAAAGATAAAAGTCATTTTTTATTTACTTTCCCTAAATATCTAAATGTATTCAAATTCACAGAAGACGTACAAGCAGACACAGTGTGTAGGCAGAAAGTGGAGAACAGACGCATTTTGACTTTTTGACAGAAAAAATCCAGACTTTTTGACAGAAAAATCCTGACTTTTTGGCGGAACAAATCCCGACTTTTTGGCAGAAGAAATCCCATTTTTTGACGGAAAAATCCCGATATTTTTGATGGAAAAATTCCAGACTTTTTGACCAAAAAAAATCCAGACTTTTTGACAGAAAAAATCCAGACTTTTTGACAGAAAAAATCCAGACTTTTTGACATTTGGAAAAAATCTCGACTTTTTGTAAGAAAAAATCTCGACTTTTTGTCACTTAGAAAAAAAGCAGACTTTTTGACAGACAACGTGCTTAGACACGTCACGCCGTGACATTGCTGGTTTAGGAGCAGAGGAGCATGTTCGGCAGCGCACAATCACGGAGTACTTACAAGCAGACACACACAGTGTGTAGGCAGAAAAGGGAGAACAGACGCATTTTGACTTTTTGACAGAAAAAATCCAGACTTTTTGACAGAAAAATCCTGACTTTTTAGCGGAACAAATCCCGACTTTTTGACAGAAAAAATCCCGACTTTTTGACAGAAAAATCCAGACTTTTTGACAGAAAAATCCTGACTTTTTGGCGGAACAAATTCCGACTTTTTGGCAGAAGAAATCCAATTTTTTGACGGGAAAATCCCGATTTTTTTTATGGAAAAAATCCTGACTTTTTGACCAAAAAAAATCCAGACTTTTTGACAAAAAAATCCAGACTTTTTGACAGAAAAAAATCCAGACTTTTTGACATTTGGAAAAAATCTCGACTTTTTGACAGAAAAATCTCGACTTTTTGACACTTAGAAAAAAAACTGACTTTTTGACAGACAACGTGCTTAGAAACGTCGTCACGCCGTGACATTGCTGGTTTAGGAGCAGAGGAGCATGTTCGGCAGCGCTCAATCACGGAGTACTTACAAGCAGACAGTGTGTAGGCAGAAAAGGGAGAACAGACGCATTTTGACTTTTTGACAGAAAAAATCCAGACTTTTTGACAGAAAAATCCATACTTTTTGACAGAACAAATCCTGACTTTATGGCAGAACAAATCCTGACTTTTTGACAGAAAAAATCCAGACTTTTTGACAGAAAAAATCCAGACTTTTGGACAGAAAAAATCCAGACTTTTTGACAGAAAAAATCCTAACTTTTTGGCGGAACAAATCCCGACTTTTTGGCAGAAGAAATCCCATTTTTTGACGGAAAAATCCCGATTTTTTTGATGGAAAAAATCCTGACTTTTTGACAAAAAAAAACCTGACTTTTTGACAGAAAAAATCCCGACTTTTTGACATTTGGAAAAAATCTCGACTTTTTGAAAGAAAAAATCTCAACTTTTTGTAAGAAAAAATCTCGACTTTTTGACACTTAGAAAAAAAACAGACTTTTTGACAGACAACGTGCTTAGACACGTCGTCACGCCGTGACATTGCTGGTTTAGGAGCAGAGGAGCATGTTCGGCAGCGCACAATCACGGAGTACTTACAAGCAGACACACAGTGTGTAGACAGAAAAGGGAGAACGGACGCATTTGGACTTTTTGACAGAAGAAAATCCCGACTTTTTGCCGGAAAAAATCCAGACTTTTTGACAAAAAAAAAAAATCCAGACTTTTTGACAGAAAAAATCCAGACTTTTTGACAGAAAAAATCCTGACTTTTTCACAAAAAAAAATCCTGACTTTTTGGCGAAACAAATCCCGACTTTTTGGCAGAAGAAATCCCGACTTTTTGATGAAAAAATCCCGATTTTTTGATGGAAAAAATTGTGACTTTTTGACAGAACTAATCCCGACTTTTTGGCAGAAAAAATCCAGCCTTTTTGACAGAAAAAAATCCAGATTTTTTGACACTTGGAAAAAATCTAGACTTTTTGAAAGAAAAAATCTGGACTTTTTGACAGAAAAAATCCAGACTTTTTGACACTTGGAAAAAAAACAGACTTTTTGACAGACAACGTGCTTAGACACGTCGTCACGCCGTGACATTGCTGGTTTAGAAGCAGAGGAGCATGTTCGGCAGCGCACAATCACGGAGTACTTACAAGCAGACACAGTGTGTAGGCAGAAAAGGGAGAACAGACGCATTTTGACTTTTTGACAGAAAAAATCCAGACTTTTTGACAGAAAAATCCTGACTTTTTGGCGGAACAAATTCCGACTTTTTGGCAGAAGAAATCCCATTTTTTGACGGGAAAATCCCAATTTTTTTGATGGAAAAAATCCTGACTTTTTAACCAAAAAAAAATCCAGACTTTTTGACAAAAAAATCCAGACTTTTTGACAGAAAAAATCCCGACTTTTTGACATTTGGAAAAAATCTCGACTTTTTGACTGAAAAAATCTCGACTTTTTGTCACTTAGAAAAAAAACTGACTTTTTGACAGACAACGTGCTTAGAAACGTCGTCACGCCGTGACATTGCTGGTTTAGGAGCAGAGGAGCATGTTCGGCAGCGCACAATCACGGAGTACTTACAAGCAGACACAGTGTGTAGGCAGAAAAGGGAGAACAGACGCATTTTGACTTTTTGACAGAAAAAATCCAGACTTTTTGACAGAAAAATCCATACTTTTTGACAGAACAAATCCTGACTTTTTGACAGAAAAAATCCTGACTTTTTGACAGAAAAAATCCAGACTTTTGACAGAAAAAATCCTGACTTTTTGGCGGAACAAATCCCGACTTTTTGGCAGAAGACATCCCGACTTTTTGACGGAAAAATCCTGATTTTTTTGATGGAAAAAATCCTGACTTTTTGACAGAAAAAATCCCGACTTTTTGACATTTGGAAAAAATCTCGACTTTTTGTAAGAAAAAATCTCGACTTTTTGACACTTAGAAAAAAAACTGACTTTTTGACAGACAACGTGTTTAGACACGTCATCACGCCGTGACATTGCTGGTTTAGGAGCAGAGGAGCATGTTCAGCAGCGCACAATCACGGAGTACTTACAAGCAGACACAGTGTGGAGACAGAAAAGGGAGAACAGACGCATTTTGACTTTTTGACAGAAAAAATCCAGACTTTTTGACAGAAAAATCCTGACTTTTTGGCGGAACAAATCCTGACTTTTTGACAGAAAAAATCCAGACTTTTTGACAGAAAAAATCCAGACTTTTTGACAGAAAAAATCCAGACTTTTGGACAGAAAAAATCCAGACTTTTTGACAGAAAAAATCCTAACTTTTTGGCGGAACAAATCCCGACTTTTTGGCAGAAGAAATCCCATTTTTTGACGGAAAAATCCCGATTTTTTTGATGGAAAAAATCCTGACTTTTTGACAAAAAAAAATCCTGACTTTTTGACAGAAAAAATCCCGACTTTTTGACATTTGGAAAAAATCTCGACTTTTTGAAAGAAAAAATCTCGACTTTTTGTAAGAAAAAATCTCAACTTTTTGACACTTAGAAAAAAACCAGACTTTTTGACAGACAACGTGCTTAGACACGTCGTCACGCCGTGACATTGCTGGTTTAGGAGCAGAGGAGCATGTTCGGCAGCGCACAATCACGTAGTACTTACAAGCAGACACAGTGTGTAGGCAGAAAAGGGAGAACAGACGCATTTTGACTTTTTAGCGGAACAAATCCCGACTTTTTGACAGAAAAAATCCAGACTTTTTGACAGAAAAAATCCAGACTTTTTGACAGAAAAAATCCAGATTTTTTGACAGAAAAAATCCCGACTTTTTGGCAGAAGAAATCCCATTTTTCGACGGAAAAATCCAGATTTTTTTGATGGAAAAAATCCTGACTTTTTGACAGAAAAAATCCAGACTTTTTGACAGAAAAAACCCGACTTCTTGACACTTGGAAAAAATCTAGACTTTTTGAAAGAAAAAATCTGGACTTTTTGAAAGAAAAAATCTCGACTTTTTGACAGACAACGTGCTTAGAAACGTCGTCACGCCGTGACATTGTTGGTTTAGGAGCAGAGGAGCATGTTCGGCAGCGCACAATCACGGAGTACTTACAAGCAGACACAGTGTGTAGGCAGAAAAGGGAGAACAGACGCATTTTGACTTTTTGACAGAAAAAATCCCGACTTTTTGACAGAAAAAATCCAGACTTTTTGACAGAAAAATCCTGACTTTTTGGCGGAACAAATTCCGACTTTTTGGCAGAAGAAATCCAATTTTTTGACGGGAAAATCCCGATTTTTTTTATGGAAAAAATCCTGACTTTTTGACCAAAAAAAATCCAGACTTTTTGACAAAAAAATCCAGACTTTTTGACAGAAAAAAATCCAGACTTTTTGACATTTGGAAAAAATCTCGACTTTTTGACAGAAAAATCTCGACTTTTTGACACTTAGAAAAAAAACTGACTTTTTGACAGACAACGTGCTTAGAAACGTCGTCACGCCGTGACATTGCTGGTTTAGGAGCAGAGGAGCATGTTCGGCAGCGCTCAATCACGGAGTACTTACAAGCAGACAGTGTGTAGGCAGAAAAGGGAGAACAGACGCATTTTGACTTTTTGACAGAAAAAATCCAGACTTTTTGACAGAAAAATCCATACTTTTTGACAGAACAAATCCTGACTTTATGGCAGAACAAATCCTGACTTTTTGACAGAAAAAATCCAGACTTTTTGACAGAAAAAATCCAGACTTTTGGACAGAAAAAATCCAGACTTTTTGACAGAAAAAATCCTAACTTTTTGGCGGAACAAATCCCGACTTTTTGGCAGAAGAAATCCCATTTTTTGACGGAAAAATCCCGATTTTTTTGATGGAAAAAATCCTGACTTTTTGACAAAAAAAAACCTGACTTTTTGACAGAAAAAATCCCGACTTTTTGACATTTGGAAAAAATCTCGACTTTTTGAAAGAAAAAATCTCAACTTTTTGTAAGAAAAAATCTCGACTTTTTGACACTTAGAAAAAAAACAGACTTTTTGACAGACAACGTGCTTAGACACGTCGTCACGCCGTGACATTGCTGGTTTAGGAGCAGAGGAGCATGTTCGGCAGCGCACAATCACGGAGTACTTACAAGCAGACACACAGTGTGTAGACAGAAAAGGGAGAACGGACGCATTTGGACTTTTTGACAGAAGAAAATCCCGACTTTTTGCCGGAAAAAATCCAGACTTTTTGACAAAAAAAAAAAATCCAGACTTTTTGACAGAAAAAATCCAGACTTTTTGACAGAAAAAATCCTGACTTTTTCACAAAAAAAAATCCTGACTTTTTGGCGAAACAAATCCCGACTTTTTGGCAGAAGAAATCCCGACTTTTTGATGAAAAAATCCCGATTTTTTGATGGAAAAAATTGTGACTTTTTGACAGAACTAATCCCGACTTTTTGGCAGAAAAAATCCAGCCTTTTTGACAGAAAAAAATCCAGATTTTTTGACACTTGGAAAAAATCTAGACTTTTTGAAAGAAAAAATCTGGACTTTTTGACAGAAAAAATCCAGACTTTTTGACACTTGGAAAAAAAACAGACTTTTTGACAGACAACGTGCTTAGACACGTCGTCACGCCGTGACATTGCTGGTTTAGAAGCAGAGGAGCATGTTCGGCAGCGCACAATCACGGAGTACTTACAAGCAGACACAGTGTGTAGGCAGAAAAGGGAGAACAGACGCATTTTGACTTTTTGACAGAAAAAATCCAGACTTTTTGACAGAAAAATCCTGACTTTTTGGCGGAACAAATTCCGACTTTTTGGCAGAAGAAATCCCATTTTTTGACGGGAAAATCCCAATTTTTTTGATGGAAAAAATCCTGACTTTTTAACCAAAAAAAAATCCAGACTTTTTGACAAAAAAATCCAGACTTTTTGACAGAAAAAATCCCGACTTTTTGACATTTGGAAAAAATCTCGACTTTTTGACTGAAAAAATCTCGACTTTTTGTCACTTAGAAAAAAAACTGACTTTTTGACAGACAACGTGCTTAGAAACGTCGTCACGCCGTGACATTGCTGGTTTAGGAGCAGAGGAGCATGTTCGGCAGCGCACAATCACGGAGTACTTACAAGCAGACACAGTGTGTAGGCAGAAAAGGGAGAACAGACGCATTTTGACTTTTTGACAGAAAAAATCCAGACTTTTTGACAGAAAAATCCATACTTTTTGACAGAACAAATCCTGACTTTTTGACAGAAAAAATCCTGACTTTTTGACAGAAAAAATCCAGACTTTTGACAGAAAAAATCCTGACTTTTTGGCGGAACAAATCCCGACTTTTTGGCAGAAGAAATCCCGACTTTTTGACGGAAAAATCCTGATTTTTTTGATGGAAAAAATCCTGACTTTTTGACAGAAAAAATCCCGACTTTTTGACATTTGGAAAAAATCTCGACTTTTTGTAAGAAAAAATCTCGACTTTTTGACACTTAGAAAAAAAACTGACTTTTTGACAGACAACGTGTTTAGACACGTCATCACGCCGTGACATTGCTGGTTTAGGAGCAGAGGAGCATGTTCAGCAGCGCACAATCACGGAGTACTTACAAGCAGACACAGTGTGGAGACAGAAAAGGGAGAACAGACGCATTTTGACTTTTTGACAGAAAAAATCCAGACTTTTTGACAGAAAAATCCTGACTTTTTGGCGGAACAAATCCTGACTTTTTGACAGAAAAAATCCAGACTTTTTGACAGAAAAAATCCAGACTTTTTGACAGAAAAAATCCAGACTTTTGGACAGAAAAAATCCAGACTTTTTGACAGAAAAAATCCTAACTTTTTGGCGGAACAAATCCCGACTTTTTGGCAGAAGAAATCCCATTTTTTGACGGAAAAATCCCGATTTTTTTGATGGAAAAAATCCTGACTTTTTGACAAAAAAAAATCCTGACTTTTTGACAGAAAAAATCCCGACTTTTTGACATTTGGAAAAAATCTCGACTTTTTGAAAGAAAAAATCTCGACTTTTTGTAAGAAAAAATCTCAACTTTTTGACACTTAGAAAAAAACCAGACTTTTTGACAGACAACGTGCTTAGACACGTCGTCACGCCGTGACATTGCTGGTTTAGGAGCAGAGGAGCATGTTCGGCAGCGCACAATCACGTAGTACTTACAAGCAGACACAGTGTGTAGGCAGAAAAGGGAGAACAGACGCATTTTGACTTTTTAGCGGAACAAATCCCGACTTTTTGACAGAAAAAATCCAGACTTTTTGACAGAAAAAATCCAGACTTTTTGACAGAAAAAATCCAGATTTTTTGACAGAAAAAATCCCGACTTTTTGGCAGAAGAAATCCCATTTTTCGACGGAAAAATCCAGATTTTTTTGATGGAAAAAATCCTGACTTTTTGACAGAAAAAATCCAGACTTTTTGACAGAAAAAACCCGACTTCTTGACACTTGGAAAAAATCTAGACTTTTTGAAAGAAAAAATCTGGACTTTTTGAAAGAAAAAATCTCGACTTTTTGACAGACAACGTGCTTAGAAACGTCGTCACGCCGTGACATTGTTGGTTTAGGAGCAGAGGAGCATGTTCGGCAGCGCACAATCACGGAGTACTTACAAGCAGACACAGTGTGTAGGCAGAAAAGGGAGAACAGACGCATTTTGACTTTTTGACAGAAAAAATCCCGACTTTTTGACAGAAAAAATCCAGACTTTTTGACAGAAAAATCCTGACTTTTTGGCGGAACAAATTCCGACTTTTTGGCAGAAGAAATCCAATTTTTTGACGGGAAAATCCCGATTTTTTTTATGGAAAAAATCCTGACTTTTTGACCAAAAAAAATCCAGACTTTTTGACAAAAAAATCCAGACTTTTTGACAGAAAAAAATCCAGACTTTTTGACATTTGGAAAAAATCTCGACTTTTTGACAGAAAAATCTCGACTTTTTGACACTTAGAAAAAAAACTGACTTTTTGACAGACAACGTGCTTAGAAACGTCGTCACGCCGTGACATTGCTGGTTTAGGAGCAGAGGAGCATGTTCGGCAGCGCTCAATCACGGAGTACTTACAAGCAGACAGTGTGTAGGCAGAAAAGGGAGAACAGACGCATTTTGACTTTTTGACAGAAAAAATCCAGACTTTTTGACAGAAAAATCCATACTTTTTGACAGAACAAATCCTGACTTTATGGCAGAACAAATCCTGACTTTTTGACAGAAAAAATCCAGACTTTTTGACAGAAAAAATCCAGACTTTTGGACAGAAAAAATCCAGACTTTTTGACAGAAAAAATCCTAACTTTTTGGCGGAACAAATCCCGACTTTTTGGCAGAAGAAATCCCATTTTTTGACGGAAAAATCCCGATTTTTTTGATGGAAAAAATCCTGACTTTTTGACAAAAAAAAACCTGACTTTTTGACAGAAAAAATCCCGACTTTTTGACATTTGGAAAAAATCTCGACTTTTTGAAAGAAAAAATCTCAACTTTTTGTAAGAAAAAATCTCGACTTTTTGACACTTAGAAAAAAAACAGACTTTTTGACAGACAACGTGCTTAGACACGTCGTCACGCCGTGACATTGCTGGTTTAGGAGCAGAGGAGCATGTTCGGCAGCGCACAATCACGGAGTACTTACAAGCAGACACACAGTGTGTAGACAGAAAAGGGAGAACGGACGCATTTGGACTTTTTGACAGAAGAAAATCCCGACTTTTTGCCGGAAAAAATCCAGACTTTTTGACAAAAAAAAAAAATCCAGACTTTTTGACAGAAAAAATCCAGACTTTTTGACAGAAAAAATCCTGACTTTTTCACAAAAAAAAATCCTGACTTTTTGGCGAAACAAATCCCGACTTTTTGGCAGAAGAAATCCCGACTTTTTGATGAAAAAATCCCGATTTTTTGATGGAAAAAATTGTGACTTTTTGACAGAACTAATCCCGACTTTTTGGCAGAAAAAATCCAGCCTTTTTGACAGAAAAAAATCCAGATTTTTTGACACTTGGAAAAAATCTAGACTTTTTGAAAGAAAAAATCTGGACTTTTTGACAGAAAAAATCCAGACTTTTTGACACTTGGAAAAAAAACAGACTTTTTGACAGACAACGTGCTTAGACACGTCGTCACGCCGTGACATTGCTGGTTTAGAAGCAGAGGAGCATGTTCGGCAGCGCACAATCACGGAGTACTTACAAGCAGACACAGTGTGTAGGCAGAAAAGGGAGAACAGACGCATTTTGACTTTTTGACAGAAAAAATCCAGACTTTTTGACAGAAAAATCCTGACTTTTTGGCGGAACAAATTCCGACTTTTTGGCAGAAGAAATCCCATTTTTTGACGGGAAAATCCCAATTTTTTTGATGGAAAAAATCCTGACTTTTTAACCAAAAAAAAATCCAGACTTTTTGACAAAAAAATCCAGACTTTTTGACAGAAAAAATCCCGACTTTTTGACATTTGGAAAAAATCTCGACTTTTTGACTGAAAAAATCTCGACTTTTTGTCACTTAGAAAAAAAACTGACTTTTTGACAGACAACGTGCTTAGAAACGTCGTCACGCCGTGACATTGCTGGTTTAGGAGCAGAGGAGCATGTTCGGCAGCGCACAATCACGGAGTACTTACAAGCAGACACAGTGTGTAGGCAGAAAAGGGAGAACAGACGCATTTTGACTTTTTGACAGAAAAAATCCAGACTTTTTGACAGAAAAATCCATACTTTTTGACAGAACAAATCCTGACTTTTTGACAGAAAAAATCCTGACTTTTTGACAGAAAAAATCCAGACTTTTGACAGAAAAAATCCTGACTTTTTGGCGGAACAAATCCCGACTTTTTGGCAGAAGAAATCCCGACTTTTTGACGGAAAAATCCTGATTTTTTTGATGGAAAAAATCCTGACTTTTTGACAGAAAAAATCCCGACTTTTTGACATTTGGAAAAAATCTCGACTTTTTGTAAGAAAAAATCTCGACTTTTTGACACTTAGAAAAAAAACTGACTTTTTGACAGACAACGTGTTTAGACACGTCATCACGCCGTGACATTGCTGGTTTAGGAGCAGAGGAGCATGTTCAGCAGCGCACAATCACGGAGTACTTACAAGCAGACACAGTGTGGAGACAGAAAAGGGAGAACAGACGCATTTTGACTTTTTGACAGAAAAAATCCAGACTTTTTGACAGAAAAATCCTGACTTTTTGGCGGAACAAATCCTGACTTTTTGACAGAAAAAATCCAGACTTTTTGACAGAAAAAATCCAGACTTTTTGACAGAAAAAATCCAGACTTTTGGACAGAAAAAATCCAGACTTTTTGACAGAAAAAATCCTAACTTTTTGGCGGAACAAATCCCGACTTTTTGGCAGAAGAAATCCCATTTTTTGACGGAAAAATCCCGATTTTTTTGATGGAAAAAATCCTGACTTTTTGACAAAAAAAAATCCTGACTTTTTGACAGAAAAAATCCCGACTTTTTGACATTTGGAAAAAATCTCGACTTTTTGAAAGAAAAAATCTCGACTTTTTGTAAGAAAAAATCTCAACTTTTTGACACTTAGAAAAAAACCAGACTTTTTGACAGACAACGTGCTTAGACACGTCGTCACGCCGTGACATTGCTGGTTTAGGAGCAGAGGAGCATGTTCGGCAGCGCACAATCACGTAGTACTTACAAGCAGACACAGTGTGTAGGCAGAAAAGGGAGAACAGACGCATTTTGACTTTTTAGCGGAACAAATCCCGACTTTTTGACAGAAAAAATCCAGACTTTTTGACAGAAAAAATCCAGACTTTTTGACAGAAAAAATCCAGATTTTTTGACAGAAAAAATCCCGACTTTTTGGCAGAAGAAATCCCATTTTTCGACGGAAAAATCCAGATTTTTTTGATGGAAAAAATCCTGACTTTTTGACAGAAAAAATCCAGACTTTTTGACAGAAAAAACCCGACTTCTTGACACTTGGAAAAAATCTAGACTTTTTGAAAGAAAAAATCTGGACTTTTTGAAAGAAAAAATCTCGACTTTTTGACAGACAACGTGCTTAGAAACGTCGTCACGCCGTGACATTGTTGGTTTAGGAGCAGAGGAGCATGTTCGGCAGCGCACAATCACGGAGTACTTACAAGCAGACACAGTGTGTAGGCAGAAAAGGGAGAACAGACGCATTTTGACTTTTTGACAGAAAAAATCCAGACTTTTTGACAGAAAAATCCATACTTTTTGACAGAAAAATCCATACTTTTTGACAGAACAAATCCTGACTTTTTGACAGAAAAAATCCTGACTTTTTGACAGAAAAAATCCAGACTTTTGACAGAAAAAATCCTGACTTTTTGGCGGAACAAAGCCCGACTTTTTGGCGGAACAAATCCCGACTTTTTGGCAGAAGAAATCCCGACTTTTTGGCGGAAAAATCCCGATTTTTTTGATGGAAAAAATTTTGACTTTTTGACAGAACTAATCCCGACTTTTTGGCAGAAGAAATCCAGCCTTTTTGACAGAAAAAATCCCGACTTTTTGACACTTGGAAAAAATCTCCACATTTTGAAAGAAAAAATCTCGACTTTTTGACACTTAGAAAAAAAACTGACTTTTTGACAGACAACGTGCTTAGACACATTATGATCATAATTAAAGATAAAAGTCATTTTTTATTTACTTTCCCTAAATATCTAAAAGTATTCATAGTCTCTTCATGTCATATTATTAGGTTAGAGTTTTTATCCAATCAGAATTCAGTTAGCTTATGTTGCCATGCTGTACCAAATCTGTGAGCGGACACATACAGTTGATAGACAATCGCGATAGCCAATCAGATCACGAGTTGTTGTCAGTAAGGCCTTCTAGCTGGCCTCACGTTGAACGTGACGTTTACTCGTCCTGTCATTGGATACTCACCAGGACCGGTAGGGGATGAATTTGAGAACACATACAGTTGATAGACAGTTGCGATAGCCAATCAGATCACAAGTTGTTGACTGTAGCCCATCTAGGTAGCCTGATGTTAACGAGACTGTGATTGGATACTCTCAGTTCGTGTGTCTTTTTCGGGCTCCAACTCCCACACATGTCTCGTTCCGGCTGCTGCTAATAAAGGCCGTTCCGCGGCAGGCCAGTAGTGCGTTAATGTGTTTCTGTATAGTATTTCTCCAGCAATGGTCATGTGGTGACATAAATGATCGTATTTTGAGAGGTAATCATTGAAGTCAGACATCACTAAAGGCCTAGGTGGGAAACGCACGGGGTCTGGAGGAAATGCTTTCATCAAAGTGTTCACCTTTAAAAAAAGAAGAAAAAAAAAAGTGTCTTTATTAAGAAGCCTTTCACTCAGATGATTTAAAATGGTCAGCAGAGGGTTGGGTGGTTGTATTTTAAAGGCACAAGCCTTTTCACCACCATAGCAGATAAAGGCCTACTCTCCTGTATGACCTCATCAAAAGTTGACGGCTAACAGATTAGGAGAAGGTGATGCAGTTTAAGACTATTTCCAAGAGCGGAAGTGGTGCTGGAGAGAATTGAAGGAAGGTGGGGAGCAGATGAAAGTGATATAACCCAGTGAGACAGGACTTATGTTGCAAAGCTCCGGAATGAAAAAAAAAGCAATACGACTACACCACACTGCGACAAAAAACGCTGAGGCGTTTTAAAAAAAAAATGGTATTGTTTAGGGCGGATGATGTATTTTTCTTCTCCTGATTAAGATGCCGCTTTAAACCGGGGCGCCGCATAACAGCTGAAAATATTGTTAAACGTGGCGGTACGGTGTTTCAACCTGATAAATTACAGGCAAATGGAAGAGCGGTATTTTTTTTCTCCCTCCCACCTCCTTGTGAAGGAGATGCCTATTTCTGGGGTTTGCATTGAATTGGATGTACACTATATTGCCAAAAGTATTTGGCCACCTGCCTTGACTCACATATGAACTTGAAGTGCCATCCCATTCCTAACCCATAGGGTTCAATATGATGTCGGTTTGCAGCTATTACAGCTTCAACTCTTCTGTGAGGGCTGTCCACAAGGTTGCGGGGTGTGTTAATAGGAATTTTCCACAATTCTTCCAAAAGGTCACACACTGACGTTGGTCGAGAAGGCCTGGCTTTCAGTCTCCGTTCGAATTCATCCCAAAGGTGTTCAGGTCAGGACTCTGTGCAGACCAGTCAAGTTCACCCACACCATACTCTGTCATCTATGCCTTTATGGACCTTTCTTTGTGCACTGGTGCACAGTCATGTTGTAAGAGGAAGGGGCCCGCTCCAAACTGTTCCCAGAAGTTTGGTATCCTGGAATTGTCCAAAATAGTTTGGTATCCTGGAGCATTCAAAAAATCGAGATTTTTTTCCGTCAAAAAAATCTGGATTTTTACCGTCAAAAAATCTGGATTTTTACCGTCAAAAAATCTGGATTTTTACCATCAAAAAATCTGGATTTTTTTTCCGTCAAAAAGTCTGGATTTTTTCTGTCAAAAAGTCAAAATGCGTCCGTTCTCCCTTGTCAAAAAAATCTGGATTTTTACCATCAAAAAATCGGGATTTTTACCATCAAAAAATTGGGGCTTTTACCATCAAAAAATCTCGATTTTTTTTCCGTCAAAAGGTCTGGATTTTTTCTGTCAAAAAGTCCAAATGCGTCCGTTCTCCCTTTTCTGTCTACACACTGTGTCTGCTTGTAAGTACTCCGTGATGTGCGCTGCCGAACATGCTCCTCTGCTCGTAAAACCAGCAATGTCACGACGTGTCTCAGCACGTTGTCCGTCAAAAAGTCTGTTTTTTTTCTAACTGTCAAAAACTCGGGATTTTTTCCCTCAAAAAGTCGGGATATTTTCAGTCAAAAAGTCTGGATTTTTTTCCGTCAACAAGTCGACATTTTTTCCATCAAAAAGTCTGGATTTTTTTCCGTCAACAAGTCGACATTTTTTCCGTCAAAAAGTCGGGACTTTTTCCCAGTTGGGATTTTTTCCCTCAAAAAGTTTAGATTTTTTCTTCCAAAAAGTCAAGATTTTTTCTAAGTGTCAAAAAGTCTGGATTTTTTCCTGTCAAAAAATCAAGATTTTTTTCCAAGTGTCAAAAAGTCTGGATTTATTTTCTGTCAAAAAATCTGGATTTTTCCTGTCAAAAATTCTGGATTTTTTTCCGTCAAAATTTCGGGATTTTTTCCGTCAAAAAGTCATTTTTTGTCAAAGTCCAAATGCGTCTGTTCTCCCTTTTCTGTCTACACACTGTGTCTGCTTGTAAGTACTCTGTGATTGTGCGCTGCCGAACATGCTCCTCTGCTCGTAAAACCAGCAATGTCACGGTGTGACGACGTGTCTCAGCACGTTGTCCGTCAAAAAGTCAGTTTTTTTTCTAACTGTCAAAAACTCGGGATTTTTTCCCTCAAAAAGTCGGGATATTTTCCCTCAAAAAGTTTAGATTTTTTCTTCCAAAAAGTCAAGATTTTTAATAAGTGTCAAAAAATCGGGATTTTTTTCTGTCAAAAATTCTGGATTTTTTCCGTCAAAAAGTCGGGATTTTTTCCATCAAAAAGTCGGGATTTTTTCCATCAAAAAGTCAGTTTTTTCTGTCAAAGTCCAAATGCGTCCGTTCTCCCTTTTCAGTCTACACACTGTGTCTGCTTGTAAGTACTCCGTGATTGTTCGCTGCCGAACATGCTCCTCTGCTCCTAAACCAGCAATGTTACGGCGTGACGACGTGTCTCAGCACGTTGTCCGTCGAAAAGTCAGTTTTTTTTCTAACTGTCAAAAACTCGGGATTTTTTCCTCAAAAAGTCGGGATATTTTCAGTCAAAAAGTCTGGATTTTTTTCCGTCAACAAGTCGACATTTTTTCCGTCAAAAAGTCGGGATTTTTTCCGTCAAACAGTCGGGATTTTTGCTGTCAAAAAATCAAGATTTTTTCTAGGTGTCAAAAAGTCTGGATTTTTTTTCTGTCAAAAAATCTGGATTTTTCCTGTCAAAAATTCTGGATTTTTTTCTGTCAAAATTTCGGGATTTTTTCCGTCAAAAAGTTGGATTTTTCTGTCAAAGTCCAAATGCGTCCGTTCTCCCTTTTCTGTCTACACACTGTGTCTGCTTGTAAGTACTCCGTGATTGTGCGCTGCCGAACATGCTCCTCTGCTCGTAAAACCAGCAATGTCACGGTGTGACGACGTGTCTCAGCACGTTGTCCGTCAAAAAGTCAGTTTTTTTTCTAACTGTCAAAAACTCTGGATTTTTTCCCTCAAAAACTCGGGATATTTTCAGTCAAAAAGTCGGGATTTTTTTCCGTCAAAAAGTCGGGATTTTTTTCCGTCAACAAGTCGACATTTTTTCCCTCAAAAAGTTTAGATTTTTTCTGTCAAAAAATCTGGATTTTTCCTGTCAAAAATTCTGGATGTTTTTCCATCAAAATTTCGGTATTTTTTCTGTCAAAAAGTTGGATTTTTCTGTCAAAGTCCAAATGCGTCCGTTCTCCCTTTTCTGTCTACACACTGTGTCTGCTTGTAAATACTCTGTGATTGTGCGCTGCCGAACATGCTCCTCTGCTCGTAAAACGAGCAATGTCACGGCGTGACGACGTGTCTCAGCACGTTGTCCGTCAAAAAGTCAGTTTTTTTTCTAACTGTCAAAAACTCTGGATTTTTCCCCTCAAAAAATCGGGATTTTTCCATCAACAAGTCGACATTTTTTCTGTCAAAAAGTCGGAATTTTTTCCGTCAAACAGTCGGGATTTTTTTCCGTCAACAAGTCGACATTTTTTCCGTCAAAAAGTCAGGATTTTTTTTCTGGCAAAAAATCTGGATTTTTCCTGTCAAAAATTCTGGATTTTTCCGTCAAAAAGTCTGATTTTTCTGTCAAAGTCCAAATGCGTCCGTTCTCCCTTTTCTGTCTACACACTGTGTCTGCTTGTAAGTACTCTGTGATTGTGCGCTGCCGAACATGCTCCTCTGCCCGTAAAACCAGCAATGTCACGGCGTCAAAAAGTCGGGATTTTTTTTCTCAAAAAGTTTAGATTTTTTCTTCCAAAAAGTTTAGATTTTTCCTGTCAAAAAGTCAGGATTTTTTCCAAGTGTCAAAAAATCTGGATTTTTTTCTTGTCAAAAAATCTGGATTTTTTTCTGTCAAAAAGTCTAGATTTTTTTCTGTCAAAAACTCCGGCTTTTTTCCGTCAAAAAGCCGAGATTTTGTCCGTCAAAAAGTTGAGATTTTGTCCGTCAAAAAGTCGGGATTTTTTTCTGTCAAAAAGTCGGGATTTTTACCTGTCAAAAAATCGGGTTTTTTTCCGTCAAAAAGTCGGATTTGTATGTCAAAGTCCAAATGCGTCCGTTCTCCCTTTTCTGTCTACACACTGTGTCTGCTTGTAAGTACTCTGTGATTGTGCGCTGCCGAACATGCTCCTCTGCTCATAAACCAGCAATGTCACGGCGTGACGGCGTGTCTCAGCACGTTGTCCGTCAAAAAGTCAGTTTTTTTTCCAACTGTCAAAAACTCAGGATTTTTTCCCTCAAAAAGTCTGGATATTTTCACTCAAAAAGTCGGGATTTTTTTCCGTCAACAAGTCGACATTTTTTTTGTCAAAAAGTCGGAGATTTTTTCCCTCAAAAAGTTTAAATTTTTTTCTTCCAAAAAAATCTAGATTTTTTCTAACTGTCAAAAAGTCGGGATTTTTTCCCTCAAAAAGTCGGGATTTTTTCCGTCAAACAGTCAGGATTTTTTTCCCTCAAAAAGTTTAGATTTTTTCTTCCAAAAAGTCAAGATTTTTTCTAAGTGTCAAAAAGTCTGGATTTTTTTCTGTCAAAAAATCGGTATTTTTCCTGTCAAAAAAATCGGTATTTTTCCTGTCAAAAATTCAGTATTTTTCCTGTCAAAAATTCTGGATTTTTTCCGTCAAAAATTCTGGATTTTTTCCGTCAAAAATTCTGGATTTTTTCCGTCAAAGTCCAAATGCGTCCGTTCTCCCTTTTCTGTCTACACACTGTGTCTGTTTGTAAGTACTCCGTGATTGTGCGCTGCCGAACATGCTCCTCTGCTCGTAAAACCAGCAATGACACGACGTGACGACGACGGGGGCGCAAGGGGTGGCGGACCGGTACTTTTCAGAGGCGGTATAGTACCGAATATGATTCCTTAGTATCGCGGTACTATACCAATACCGGTATACCGTACAACCCTACCAGAGAGACAGCTCCTATCTCAGAACAATCCTAAATCGAGGCCATATTCATTTATATCGCCGAGCATTACAAATGTTGAATGCATGTATCTTTCTCTGTCTCCCAGGAGCAAAAGGACCAGAGTTATTCCACCATGAAAACGGCCGCCACCCGGATCAGCGTCAACAACCTGAAAGCCGGCACCACCTACGTCTTCCTCATCCGTCCCTTCACCACGCCCGCGCCCTCCTCATCCCTGGCTTCGTCCCCTCTCTCCTCCTCCTCCTCCTCCTCCACGTATCCCTCGTCCTCATCTTCCTCGTCCTCCTCGTCCTCGTCTCCTCCTCCCATCGACTACGGAGCCTACAGCGCTCCCCTGGAGCTGCAGACTCTGGGAGAGTGTGAGTCGCCTTTTAACACCTCCTACCCGGCCTTCTCCTGTTCTCGCCCGCCACTTGAGTGGGGCGGCGTGGGCGTCTGGCCAGACTAAACAATGTCGAGAGAGAGATAGAGAGGGCGATGTGACAGGGTTTAAGATGATGTGCGAAGTTTTAACACTGTCTTTGATACCACCTCAGAGTCTACTTTTGACTCTCTGTGTGGGTTTTATGCCTCTAACTTCTAATGAAAACAGCCATTTTTATACCCAGCGAAGGGATTCTATTTTTTTTTTTTTTTTTTTTTTTTTTTTTAGTGCTTCACATTTTACGCCGTCAAATTTACCTAAAAGCCGCATCTCCTACGCTCGGTCAAAGTTCCAAATCCACCACGGCACTTTTGTTCTTTCGCTTTAAGCCCCGCAGGATTCGGCGCAAAAAAAAAAACAACGTGGTTGACCTTTTTTTGTGTTTTGGGAGCGAGGGCTTTTGTTTCGCAACATAACTTTTCGGATGATGCCTATCGTTGCCTGGGGCGAGCTAACGTGTCAGACAAGTGATGACCTCGCAAACTTTTCAAGGGAGCCGCGGTCTAACCTCGTGACGGCTGCATGGGGAATATAAGCGGATGCCAGGGTCGGCCTGTCTCGTAAACACTCAATGTGGTTGTTTAGGGACACTTGAAAAATATTTTTAAAATGTTTTTCTCTCCTTTAAATTCCTAAGTCACTATTGCATCTCATAGCACATAATTGTAGTGCAGTCAAGTAACCTTGATTAAAGTTCAAAACATTTGTTTTTAAAGACAGTGGAGGCTTAACCCCCTCTAATATGTAATAATTATGAATTATTACAATTTAATGTATTTTTAATTTATTTTTAATATATTTATTGTAGTCGTTTTGATTTTATTTGTATATAGTATTATCCATTAATGATAATTCTACATGAATTAGTTAGGCTCTATCTTACACTACAAAGTTTAAGTTAATAGTCATAAATTATCATGTCCTAGGCTTTTGAAAAAGATTTAAAAAATGTTTTTTCTGTCCTTTAAATTTCTAAGTCACTGTTATAAAATTATATTTAATTTTAATATATTTTTCATATATTTATTATAGTTGTTTTATTTTTATTTGTATATATTATTATCCATTAATGATCATTCTACATGAATTATCATTACACTACAAAGTAAGGAGAATCTCGATATATTTATAGTCATATTTAAGTTAATAGTGACTGATTATTGAAATTCTTTATTTTAAATTTGTCGGCACTATTTAAAAAAATTCACTTAATGATGTCCTAGGCTTTTGAGAAAGATTTTTAACATGTTTTTTCTGTCTTTGAAATTCCTAAGTCACTATTGCATCTAATAGTACATAATTGTAGTGCAGTCAAGTAACCCTGATTAAAGTTTGAAACATTTGTTTTTTAAGGACAGCGGAGGCTTAACCCCCACTAATAATATATGTAATAATTATGAATTATTACAATTTATTTTTTTTATTTTTATTTTTTAATATATTTATTATAGTTGTTTTAATTTTATTTGTATATAATATTATCCATTAATGATAATTCTACATGAATCAGTTAGGCTCTATCTTACACTACAAAGTCTTGACATATTTATAATCATATTTAAGTTAATAGTCATAAATTATCATGTCCTAGGCTTTTGAAAAAGATTTTAAAAATGTTTTTTTCTGTCCTTTAAATTCCTAAGTCACTGTTATAAAATTATATTTAATTTTAATATATTTTTCATATATTTATTATAGTTGTTTTATTTTTATTTGTATATATTATTATCCATTAATGATAATTCTACATGAATTATCATTACACTACAAAGTAAGGAGAATCTTGACATATTTATAATCATATTTAAGTTAATAGTGACTGATTATTGAAATTCTTTATTTTAAATTTGTCGGCACTATTTAAAAAAAAATCACTTAATTATGTCCTAGGCTTTTGAGAAAGATTTTTAACATGTTTTTTCTCTCTTTGAAATTTCCTAAGTCACTATTGCATCTAATAGCACATAATTGTAGTGCAGTCAAGTAACCTTGATTAAAGTTCGGAATATTTCTTTTTTAAAGACAGCGGAGGCTTAACCCCCACTAATAATATCTGTATTAATTTTGAATTATTAAAACTGTATTTGTTTTTAATTTATTTTTTATATATTTATTATAGTTGTTTTAATTTTATTTGTATATAATAGTATCCATTAATGATAATTCTACATAAATCAGTTAGGCTCTATCTTACACTACAAAGTCTTGTCATATTTATAATCATATTTAAGTTAATAGTCATAAATTATCATGTCCTAGGCTTTCGAAAAAGATTTTAAAAATGTTTTTTCTGTCCTTTAAATTTCTAAGTCACTGTTATAAAATTATATTTAATTTTAATATATTTTTCATATATTTATTATAGTTGTTTTATTTTTATTTGTATATATTACTATCCATTAATGATAATTCTACATGGATTATCATTACACTACAAAGTAAGGAGAATCTTGACATATTTATAATCATATTTAAGTTAATAGTGACTGATTATTGAAATTCTTTATTTTAAATTTGTCGGCACTATTTAAAAAAATTCACTTAATGATGTCCTAGGCTTTTGAGAAAGATTTTTAACATGTTTTTTCTCTCTTTGAAATTCCTAAGTCACTATTGCATCTAATAGCACATAATTGTAGTGCAGTCAAGTAACCTTGATTAAAGTTCGGAATATTTCTTTTTTAAAGACAGCGGAGGCTTAACCCCCACTAATAATATCTGTATTAATTTTGAATTATTAAAACTGTATTTGTTTTTAATTTATTTTTTATATATTTATTATAGTCGTTTTAATTTTATTTGTATATAATATTATCCATTAATGATAATTCTGCATGAATCAGTTAGGCTCTATCTTACACTACAAAGTCTTGACATATTTATAATCATATTTAAGTTAATAGTCATAAATTATCATGTCCTAGGCTTTTGAAAAAGATTTTAAAAATGTTTTTTTCTGTCCTTTAAATTCCTAAGTCACTGTTATAAAATTATATTTAATTTTAATATATTTTTCATATATTTATTATAGTTGTTTTATTTTTATTTGTATATATTATTATCCATTAATGATAATTCTACATGAATTATCATTACAGTACAAAGTAAGGAGAATCTTGACATATTTATAATCATATTTAAGTTAATAGTGACTGATTATTGAAATTCTTTATTTTAAATTTGTCGGCACTATTTAAAAAAAATCACTTAATGATGTCCTAGGCTTTTGAGAAAGATTTTTAACATGTTTTTTCTCTCTTTGAAATTTCCTAAGTCACTATTGCATCTAATAGCACATAATTGTAGTGCAGTCAAGTAACCTTGATTAAAGTTTGAAACATTTGTTTTTTAAAGACAGCGGAGGCTTAACCCCCACTAATAATATATGTAATAATTATGAATTATTACAATTGAATTTATTTTAAATTTATTTTTAATATATTTATTATAGTTGTTTTAATTTTATTTGTATATAATATTATTCATTAATGATAATTCTACATGAATCAGTTAGGCTCTATCTTACACTACAAAGTCTTGACATATTTATAATCATATTTAAGATAATAGTCATAAATTATCATGTCCTAGGCTTTTGAAAAATATTTTTAAAATGTTTTTTTCTGTCCTTAAATTTCCTAAGTCACTATTGCATCTCATAGCACATAATTGTAGTGCAGTCAAGTAACCTTGATTAAAGTTTGGAACATTTATTTTTTAAAGACAGCAGAGGCTTAACCCCCACTAATAATATATGTAATAATTATGAATTATTACAATTTAATTTATTTTTAATATATTTATTATAGTTGTTTTGATTTTATTTGTATATAATATTATCCATTAATGATAATTCTACATAAATCAGTTAGGCTCTACCTTACACTACAATGCCTTGACATATTTATAATCATATTTAAGTTAATAGTCATAAATTATCATGTCCTAGGCTTTTGAAAAATATTTTTAAAATGTTTTTTCTGTCCTTTAATTTCCTAAGTCACTATTGCAACTAATAGCACATAATTGTAGTGCAGTCAAGTAACCTTGATTAAAATTCGGAACATTTGTTTTTAAAGACAGTCGAGGCTTAACCCCCACAAATAATATATGTAATAATGATGAATTATTACAATTGTATTTAATTTTAATATATTTTTCATATATGTATTATAGTTGTTTTATTTTTATTTGTATATACTATTGTCTATTAATTAATGTCTACCTTACACTACGAAGTAAAGAGAATCTTGACCTATTTATAATCATATTTAAGTTAATAGTAACTGATTATTAAAACTCTTTATTTAAAATTTGTCGGCACTATTTAAAAAATTCTTAACAATTTATAAAAAGAAGAACAAAATAGACTAAATATTATGAGAAAGTGCAAAAGGGATTATAATAGCAAAATACTAGAGAATAATAAAACATACTATTAAAGGTACATGGAATATATTAAATAGTATTAAAAATCGGCAAAAAACAATTTTATCAGATTTTTTCAGTTCATGTCAATTATTGAATTTAAATTATTTAATTTAAAACAGCTATGTGTTAACCCAACTCTTATAAGTATGTGCATATACGTTTGTGGGGTGATTCTGTGGAATTAAAGTTAAGTTAAAGTTAAGTTCATGTGGAAATAAAAGCAATAACATTCAATTTAAAAATACATTTTAAAAAAACTTAACATATTAAGGATGTATTTTATTCATACAAACTAAATTTGATGAAACATTTTTTATTTTATTTTGAGTGTTCATGGATGTAATTAAATATGTATCTGTAATTATATACTAAATATACTATATTCTATAATAAGATAGATATAATTGTTGAATAAATTAATGTATTCGGTTGTTGATAAATAATCAGATTATAATATATGACTGATGGAGCAGGACATTAAGAGCTTTTGCTTCTTCCTGCCCCTTTTCAGAAACCTTTTTTTTTTTTAATTTACCTTGTTAAAATTAAATAGATAGAGAGCATTTTTGGTTCATGTGATCAAAAAAGGATACATTCTAAAAAATAAAAAATAAAAAAATGACAGAATTTTTTAAAAAGACACCACCAAATAATTTTGTGTGGTTTAAAAGCTTACCTTAAAGTATTACCATAAACCTTATAAAAGTTGTTTCTATTAAAAAATATTGGAGATATCGCAAGCTTCATACTGTCTATTAAGGTTTTGATGTGTTCTAAAAGCTGGTTTTAACCAATTAACTCAATAAATAGTTTTTTTTAGTGCATGTAAACATGCGGAGTGTGACTTTAGGTTTAGGTGAGGGCCCTTTGGAATAATCTACAAAACCCAAAACCAGTGAAGTTGGCACGTTGTGTAAATCATAAATAAAAACAGAATACAATAATTTGCAAATCCTTTCAACCTATATTCAAATGAATACACTGCAAAGACAAGATGTTTAACGTTGGAACTGGTCAACTTTATTTTTTGCAAATATTAGCTCTTTAGCTCAGAACCAAAGAGGAAAAGAACCATCCGGATTGTTATAGGCGCAAAGTCCAAAAGCCAGCATCTGTGATGGTATTAGTGCCCAAGGCATGGGTAACTTACACATCTGTGAAGGCACCATTAATGCTGAAAGGTACATACAGGTTTTGGAGCGACATATCCAAAAAAACCTTATCATGGACGCCCCTGCTTATTTCAGCAAGACAATGCCAAGCCACGTGTTAAAACACCGTGGCTTTGTAGTAAAAGAGTGCGGGTACTAGACTGGCCTGCCTGTAGTCCAGACCTGTCTCCCATTAAAAATGTGTGGCGTATTATGAAGCCTAAAATACCACAACGGAGGACCCCGGATTGTTGAACAACTTAAGCTGTACATCAAGCAAGAATGGGGAAAAAATTCCACCTGAAAAGCTTCAAACATTGGACTCCTCAGTTCCCAAACGTTTACTGAGTGCTGTTAAAAGGAAAGGCCATGTAACACAGTGGTAAAAATGCCCCTGTGCCAACTTTTTTGCTGCCATTAAATTCTAAGTGAATGATTCTTTGAACAAAAAAAAAAGTTAAATATCTTGTCTTTGCAGTCTATTCAATTGAATATAAGTTGAAAAGGATTTGCAAATCATTGTATTATTTTTTTATTTACCATTTACACAACGTGCCAACTTCACTGGTTTTGTATAATCTCTAATAATAATAATAATAACAACAATAAATGAGTAGCATTAATGACCAAAATGAGACCACAAACACAATATGTTGTGCCCCACCATACCAATATGCATGCAATAATAGCCTCTTTACACCCAATAATTAGCTCCAGATGTATTGTGTGTTCATGTTTTGATTAACACTGCAACATATGGTCGTTTATTTCATTTTTACAAAGCCATGTTCTGTATATTGCAGTGGCTCTAGCGTCCAGTGAACAGAGTCCAGTGGTGATCATCGCCATCGTGTCGGTGGCAGCGCTCGTCATGCTCCTCTCCATGGGAGTGGGACTGCACATCTGGAGAAGGTAGAGAGCTTTAAAGTGATACACACGCATGCACGGTTATTAATTCTAGGCACAACACGGGTTTATGTTTGTAATCCCCTCAACGTGTTAGACAGATGTGCATTTTGCATGCGCAAACACCTGCATCTCACATGTGCCTCCATTGTAATCCAGATTACATTAATCCACAGATTAAATGAATCCCTCTCTCTTGAAGGAATGTGCAAATAACACAATTGTGCACCAGCTCACTTCTAGGGCACAATTCCATTTTCTTTCACAGAGGCCCGCACTAACCAAAGAGGATGTAAACGGTACAATGTCAGAATATGCAAATTTAATTTGGACTACTTTCAGGATGCAAAATAGCTCATAAAAGTTTAATAAATTATTTTTTTCTTTTACTTCCAATGCTTGACTTCTTAACAACTTCCAATCTATCCGTGGATATAAAGTGTTTATTGTTTTTTTATTTTATTTTATGTTTTATGGCTTTTTTGTCAATAAGGTTTTTTTGTAATGGGAATATGCATTATTTCTAAAAAAATGTCATACAAAATGTTGAAAAGTAGATAATTTGAGTCTAGGGAGTAACAGCAATGAATAGTAGCTGTTATATAATAGCCAAATATATATGTATATGTATATGTATATATATATATATATATATATATATATATATATATATATATATATATATATATATATATATATATATATATATATATATATATATATATATATATATATATATGTCTTAATAAGGTTATCCAAAAAATAGTGCTCGATACCGTAGTAGAGCGCAATATATATATGTGTGGGGGAAAAAAATCACAAGACTATTTCATCTCTACAGGCCTGTTTCATGAGGGGGGGTTCCCTCAATCATCAGGAGATTTTAATGGGAGCATTCGCATACCATGGTTTGTATAGGGCACAGAGTGGGTGGGTACAGGCTGGCGTAGGGGCGTGGTGATTGGCTCATGCGCTCTACTACGGTATCGAGCACTATTTTTTGGATAACCTTATTAAGACATATATATATATATATATATATATATATACATATATATATATATATATATATATATATATATATATATATATACATATACATATACATATACATATATATTTGGCTATGGTCTGGACGGTAAATAATGAACAGTTTCTCTTTCAAGCATAGGTTGCATCTTTTATTACCACTATTGTAAGGTGTGCTGGATGCAAGAATTTGCCATGTTATTGAATATTCAACATTATTGTCTTTGAGGTCCCAAATGTGTTTGCTGAGTTCTGTGGTATTCCGCAGGTTTTGGTTCCTGAAAGAAGCCTTGTGATTGTTCCATCTGGTTTTGAATTCTCCCTCGGTTAATCCTACATATGAGTCGGATGTGTTAATGTCCTTGCGTATTACCTTAGATTGGTAGACGACTGATGTTTGTAAGCACCCCCCGTTGAGAGGGCAATCAGGTTTCTTTCGACAGTTACAGCCTTTGTTGGTTTTGGAGTCGCTCTGTCCGGGGGCCGACGGCTCATTTGCAATTGTTTTGTTGTGGTTTGAGATGATTTGTCGTATATTGTTCATACAGCTGTAGCTCAATTTAATGTTGTTCTTGTTGAATACTTTTCTTAGGGTGTTGTCTTTGGGAAAGTGTTTGTCAATCAGATTGAGGAATTTGTGTCCAATGTTAGTTGAGACGTTTTTGCTGTATGGGGGGTTGTACCAGATGATGTCGTTTCGTTTTCTGTTCTTTTTTGGCTGGTTTCCTGGCGTGGGTTCATAGGTGAGGGTGAAATTGTATCCGCTTTCATCAAGGGCTTTTTGGTACGGGGGGGTTG
>NC_084568.2:8550000-8627500 GCF_033978685.3 Nerophis lumbriciformis
TACTTTTGACCCAGCACATTTGCTCACATTTTCAGTAGACCCATAATAAATTCATAAAAGAACCAAACTTCATGAATGTTTTTTGTGACCAACAAGTATGTGCTCCAATCACTCTATCACAAAAAAACAAGAGTTGTAGAAATGATTGGAAACTCAAGACAGCCATGACATTATGTTCTTTACAAGTGTATGTAAACATTTGACCACGGACTGCAGGTTGAGGCCTGTTCAATAAATAACGCTAGCAAGTACCGGTAAGCATGCAAGACCAAAGCTCTGATGTTTCATTGAGAATATAGAACATTACACACGGCGCTAAAAAAATCAGTCAAAATTTTTTAATACGACTTTGGTAAGGTAAGAAGCCGCACCGTTTGATGGATTTTGGCAGTATTACGGAGACCATAGTCGGACGCACTGTGCTTCAACATACGAGTATTATTGTGGTGTGCGAGGAAGGACTGTGATGGAAAACATTTATGTATCCTTGCGTGCACCATTACAATCTTACCGTGAAAAGCACATTCTGCCCAGAGAATGACTCACTGTGAAAGTATCTCTTCTCCCTTCTTGTTGATGAGTTAACAGTGCACCATTGTCTAAACGGTCGGCACTTTCCTTTGTTGTTGTGTCATATGCCCCCCCCAAACTGTGCTTACGACTTATGACTACGGTGTCGGCACAGACTACAATGGCGGACTTGCGCACATTTTCAGGACTTATGCAGATCCCAAATACACATCAGCAGGTACCAGAAGGTGAAAGAAAAGTTTGTTTTGCATAATATTGTGAAACAAAATGCCAGATAATGTCTGATAATCGGTGCCATTTTGCGGTCCTTATACACACACCATAATAATACTCGTATGTTTAATACGCCGACAATCCATCAGGCGTTGCGGCTTCATAGCTTACCGAAGTCATACTAAAAACATTTTGACAGATTTTTGAGTTCTGTGTGTAATGTTCTATATTCTCAATGGAACATTTACAGTTTTGGTGTTGTTTACTGGCGTCATCTTGCAGTCTACACGTTTCTCTTATGTGTGACTGCCATCTACTTGTCACACTTATCATTACACCGTGAACCAAATAAAATAGCTTTGAGGTCAGTAAGCACAACGAGAATTATTTTTGAGAAAATGAAATAATTTTAAGTGCGCCTTATTGTCCGAAAAATACAGTAATATGTCAGTCGATGAAGGGGAGAAGACACAGTCGAAGGTGAGCCACGTAAATAAGACTGAAGAGACCGTCAGAAAGTGGCTTGAAGATGATCTGTAAAACATCATCTATGCAACATTTTGACTAAAGAACCACCATTACATGTTATGTAGACCACAAGGAAGTGTTGTAAATGTAGAAAAAAATCATAATATGACTCCTTTTAAAGGGGAACATTATCACAATTTCAGAAGGGTTAAAACCATTAAAAATCAGTTCCCAGTGGCTTATTATATTTTTTGAAGTTTTTTTCAAAATTTCACCCATCACGCAATATCCCTAAAAAAAGTGCCTGATTTTAACCACCCGTCCATTTTCCTGTGACGTCACATAGTGATGCCAACACAAACAAACATGGCGGAAAGAACAGCAAGCTATAGCGACATTAGCTCGGATTCAGACTCGGATTTCAGCGGCTTAAGCGATTCAACAGATTACGCATGTATTGAAACGGATGGTTGTAGTGTGGAGGCAGGTAGCGAAAACGAAATTGAAGAAGAAACTGAAGCTATTGAGCCATATCGGTTTGAACCGTATGCAAGCGAAACCCACGAAAACGACACGACAGCCAGCGACACGGGAGAAAGCGAGGACGAATTCGGCGATCGCCTTCTAACCAACGATTGGTATGTGTTTGTTTGGCATTAAAGGAAACTAACAACTATGAACTAGGTTTACAGCATATGAAATACATTTGGATACAACATGCACTTTGAGAGTGCAGACAGCCCAATTTTCATCAATTAATATATTCTGTAGACATACCCTCATCCGCTATATTTTCCTGAAAGCTGATCCGTCCAGTTTTGGAGTTGATGTCAGCAGGCCAGGGAAGCTAGGGTCGATAGGGGGTTTAGCTCGCTCGTCTGCGGGAACAAACTGCCGCCATCGCTTGCCGTGCTACCGAGGACCTTTGTCCCTGAATTGCTCACACACTCCGGCAGATTCAATGGGGGTCTGGCGGCAGATTTCTTTGACTTAATCGTTGGAAATGCATCTGCTTTGAGTGTCGCAGGATATCCACACATTCTTGCCATCTCTGTCGTAGCATAGCTTTCGTCGGTAAAGTGTGTGGAACAAACGTCCAATTTCTTGCCACTTTCGCATCTTTGGGCCACTGGTGCAACTTGAATCCGTCCCTGTTCGTGTTGTTACACCCTCCGACAACACACCGACGAGGCATGATGTCTCCAAAGTACGGAAAACAGTCGAAAAAATGGAAGATAACAGAGCTGATTTGACTCGGTGTTTGAGAAAATGGCGGATTGCTTTCCGATGTGACGCCACGTTGTGACGTCATCGCCCCGAGAGCGAATATTAGAAAGGCGTTTAATTCGCCAAAATTCACCCATTTAGAGTTCGGAAATCGGTTAAAAAAATATATGGTCTTTTTTCTGCAACATCAAGGTATACAGGTAAAAGCCAGTAAATTAGAATATTTTGAAAAACTTGATTTATTTCAGTAATTGCATTCAAAAGGTGTAACTTGTACATTATATGTATTCATTGCACACAGACTGATGCATTCAAATGTTTATTTCATTTAATTTTGATGATTTGAAGTGGCAACAAATGAAAATCCAAAATTCCGTGTGTCACAAAATTAGAATATTACTTAAGGCTAATACAAAAAAGGGATTTTTAGAAATGTTGGCCAACTGAAAAGTATGAAAATGAAAAATATGAGCATGTACAATACTCAATACTTGGTTGGAGCTCCTTTTGCCTCAATTACTGCGTTAATGCGGCGTGGCATGGAGTCGATGAGTTTCTGGCACTGCTCAGGTGTTATGAGAGCCCAGGTTGCTCTGATAGTGGCCTTCAACTCTTCTGCGTTTTTGGGTCTGGCATTCTGCATCTTCCTTTTCACAATACCCCACAGATTTTCTATGGGGCTAAGGTCAGGGGAGTTGGCGGGCCAATTTAGAACAGAAATACCATGGTCCGTAAACCAGGCACGGGTAGATTTTGCGCTGTGTGCAGGCGCCAAGTCCTGTTGGAACTTGAAATCTCCATCTCCATAGAGCAGGTCAGCAGCAGGAAGCATGAAGTGCTCTAAAACTTGCTGGTAGACGGCTGCGTTGACCCTGGATCTCAGGAAACAGAGTGGACCGACACCAGCTGGACTGCTGCTGAGTGGTCCAAAGTCATGTTTTCTGACGAAAGCAAATTTTGCATTTCCTTTGGAAATCGAGGTCCCAGAGTCTGGAGGAAGACAGGAGAGGCACAGGATCCACGTTGCCTGAAGTCTAGTGTAAAGTTTCCACCATCAGTGATGGTTTGGGGTGCCATGTCATCTGCTGGTGTCGGTCCACTCTGTTTCCTGAGATCCAGGGTCAACGCAGCCGTCTACCAGCAAGTTTTAGAGCACTTCATGCTTCCTGCTGCTGACCTGCTCTATGGAGATGGAGATTTCAAGTTCCAACAGGACTTGGCGCCTGCACACAGCGCAAAATCTACCCGTGCCTGGTTTACGGACCATGGTATTTCTGTTCTAAATTGGCCCGCCAACTCCCCTGACCTTAGCCCCATAGAAAATCTGTGGGGTATTGTGAAAAGGAAGATGCAGAATGCCAGACCCAAAAACGCAGAAGAGTTGAAGGCCACTATCAGAGCAACCTGGGCTCTCATAACACCTGAGCAGTGCCAGAAACTCATCGACTCCATGCCACGCCGCATTAACGCAGTAATTGAGGCAAAAGGAGCTCCAACCAAGTATTGAGTATTGTACATGCTCATATTTTTCATTTTCATACTTTTCAGTTGGCCAACATTTCTAAAAATCCCTTTTTTGTATTAGCCTTAAGTAATATTCTAATTTTGTGACACACGGAATTTTGGATTTTCATTTGTTGCCACTTCAAATCATCAAAATTAAATGAAATAAACATTTGAATGCATCAGTCTGTGTGCAATGAATAAATATAATGTACAAGTTACACCTTTTGAATGCAATTACTGAAATAAATCAAGTTTTTCAAAATATTCTAATTTACTGGCTTTTACCTGTATATTGACGCTTACATAGGTCTGGTGATAATGTTCCCCTTTAATGCGCCTTATGGTCTGAAAAATTAGTATTGTTTACTTTTGAAGGTTTAAGAACACTCCAGTGTTATCATGTAGTAGTGCCAATGCAAACTACAATTATCACCTCTCTAGTACTATTCATTTAAGAAATTACTTTGCATTGGATGAATGCGTAGGTGTACCTAATGTTGTGGCTGTTGAGCGTGTGGCTCTGAGCCTTTCCAAAGTCTCTGCTTACACGAGGCCAAATATGAATATACTTTGAAATGGATAAGACGCGGGGGCCAAAGTGTATTGTCGCACTTTCCCCCTGTGACATTTTTGGACAACACGTGCCTGACTGAGTCTGATGGAGCCAGAGTTCGAGGGCATTGACCAAACAAACTCAGCCTTCACGAGTCAGTGGAAGGGATGGCGTACCCTTCAGTGGTGACACCGCTGTGCATGACTGTGATGGAGTGGGTGCACGTCTGCAGAGTGAGTGGGTGTCAAGGTGATCGGGATCAGAAAGGGTGACTTGGTTTCATCTTATTTTATAAAGAGCAATCCCGAGTCAGTGGTTCTTATAGTGGGAACGTTGAGGCTTGCAGATACTCTTTGCTACCTCGTCATTCAATGAAAAGATGCAAACGGAAACCAATTTTAGGATGAGGTTAGGGATCTGCACTTTTTTTTTAGAACACGTCTTTCTCTTTTCTGTGCGTTCTAAATAGTGAAATAAGCGGCTAACAATCTACTCCACCAAAAAAAAACAACCTCAAACAATGCTCAATTTAATGGCCATTATCATAAGAGCTAACACAGAGGAACTACTTTTCAGGCGCGTGACACATCGCCTTGCCAATACTGCTCCTGCGACCACCAGTGCACAGCCAGTTGCCTAGTGGTTAGAGATCGGTAGGTTGTGAGTTCAAACCCCGGCCGAGTCTTACCAAAGACTATAAAAATGGGACCCATTACCTACCTGCTTGGCACTCAGCATCAAGGGTTGGAATTGGGGGTTAAATCACCAAAAATTATTCTCGGGCGCGGCCACCGCTGCTGCTCATTGCTCCCCTCACCTCCCAGTGATGGGTCAAATGCAGAGACTAATTTCGCCACACTTATTATGGCACTTATTAGCAGACATATTACCTGGCGTTTTGTTTCGCAATATTATGCAAAACCAACTTTTCTTTCATCTTCTGGTACCTGCTGATGTGTATTTGGGATCTGCATAAGTCCTGAAAATGTGCGCAAGTCCGCCATTGTAGTCTGTGCCGACACCGTAGGCATAAGTCGTAAGCACAGTTTGGGAGGGGGGGAGCATATGACACAACAACAAAGGAAAGTGGCGACCGTTTAGACAATGGTGCACTGTTAACTCATCAACTAAAAGGGAGAAGAGATACTTTCACAGTGAGTCATTCTCTGGGCAGACTGTGCTTTTCACGGTAAGTTTGTAATGGCGTACACAAGGATAGATAGATAAATGTTTTCAATCCCAGTCCTTATACGCACAACACAATAATAATTGTATGTTGAAGCACAGTACGTCCGACTATGGTCTCTGTAATGCTGCGACAATCCAAGCATTGCGGCTTCTTAGCTTACCAAAGTCGTATTAAAACATTTTGACAGGTTTTTGAGCGCCATGTGTAGTGTTTTATATTTTCAATGGAACATCAGAGTTTTGTTCTCGCATGCTTACGGGTACTTGCCTCAACCTGCAGTCCACACACACACACTCGTGGTCAAAAGTTTACATACACTCGTGTGTGTGACAATCATTGGTACTTTAACTTTCACTTTAAGCTTGAGCTGCTAATAATGGCGTTTGTTACCCGCCATAAAATAATGAAGAAGGAGCTTGAGCTGCCTTTGAGTTAGGAAAATTAATGCTAGGTTAAAAATCAGCAGCATAAGACCGTCGCAACATCGATAGGAAGCATTTTTGTTTTTTATCCGAGGAGTGAGGGTTATTCTAAATCAGTAGCTCAAGGAGAGCCAAAGTGCCGAAAATACAACCATCCCATCTGTCGGCATGCAAGTCACTGTTTTATGTTCTTATTTGAAACGTTTAGCAATAGTGCTACATGAAATTCAGCCATTAGTGGTAGCAAACAGAAAAAGCTCTTAGTTGTTGACATTCATTTCAAGGCATTGAAATCGATGCACCTCGGAAAGAAGTGCAAAATACTGTAAATATCACATATTATCATGAATGTATGTATTTTACATACAAACTTACAGCAGGTATTTTAAACGTTGTTGGTTTTTGGACGGTTTTTAGAGGGCTTTATATGCGGAATAGATCGTAACCACATTACCTGCATTGTTAGTCTCTGCCTCTTACTAGCAGTTTTTCACTATTTAGACTGCACAGAACATGTCATGACTTGGTCCTGGGGTTTAGTTTTTCTAGAAGGCAACGGAAAGTTGGCTCGGGCGAGACGGGAATGAGAGTACATATTTTTATTTTAACACTATAAGGACAAAAAAAGTACAAACGAAAAGCGCGCACAGTGGCGGGGAACAAACTATGAAAACAAAAGACTACAGCAAAAATAAACAAAAACTTACTTGGCATGGACTAAAGGAGCGGCATGAACGATGGACATGAAATCAAGTGTCAGGAATGTGCAGAGCATAATTGTGGGATGTCGCCAGAACGACAAACTGAAAACAATGAACTTAAATACTATAGACATGATTAGTGAAAGCAGGTGCGTGACTCAAAACGTGAAACAGGTGCGTGACGTGACAGGTGAAAACTAATGGTTGCTATGGTGACAAAACAAAACAAAAGTGCACAAAAAGTCCAAAAACAAAACCGAACATGACTAAAACAAAACATGATCACACAGACATGACAGAACATGTAAATGCATATGTTCTTGTCTCACAAGATGGGTTCAAAATGATGGGCAAAACCCCCCAAAAGGTGAAATTCCCTTTTAAGCTTGCTACAAGACGTATCAAACCATATAATATACTGATCTCTTACCTTCTTTTGGTACCAGTCACGTAACTACAAAATGAAAAAATTGAAATCCTGATTTTCAAAACCAGACCATGTACACCAGGGGTCTCAAACTCACATCAAAGTCCACTGCAAGTGTGGCCTACTTGAAGAATAATTATCAGCAACTATGTTCATTTCTAAGGCGTTTAGTGTTTTTTTTTGGTTTTTTTTACAAAAAATGTGTCACAAAGCATGCTGGGAAATAGAACACTCTCCCAGCAACGGAAATGATGCCGGATCCCTGCATGCTTTGCTAAAAGTACATGTTTCGAGCTAACCGGGCTTTTAGTTATTATCCTCCACTCGTAGTAGTACAAAGGAGCTTAAATTTCCAAACTTAATTGGTTCTAATAAAGTGATTCTGATTCTGATTAAGCACATCTGTTTTGCTTCTGTCGGCTCTTATAATACACCTTCCCACCACTTGTGGCAGTATTGAGTCAGTCTGTTAACTTCAAACGTATCAATATGATTATTTAAGAACAACTATTTCTAATTGAAATGTTTTGGGGGTTTTTTTTTCGCCACATAAACAGGAATCAAAAGAAAAAATGTATTTCCATAATTGTGTCAGACAAGTGATTCAAGGGGAATATAGCAATGCTATCATCAGCCGTCCATAACATGTTTAGGACCAATGCCACTGTAGGGTGTCACATAATCATGGCCTGGGCTTTTCTAAAAAAAAAAATGTTTTCTTTAATTTAAATCGGTCAGCTACTTTTGCATCTCATACAGTAGCACATAATTGTGGTGCGTTCAAGGGAGCTAGAATAAAGAGGCGTCACTAGTTTCTAAAGACATATGATTATTATTATTGGTGCATCAAGGTGCTGAAAATACAACCATCCCATCCGCCGGCATGCCAGTCACTGTTTTATGTGACTGGCAATAACAATATGATTATTATTAAAGTATTAGTAAAGGGAAACTTGAAAGATTCATATTCATTAAGTTTGGCTACTTATATACTGAATTTGAAACAACTTTTTACAAAACCAAACACCGAATAATTTAGGTGGGTTTAGGAAGCCTACAGCACCCCTCTAAAAAGACCTAATGATGCCACTGGTTCCAACACTTGATAAAACACATTATTGATGAAATTAAGATATGTTTATGTATAAATATAGCACAGAACTGCTCATATTTTTGCCTATTTTATGTCCTAATCAATCAAAATAAAAACATACCAGCCATTCACTTGTACCACTTGTACACTTAAAACCCTTTAATTTCCTCAAAAATCGACAGCGCGCCTTATAACCCGGTGCGCCTAATGTACGGCATAACTCTGGTTGTGCTTACCGACCTCAAAGCTGTTTTATTTGGTATATATGGTGTAATGATAAGTGTGACCAGTAGATGGCAGTCACACATAAGAGAGACGCCAATAAACATTAAATGTTCCATTGAGAATATGGATCATTACACACGGCGCTCAGAAATCTGTCAAAATGTTTTTAGTACGACTTCGGTAAGCCACGACGCCGCACCGCTTGATGGATTGTCGGCGCATTAAACATACGAGTATTATTATGGTGTGTGTATAAGGACCGCAAAATTGCACTTATTAACAGACATTATTTGGTGTTTTGTTTCGCAATATTATGCAAAAGCAACTTTTCTTACCGTCTGGTACCTGCTGATCTGTATTTGGGATCTGCATAAGTACTGAAAATGTGCGCCTTATGGTCCGGAAAAATACGGTACTTAACTTAATCCTTTACTAAAAGCTGCATTGGGCCATAATGGAAAAAGCCAAAGGGAATCACAGCATTTAAGTACAATCTTATTGAAATTGCTTGGAATACTGGAATGTGGATTTCAAGGAGAGTCAATTACATTAATATAAGCATGTGGATTTCACTTGTACCATCATCCATCCATTTTCTACCGCTTGTCCCTTTTTTTTTTTTTTTTGCACACATGGGCGGAAGGCGGGGTACACCCTGGACAAGGCGCCACCTCATCGCAGGGCCAACACAGATAGACAACATTCACACACTAGGGCCCAATTTAGTGTTGCCAATCAACCCATCCCCAGGTGCATGTCTTTGGAGGTGGGAGGAAGCCTGTCAGGTTCAAACACTGATGACATCTATTAAACAGACAAAGAAGCGAGGAATTAAACAGAGACAGAATTAAATTTGGCTCAATGAGGAGAAACGCGTAGACCTGTACCCTTGTACAGTGTCCCACCACGCACTGACGAAAGATGGTACGCCTCCTCTTTTATGTGGACTTTCCCTGATTACATGGCAACAGCTGTTTCCAAAGGGACTGGGGTCGTAAACAGCCGCTGCCTTTGGTCACAAAACAGTTCAAAGAAAAGGTGCCTGGAGGGTTCCTCTCCGCTTTGTAGATCTCGGGTCAAGACAAAATCTTCCTGTGGATTACAATACATCAAAGAAACCGACACCTTCATGTCGCTTCCCATCCTAAAAAGTGGAGTTTTACAAGCCTTTTGATTGGTAAGACCAAAGACAGCTTTTGTGAAAACTCACATACAATTATTCTGACAAAGCCGGAGTACCCGGAGGGAACCCACGCAGTCACAGGGGAGAACATGCAAGATCCCGAACCCAGGACCCCTTTGTATTGTGCGGCACACGTGCTAACCCCCGTCCCGCCGTGCTGCGCTATCATATTGCTGCTAAAGCACTCAATATTCTACTCAAAACGATGTATTCATCCTGGGACTAGAGAGTGATTTTTCTCACTTGCTTTCATTGAGAAGGCAAAGTACTTTTGGTGTCAGTTTAGTTTCGTATCGCTGCAAAAGATGAACATGAATGCAACGCCAGCACTTTCTGCAAGCACATTCAGTGTTGGCGACTGTATTTATATCCACAATATTTGCTCTATTTTCAAATTCAACCCCCCCAAAAAAACATCAAAATGGTGATCCGTGATTATTAATATCTATATATATATATATATATATATATATTAGTATATATATATATATATATATATATATATATATATATATATATATATATATATATATATATAGGCCCGGCCCTAACCAATCTGGCGCCCTAGGCAAGATTTTAGGTGGCGCCCCCCCACATCGGCAGTGAAGTGTATATACTCACAAGAAACCGAATAGCTTTGTCTTTGACCTTTTTTTTTAACTTACAACTATACCTAATATATAAAGGGGTGGAAAAGTGACGATTACCTGCAGGGCAAACATTAGCTAACCAGAAGGCAATAACAATGTAAACAAAAACACCTGCTTAAAAGATCTAATACAAATGTCCCTGAGGAATGTAAGGTGGGAGTACTGTAATTACCTAACGTTACATTATTATTTTCCATAACAATTTAGCCCCCTCCACAATATTAACCCGGCGTAATGTTGTAACAAATAATATTTCTATTAAATAAGCATTACTTTGCATTTTAATTATCGTGGGATTATTTTTTGTATTTAGAAGTAATTGTACCAACTTTTATTTTTTATTTTTTTTCTCCAACATTTGTGGCACTGGCGTGGCGCCCCCTGATGGACGGCGCCCTTAGCATTTGCCTATACGGCCTATGCCACGGGCCGGCCCTGTATATATATATATATATATATATATATATATATTTATTTTATTTTTTTTTTTTTTCTGGCAGCATCTACTTTATTTGACTAATGAGTCCAAAAATGTACTGAAAAGAGCCCCTCCATCCCCACCCCCACCCCCTTTGTCTTCTTCCCAGCAGCGTCTGCTCAGGCTCCTCCAATGTAACTCCTGCTAGCGTGGTGCTGCTCTCGACCTCCTTCTCCACTCTTCCTCCTCCTCCTCTTCTCTCTCCTCTTCCTCCCTTCACACAGCTGATGCCCAGGTACACTTGGCATGCACTCCCCCACCCCCCTGCCCCCTGCCCACCCCACCTCCCCTCTCCTCATCTTCTATAGCCTCCTTTTTATTTTTTATTTTTTTCCTTCAGCATTTAGTGGTTTCTTGTCTTTCTTTGGCTTCCCTTAGAGCAGGGGTGTCAAACTCAAATACAGAGTGGGCCAAAATTTAAAACTGAACAAAGCCGCGGGCCGAGGTTGAACAAATTAACCTTTTAATAGGGACCCAAACAAGTTTTGCATTAAATATTGAACAAGCAAGGCTTATATAACTTTATAGCGACATGCAAAATCGAGTTTCAAATAATAATAATAAAAATTAAAAAATATCAATGGCATATCAAATACAATCTAAATAAAAATTGAATGCCTCTTTTCTATTTGCAGCCTTCTGAGGTAAATATCAACATTAACATTTTCCACAGGCTAATGAATTTGAAAATAAAATAATGAAACGGCTCAGTTTGCAACACACTGATCTAATCCGATGTGCCCAAGCCAGATACCTGCCATCTTTTCTTGGATGCTAGTTCATTAATGTCGGGGCTCAGGCTTTGAGCTGAGGCAACCCTCATTATTGAACGAAGGTGTCCATCAGTCATTATTTCTCGTATTCCACAGTCTAAACAAGTTGAAAAACTTATTCGGGTGTTACCATTTAGTGGTCAATTGTACGGAATATGTACTTCACTGTGCAATCTACTAATAAAAGTTTCAATCAATCAATCAATCAAATCTTGGGGGCGTGACTTACAGGCACTGCTTTTAACGTCCTCTACGAGCTGACGTCACGTCCGCTTTCCATCCCTTCTAACAACGTGCCCGCCCAGTCACAAGATATGAGCGGCTCCTGTACGCACACACACGTGAATGCAACGCATACTTCATCAACAGCGATACAGTGGACGTATAGGCAGCTTTAACATTATTAGAAATATACGCCACACTGTGAATCCACACCAAACAAGAATGACAAACACATTTTGGGAGAACATCCGCACAGTAACACAACATAAAGCACAACAGAACAAATACCCAGAACCCTTTGCAGCACTAACTCTTCAGGTGTTGTGCCGGATAATGCACCCCCCGGCGTAGAATGCACCCCCTGACGGGAGTGTTTTATCAACTAAAGCCCACACTTAAAGTTTCCACGTGCAAGATTGAATCTATTTAAAAAAAGTTATTTAATAAGAAGCCAAAAGTGCAAAAACAATCATGTTCGAAATGAATGAAATATGAAATCTGTGCTGCAGTCGCTGCTGGGCCACAACATTAGGTACACCTGCAGACTGCAGCACGGATTTCATATTTCATTCATTCACAACTCCTCCAACACGAACATTATTGTTTTTGCACTTTTGGCTTCCTATTAAATAACTTTTTCAAATAGATTCAATCTTGCACGTGGAAACTTTAAGTGTGGGCTTTAGTTGATATAACACTCCCGTCAGGAGGTGCATTCTGCGCCGGGGGTGTATTATCCGGCACAACTGCACAACCTGGACGCTACAATATAGCGTCCCCCCCCCCCCCCCCACACACACACACACACACACCTTGTAGCGTCCCGGAAGAGTTAGTGTTGGGATTCTGGGTATTTGTTCTGTTGTGTTTATGTTGTGTTACGGTGCGGATGTTCTCCCGAAATGTGTTTGTCATTCTTGTTTGGTGTGGATTCACAGTGTGGCGCATATTTCTAACAGTGTTAGAGTTTTTTTATACTGGCACCCTCAGTGTAACCTGTATCGCTGAAGATCAAGTATGCGTTGCATTCACTTCTGTGTGCGTGCCAAAGCCGCACATATTATGTAAATGGGCCAGCACTTGTTGGACTGGACGAAAAGGGGATGTTACAAGTCTCGGGAGGGGCATGGACATTTTGGAGTCTCCCGGGAGGTTTGGCAAGTATGAGGATTAACGGTGTACCGCGGCACTGCAGCTGTATATGATTGGCGGGCCAGCTCTAGTGTTAATTTGATATCGCCTCACGGGCCAAGTGAAATTACGCCAAATTTGGCCCGCGGGCCAGAGTTTGACACCCATGCCTTAGAGCAATAATAAGGCAAATACATATCTTTATTGCTTTTATAACCTCAGAAAAAAGCATTAGTAATGTTGCTCCAAAAAAGAAAAAAAAAAAAGAAGAAGCCACTATCCGAAAGGAAACTGTCGGCATCTCGTTTCATTTTGATCACATGTGACGTTTCAAAATGGAACTTAAATATGCTTCCGCTTCCTGTTTGCCTTCCTCCAAAGCTCACTTGTCCTCTTGTCTCCTCGCTTGCATCCTTGCATATGTCTCCACTTTCCCTGGAAAAATCTTGTATACAAATGAGCACCCAGCATAACTACACATTGGTGCTGTTTTACATACGATCAAAAGTTTACATAAACTTGTAAAGAACATCATGTCATGACTGTCTTGAGTTTCCAATAATTTCTACAACTCTTTTTTGCTTCATCTGACCACAGAACTTTCCTCCAGAAGGTCTAATCTTTGTCCATGTGATGTCAGATGAAACAAAAATTGAGCTGTTTGGCCACAATACCCAGCAATATGTTTGGAGGAGAAAAGGTGAGGCCTTTAATCCCAGGAACACCATTCCTACCGTCAGGCATGGTGGTGGTAGTATTATGCTCTGGGCCTGTTTTGCTGCCAATGGAACTGGTGCTTTACAGAGAGTAAATGGGACAATGAAAAAGGAGGATTTACCTCCAAATTCTTCAGGACAACCTAAAATCATCAGCCCGGAGATTGGGTCTTGGGCGCAGTTGGGTGTTCCAACAGGACAATGACCCCAAACACACGTCAAAAGTGGTAAAGGAATGGCTAAATCAGGCTAGAATGAAGGTTTTAAAACGTGTGGACAAATGCCCTTGATTTGTGGCAATTCCAACTTAGCTTAAGTTGCTATGTCGAGTGGCGTTTTCCATCATTTTCAGCAGGCTGCATTGCAAAATGAGTAACTCCCCACCTTTCTCACGTGATATCCACCCAGAAATGAGCCATATTTATCCCTTCCTACTGTGAATGATAGGCATAATTCCAAAAGCAGTGCAGTTCCCCTTTAAAGATCAAGCACAAATAAATAAAAAATAAAAAAACATCCTGTAGGTCAGGGGTCTGCAACCCGCGGCTCCGGAGCCGCATGCGGCTCTTTGATCACTCTGATGCGGCTCAGCTGCATACTTGCCGACCCTCCGATTTTTCCGGATTTCAGTGCCTCTCCCGGAAATCTCCTGAGGCAAACATTCTCAGATTTTCACCCGGACAACAATATTGAGGGCGTGCCGTGATGGCACAGCCTTTAACGTCCTCTACAACATGTCGTCGCGTCCGCTTTTACACCATGCTATCTACGTGCCGGCCCGGTCACATGTAGTATGTGTCCTCTGCCTACACACGTAAGTGACTGCAAGGCATACTTGGTCAACAGCCATACAGGTTACACTTAGGGTTGTGATATAAACAACTTTAACACTCTTACTAATATGCGCCACACTGTGAACCCACACCAAACAAGAATGACAAACACATTTCGGGAGAACATCTGCACTGTAACACAACATAAACACAACAGAACAAATACCCAGAATCCCATGCATCCTTAACTCTTCCGGGCTACATTATACACCCCCACTACAACCAAACCCCGCCCCCCCCAACCCCGCCCACCTCAACCGACGCACGGAGAGGGTGGGGGGTAGAGATGCGCGGTTTGCGGGCACAACCGCGGAGTCCGCGGATTATCCGCGGATCGGGCGGATGAAATTAAAAAAAAAAAGATTTTATCCGCGGGTCGGGTCGGTTCGGGCGGTTGAAAAAAAAAAAATTAGATTTTAAATAGATTCAGGCGGGTGGCAGTTAAACCAATTCGGAAATATATATACATAGTTAAATGTTGTTACCCACGTACGAAAAACGAGCAGGCACCTGCTGCATATGCCACAACAGAAGAAAAAAAAGAAAAAGAGATGGACACTTTTACGGAGCGGAGAAGGCCCCCGACGCCTCGCCGGGGTCCGGGACCGAGGCCCCTTCCCTCGAGAGGGCCCCACCGGGAGCCGTAGCTGAGGCGATCCGCGAAAAGGGCCCGACGCACGTCCAGGGTCACCACCGCGCCCACCGCACGACACCCCGCCTCGTCCGCCTTCGCCGCGGCCGGCGTCACGCGCAGCAGGTAAGCAGCTTACCTGCCCGCCACCCCCGTGGCCGGGGGCTCGTAACAGGGGTCACTCCGCGCGCTCCGCCCGCGCAGCTTACCTGCCCGCCAACCCTGTTGCCGGGGGTGCGTAACAGGGGTCACTCCGCGCGCAGTGCGCTCACGAAAGGGGTGGGGCTCACCCTGGTTGATATAGACAGCAGGACGGTGGCCATGGAAGTTGGAACCCGCTAAGGAGTGTGTAACAACCCACCTGCCGAATCAACTAGCCCTGAAAATGGATGGCGCTGGAGCGTCGGGCCCATACCCGGCCGTCGCCGGCAGCGAGACGCGCTTGGAGGTGCGCTCAGCGCGGCTCCCATATGATTGCGCACTGGTGTGCGTCTGGGTCGTGACAGCGTGGCACGCGAATGTCTGTGCTGCATTGGATCAGTCTCTTTTCTTTAACAGGCAAAAGCTTTCTAACCTCACTAATGCCTTGCATCGTCTATATTAGATATATAACAACGGGCGGGTGCGGGCGGGTGCGGTTCTGATCAAATGTTAGATCGGGTGGATGGCGGATGGTTGACGACTTTCTGATGCGGTTGCGGATGAAATAATTGCCTATCCGCGCATCTCTAGTGGGGGGGGTTTGGTGGTAGCGGGGGTGTATAATGTAGCCCGGAAGAGTTAGGGATACATGGGATTCTGGGTATTTGTACTTTGTAACGCGTTAGTCCCAACACTGCATATTAGTAAGAGTGTTAAAGTTGTTTAAACGGGCACCCTCCGTGTGACCTGTATGGCTGTTGAACAAGTATGCCTTGCAGTCACTTATGTGTGTCTGCAGAAGCCGCATACAACATGTGACTGGGCTGGCAAGCTGTTTGTACAGGTTGTCGAGGGCGCTAAAGGCAGTGCCATCATAGCACGCCCTTATTATTGTTGTTTGGGTGAAAATCAGCAGACATTCGAGAGAATAGTTACTCTGAAATTCGGGAGTCTCCCGGAAAAATTGGGAGGGTTGTCAAGTGTGATGCTGTCAAGCGGCATTCATATAAAACTCACGGGCCGCACTAACATTCAATTTTCATATTAAGGTGCGGGCCGCGTGTCTGAGACCCCTGGTTTATTTATACATAGCACAAAGCAAAAAAAAACTTTGTATGCAGTGTTATTTCATTTTAAATTTCAAAAGAGTTTTGTGGCTCCCATTGTTTTCTTTATTTTGTGAAACGGGTCAAAATGGCTTTTTTGACTGGTAAAGGTTGCCGACCCCTGCTGTAGGTGTAAGAGCCAGGTGCCCCGATATTGTCACCGGTCTAGCATATGTGACATATACATATTTTCACCTTGTCACCAACACCCGCAAAGTCTCTGATCTTATTATGTCCTCCATCCTCATGTCAGTCCTGGACCCCCTTTGCCCCCCCCCCACACTCCCTTGTCTATCAATTCTTGTCTCTCCTCCTCGGTGTGGTCGCTCGTGCCCCCGATGGTCCCTGCTGCATGTGTCTGCTGGCGTGTTTCGACAGACAGGGTCTTGACCCTGTCTCAGACCCTGCTGTTTCACAGGCTGAGGGATGTGTCAGCATTGTCCTCCATCACATCTCCCCGCCAGAACACGCAAAAAAAAAAAACCAGGGGAAAAAACAAAAAAGGCAAATATGCATGATTTTTACATTAATGCAACATACTATTGGGACCCTCACTTTTGGAGGCATGGGTCCATCCAGATTGCTTAGATCTAGGGCTGCAGCTAACGATTATTTTTCTATCGATTAATCTATAGATTATTATTTTTTTCGATTAATCGGTTAATCTATAGATTATTTTTTCGATTAATCTATAGATTATTTTTCCTTTTACCGATTTTTTTTTTTATTTAAAATGAAGAGGGAAAAATAAATGTAGGCCAGTTTTTTCAAAAGGCATGGCTTTTATTTACAAAAAAAAAAGTATGGCCACTCAGTCAACATTGACAACAACATGACAAAATATTCTGTAACAATGTAAACATTTAAAACTTTTAATATTTAACAAAATTATAAGTAGCTTATTTGCTTTTTAATGTGCAAATATAAAAGTAAACATCCAGTGCAAATCTTAATATTCTGGAATAGTATAAGCATTTCAAAAGTAAAAGTATTGCTTATTTTGCTTCAAAATGTGCAAAAATAAAGATAAACATCCAATACAAAAAAGTGCAAAACGGAAATATTCTGTAACAAGTGTAAACATTTCAACAAAAGTAAAAGTATTGCTTATTTGCTAAAATGTGCAAAAATAAAGCTAAACATCCAATACAAAAAAGTGTACAGTGTAAACATTTCAACAAAAGTAAAAGTATTGCTTATTTTGCTTAATAACACAACAATGATAGTATGATTAAAGTGAAAGTTAATTGTTCGTTTGTACAAAGTATATGTAACTGTTAATGTTGTAAAAGGTATTTGCACAACTAATTAACGTTAGCGTTTGTGACACGTCTTGTGCCGTGGGGTTCTTTCAGGACCGACAGACTGAACGCCAGACGGCTTTGCCAGGTTTACAATCTTTTAATTTTACACAAAGTCTTTTCTCTTCCAACTGCGCGGATCGCGCACCTGGGCACGATTGCGGCGTCGCTCCCGGCGCGCCCCGCCTCGCCGCTCGCTTGCCGCCGCCGCCTCTCCACAGCGTTAAAGAGGAGAGCGTCTTTGTAAACACTGAACAGGCACGCCAAACGCGCCTCTCAGAGCGAAACAGTGTTTTAGTTTATGAATTTACAACGCAGATACAAATGACACATTCATGTTTTTGTGTAATAATGACAACGTATACGCACGCGGACGATTGACTTGTTGATGGTGATGGCAAGAACGCTGTCGGGGGTTTTCTTTTCAAATGTTCGTTCATAGCCGTTGTGCTGCTATGATAGGCCATTTCCGCTCGACACAGTGTGCATACAACAACATTATTAGGCCGTTTATTGAAATACTCCCACACTTTTGACGACTTTTGGCGTGCTTTTTCCCCTCGCTCGCATCGTCTGCTTTGCGCTCCGCCATGACAGTAAAGTAGTGTGACGTAAATATGCGACGCGCCGACGCACAAAAACGGCGTCGACGTATTTACGTAACCGATGACGTCGACTACGTCGACGCGTCGTTTCAGCCTTACTTAGATCACAGGTGCAGAACTCAAGGCCCGGGGCCCGGATTTTGCCCGCCACATCAATTTGTGTGGCCCCCGAAAGGGTGGAAATATGTGTTAATGAAGAACCTTATTTTTACTTAATATATGTATTGCAAAAATAAATGTGCTGTGTGCAATTACATATAATTACACTTTAATCATCTCTAATAATAAAACATACATTTCAAAACAATGTTTTTCTTCAAGTAAAGATAAATACTTAAATATCTGCTTGACTTTTGATTTCAATCCAACAAATTGTTCATTTTACAGTAACATTTTTTACAGTAAAATCCACTTTAAATCCACCGTTATTTAATATAGCATATCAGTATGTGGAATTAAATTATGGAATGGATTAAGTAAAGAAGTTAAAAATTGTACTGATATGATCCAGTTTAAGAGGTTGTTCAAAATAATAGTGCTTACAGAGTACAAAAAAGAAGAATTATGAGAAATACTTTCAACCTTATTGAAAATAAGATATTCTTCATCTCAGTATGTTAATAATGACTGAATTAATTAATTAATTACATATTACAAAACTGTTGTATACTAATTCATAGATGTTATTTTATTATATAAAAAGGTCAGTAAATGATTCTATATATTTGTAAACGCTTGAAGTGGGAAAGGGGTAGGATTAAATAAGCTTTGCTTCTTCCTACTCCTTTTCGGGCATGATGTAAAATGAAATGATATGAAATTGTGTGATGTATTATGATGTAAGTGTGTTCATGTTTGAAATAAACTAAAGAAAGAAAAAAGAAAGAGTAATAATACACTATAAAAACACAACAATTTAGATTTTACAGTATGAAAACTAGCATGGAAAAAATAGTGGTACCGTTTTTCCAATCCATTTAATTTAATTCCATTTATTTATTTATTTTATATGCTGTAAAAAAAATAAAAATAAACTGCAAATATTACGGTAAAATTGCGGCGACTGAGCTGCCCCTTTTTAACAGTACAATCTAAAGATTTTGTTTTGTACAGCGTGCATAAAAAAAAGACATAATAATCAAATACATCGACAATTATACACATGTTTTATATATACACATTTATATTCATACTGTATATTATTCACTGTTAAAATCGGCCCATAACTGCGATGTGGCCCTCAATGAAAACCAGTTTGACTAACATTACAGTAACATTTTTTACAGTAAAATCCACTTTAAATCCACCGTTATTTAATATAGAGTAATAATACACTATAAAAACACAACAACAATTTAGATTTTACAGTATGAAAACTGGCATGGAAAAAAGAGTGGTACCGTTTTTCCAATCCATTTAATTTAATTCCATTTATTTATTTGATTTATATGCTGTAAAAAAAAAGAAAAAAAAAAGGCAAATAAAATAAAATTTTGGCGATTAACAGTTATATCTAAATATTTTTTTTGTACGTAAAATATATTGACAATTATACACGTGTTTTATATAAACACATACTGTATATTATTCACTGTTAAAAGCGGCCCTCTGAGGGCAACTGTAACTGCGATGTGGCCCTCAATGAAAACCAGTTTGACACGCCTGGTTTAGATGTAAATAATGCCAGTGACTCTTAATTGATGATTAACAATTCTACAAAAAAGGATTAAATACAAACAACAGCTGGAGAGGAGACCGAGCTTAAAGTTATTTTTTTTTGGCAGAGATCGAAACTGAAAGTTAACTTGACGTCTGTCCACTCTCCCTTTGTCCCGTTTCTAATACCTCTTCCTTCGGAACCCAAATGAGATCCGGTGTGTGTGTGTGTGTGTGTGTGTGTGTGTGTGTGTGTGTGTGTGTGTGTGTGTGTGTGTGTGTGTGTGTGTGTGTGTATGTATGTATGTATGTATGTGTGTGTGTGTGAATGTGTATGTGTATGTGTATGTGTGTGTGTGTGTGTGTGTGTGTGTGTGTGTGTGTGTGTGTGTGTGTGTGTGTGTGTGTGTGTGTGTGTGTGTGTGTGAATGTCCTTGAACACAATGTAGTGCAATATCTCAAAATGTGTTTTGTGGCAATTCCAACTTAGCGTCAGTTGCTATGTAGAGTGGCGTTTTCTATCATTTTCAGCAGACTGCATTGCAAAATGTTTAATGGGATCTCATGTACAAGGTTAGAAAATATTCCAACCATTCTGTAGTCCAAACAACCTCCCACTTCAGAGTCACATACCGTATTTTTCGGACTATAAGGCGCACTTAAAATCCTTTAATTTTCTCAAAAATTGACAGTGCGCCTTATAACCCGGTGCGTCTAACATACGGAATAATTTTGGTTGTGCTTACCGACCTCGAAGCAATTTTATTTGGTACATGGTGTAATGATAAGTGTAAACCAGTAGATGGCAGTCACACATAAGAGATATATGTAGACTGCAGTATGATGCCTGTAAACAACGCCAAAACTTTCAATGTTCCATTGAAAATATAGATAAAAAATCTGTCAAAATGTTTTAGTACGACCTTGAAGCATCACCACTTGATGGATTGTAGGCCCATTACGGCTACCGTAGTCAGAGATACACGTATTATTATGGTGTGTGTATAAGGACCGCAAAATAGCACCCATTAGCAGACATATTATCTGCTGTTTTGTTTCACAATATTATGCAAAAGCAACTTTTCTTACCTTCTGGTACCTGCTGATGTTTATTTGGGATCTGCATAAGTCCTGAAAATTTGCGCAAGTCCGCCACTGTAGTCCGTGCCCATGCCGTAGTCGATACGTTTCATCTGAGGTTGTACAGTAAAGAATGTCACAGTTAAAAATGTTAAAACTGCACAGAATTGTTGTGTAGGTTTTGTAAGATTTGGATTCAGCAAATGTGAAGTGAAGAACTTGCATGCATGTTTGGATTCTTCTTTGGAATTTTTTGCAACACTCATACAGAATACCGTATTTTCCGCACCATAAGGCGCCCTGGGTTATAAGCCGCGCCTTCAATGAACGGCATATTTCAAAACTTTGTCCACCTATAAGCCGCCCCGTGTTGTAAGCCGCATCTAATTGCGCTAAAGGAATGTCAAAAAAACAGTCAGATAGGTCAGTCAAACTTTAATAATATATTAAAACCAGCGTGATGTGGGCGCGCATGGAATCGTATATCAACATGGACGAAGCTGCGTGAAAAAAGCCACCCGGCCTCTTCGCGTAAACTTAAACTTACCTTAACCATTCGCTCATCTTTTCTTCATCCATCCATCCCTTCGAGTTAGCTTTTATGATGACGCCGGCTGGAAAGGTCTCTTTTGGCAAGGTCTTCCTTTTGAATATCACCATGGGTGGAAGTTTCTGGCCATTAGCATGGCAAGCTAGAACCACAGTGAAGGATGACTTCTCATTCCCTGTGGTGCGAATATTCACCGTACGTGCTCCCGTTGTATCCACAGTGCGGTTCACAGGAATATCAGTTGCTGTGAAATAGTAATCCGTGTGCGGATGGAGAGATTGCGTCTTTTCATGAACCGGATCCCTGTCGTTTAGTAGGAGCCATTTTGTGGTCTTTACAGATGTAAACACACAAAGGAAATGAAACGTACGGTACTATCCGCGCCCTTTTTCTTCTTCTACGCGGGCGGGTGGTTGCTTACAGTAGAAGAAGAAGCGCTTCCTGTTCTATGGGGGCGGGTGCTTACCTTGGCGGTTGCTTGCGTAGAAGAAGAAGCGCTTCCTGTTCTACCGGGAAAAAAGATGGCGGCTGTTTACCGTAGTTACGAGACCGAAACTTTATGAAAATGAATCTTAATATTTATCCATATATAAAGCGCACCGGGTTATAAGGCGCACTGTCAGCTTTTGAGAAAATTTGTGGTTTTTAGGTGCGCCTTATAGTGCGGAAAATACGGTACATGTACTTAAAAAAAACAAAAAAAAACCAGGATTTTCTCTTTTTTTGTCTCTGACCCAAAAGGTGATTTCATACCCTTCTTATCTTATAATAACATTTTATCCATTTTTTTTTAAACAGACATATTTGACATGACACTTCAATGTGCACATAAGTAGTAATAATTCAGTTTCATACTTATTCCAGTTGCCGTCAAATGATTAAACAGAATAGAATATATCTTTATTGTCATTGTACATTGTACAACGAAATTGTAAGCAAAACTAATTTAGTGCAAATTCATAATAACACATAAGAGCATCGATAAAAATACATAAAATACATTAAAAATACCAAGCACACAGCTCACATGCACAGTCATTATTCAGTGTTCAGCGACACTATTGCTCTCGGGTAAACAAGTTAACTAACAAGTTTTAATCACAATAATCAGAGATGATGTGGATTAACTTCGATTAATCGCAATGAAATATAATTTATCTGTATTGATTTATTTTGCATTTGAAAAATGAAACTTGTTTACTGTTTTCTAAACCAACGTTCATCCACATTAAAGTGCTTTTTTAATGTGTTGTTTTGATATGGAAGTGCTTTGGTGAAAAGAAAACTCAGTCCTGCAATATTTAATTTTTTGTACTCCAATTTCCAATGGAAATTAGCCCAAATTCAATTAATTTTGATTGTTTAAAAAAAAAAAAAATCTATTCAGAGTGTTGCATATTTTTGATTGTATATTATTCCAAGGTTTCTCATTTTTTCCCTTGCCCTGATGTGGGATCTGAGCCGAGGATGTCGTTGTGGCTTGTGCAGCCCTTTGAGACACTTGTGATTAAGGGCTTTATAAGTCAACTTTGATTGATTGATTCCACAGTTTGACTTTTTTTTAAAGCATTTGTTTGTTCCTTTGCTTTTGCATACACACAAATCCCTCTGAATTGATATTTATTGATTGGGATCTAAAACATCATATGGACAGGCATATATATATGTATATATATATAAATATATATATATTGTTGGAGGCAGATATTTACATATATCCATATTTAAGTGTTACTTCTTTAATTTCATAATCATATTACAAAACAGCTCGTGTTTTTCTTCCAATTGTGGTCTTTTGGTTGTCTGCAAATACTGTGTGCTAACCTTGACTGTGGAATGTAAGGAGGAGAGATACTCCTTCTTTTATCTCTTCTTATGTCCAGGTGCGGAGGACAATGGGCATGTGTTTGGGCTGGAAAGACAAGACAGCGAGGGTGGGAGGGAGAGAGACTTTATAGAATAGAAGGTTTCCATTTTTTTAGGGCAGACCATCTTAGCTGCGCGATTGAATGTTCTATGCTGGACTGGTCTCATTATAATTACAAAGCTTTGCAAATATATTACAAAATACCTATTCTGTCTCTGGTGGTTCTTATACTCAGCTTTAAGTGTCGTAACGAGCTTGGGAGCGACCAGCGACTTGAATTCCCTGGGAGGAACAACTGGTCCAAACGCAACAATTTATATATATATATATATATATATATATATATATATATATATATATATATATATATATATATATATATATATATATATATATATATATATACCTGTCCATATGATTTGTGTACAGTATGATGTGTGTACAGTATATACAGTCGCAATCAAAAGTTTATATACACTTGTAAAGAACATAATGTCATGGCTGTCTTGAGTTTCCAATAATTTTTACAATTCTTATTATTTTTGGAATAGAGTGATTGGAGCACATACTTGTTGGTCACAAAAAAACATACATGAAGTTTGCTTCTTTTATGAATTTATTATGGGTCTACTGAAAATGTGAGCAAATGTGCTGGGTCAAAAGTATACATACAGCAATGTTAATATTTGCTTACATGTCCCTTGGCAAGTTTCACTGCAATAAGGAGCTTTTGGTAGCCATCCACAAGCTTCTGCTTGAATTTTTGACCACTCCTCTTGACAAAATTGGTGCAGTTCAGCTAAATTTGTTGGTTTTCTGACATGGACTTGTTTCTTCAGCATTGTCCACACATTTAAGTCAGGACTTTGGGAAGGCCATTCTAAAACCTTCATTTTAGCCTGATTTAGCCATTCCTTTACCACTTTTGACGTGTGTTTGGGGTCATTGTCCTGTTGGAACACCCAACTGCGCCCAAGACCCAACCTCCGGGCTGATGATTTTAGCTTGTCCTGAAGAATTTGGAGGTAATCCTCCTTTTTCATTGTTCCATTTAAAGCACCAGTTCCATTGGCAGCAAAACAGGCCCAGAGCATAATACTACCACCACCATGCTTGACGGTAGGTGTGGTGGTCCTGGGATTAAAGGCCTCACCTTTTCTCCTCCAAACATATTGCTGGGTGTTGTGGCCAAACAGCTCAATTTTTATTTCATCTGACATCACATGGACAAAGATAAGACCTTCTGGAGGAAAGTTCTGTGGTCAGATGAAACAAAAATCGAGCTGTTTGGCCACAATGCCCAGCAATATGTTTGGAGGAGAAAAGGTGAGGCCGACATTTCAGCGGGCCAAAATTAATTAAAAATAAATAAATAAATATCTATATAGGGACATACTGTAATAACCTGAAGTAAATAAAATACAAAAAATTCACACACACAAAAAAATTAACTAAAAGCAATCTTTTTCTCACAATGTGTCGACTTCTTTCTCACAAAATTGGGAACAATTTCACATATTCTTTCTGTTTCTGTAATATTGCAATATTTTCTCGTAAAATTTTTCCTTTTTTTTATGTAAAAGTATTACTTTTTTATGCAAAATGGTGACATTTGTCATATCAAATTCTGACTTGTATTGCAACATTGACAATTGTTTTGTCGTTCTTGTAAAATAGTGACATTTTTTGAGTAAAATTATGACTTTTGGAAAGAATTGCAAATTCAATTTTTTTTGTGTGTAGTGTTGTAAACCGGGATGTGTTTTTGTTTTTTTAGCTTGGGGTTGCACTTATGACACCCCTGCATTAAGCCTTTTGTCAAGAAGGATTCATTGAGTTTTAGAGTTACTGTTTTTTTTTTTTTAAAGTTTTTGGTGTGACCCTAGAGAGACATATGATGTGCAGGTAAAAATCCATTCTATTGCGGGGAATAACATGGAAAGGCTAGGCAGTATGCAGAGGTGGGTAGTAACGCGCTACATTTACTCCGTTACATCTACTTGAGTAACTTTTGGGATAAATTGTACTTCTAAGAGTAGTTTTAATGCAACATACTTTTACTTTTACTTTAGTATATTTATAGAGAAGAAACGCTACTTTTACTCCGCTACTTTTATCTACATTCAGCTCGCTACTCGCTACTAATTTTTTATCGATCTGTTAATGCACGCTTTGTTTGTTTTGGTTTGTCAGACAGACCTTCATAGTGCCTGCGTTTCAACAAATACAGTCACTGGTGACGTTCACTCCGTTCCACCAATCAGATGCAGTCACCGGTGACGTTGGACCAATCAAACAGAGCCAGGCGGTCACATGACCTGACTTAAACAAGTTGAAAAACGTATTCGGGTGTTACCATTTAGTGGTCAATTGTACGGAATATGTACTGTACTGTGCAATCTAAAGGAAGGAAAAATACCCTTTTTTGTTTCAACCGTACATCCCGTCAAAAGCCTAAAGACTGACTGCACAGTTCCTGTCTTCACAATAAAAGTGCCGCTCCATCGCGCCTGCGCTTTCAAAATAAGAGTCTCCGAAAGCCAGCGCAAACAAGCTAGCAAGCTACGGAGTTTGCCGCCAATGTATTTCTTGTAAAGTGTATAAAAACGAATATGGAAGCTGGACGAATAAGAAGCCAAAAACCAACCACTTTCATGTGGTATTAGACAGAAAGGAGGAACTTTTTTTCTCCTCCATTTGAAAACGTGGACGTTACCAGCACTACTGTCTGATTACAATCAATGCAAGTCATCAGAATCAGGTAATACACCAACTTATATTCTTGTTTTCATGAAAGAAAGGTATCTATATGTGTTAAACATGCATGTATATTCATTAAAACACCTTTAACATGTAAACAAAAACGGCAAAATAAATACATATAAATTATATACTGTATATATCAATGTATATGTATATATATATATATATATATATATATATATATATATATATATATATATATATATATATATATATATATATATATATATGTGTGTGTGTGTGTGTGTGTGTGTGTGTGTGTATGTTACTCATCAGTTACTCAGTACTTGAGTAGTTTTTTCACAACATACTTTTTACTTTTACTCAAGTAAATATTTGGGTGACTACTCCTTACTTTTACTTGAGTAATAAATCTCTAAAGTAACAGTACTCTTACTTGAGTACAATTTCTGGCTACTCTACCCACCTCTGGGTGTGACCCTAGGATACAGAGACATATGATGTGCAGGTAAAAATCCATTCTATTGCGGGGAAAAACATGGAAAGGCTAGGCAGCATGTAACAACACAAAACGATGACCCAGCCCTGTCATCAAAGGCTTCCTGATTGCCAACCAGGGACAGGTGTGCCTCCTGATTACCAAACAAAAATAAGAGCGTAGAAGAAGAAATAATACTAAACACAGAAAACTATAAAGCTAATCCATGACAGTTTTTCTACAGAACCAAACATGTTTTTATATGTGTATAAACTCTTATTTACTGCTACTTCAAATGTTCACAGTCAGACGCTAAAGCAGATAATTTTCTATCAAAATGCAAACAAACGAGAGGTCAACCAACACCTCCTAATGGATTGTGATCAACTCGCGAGCCGTCACCGTGATTAATGAAGACGAGCAGACGGAAAGCAGTGGAAGGACAATCCTTCAATATGTTTTTTCTGTCCTCAAGGATACGCCTAATAACAACTCTGCAGGGCCGCTTTAATTTTTACACCACAGTGATTGATGTCCTCTTTCCGCATTGTTATCCATGAAAAATGGTTACCTGACACAGTTATTATGATCCCTGTCAATGCTGGCGGCTATAAACATTTTTGCTCGGTGTCATGAACCCCTTCAGTGTGACAAACTCATAGTGGTGTAAAATGTGGTTGTTTTGTTAGATGTACTGTATGTATCCAACAAAAAGGTAATCCTAACTCAGACTGTCTTAAAAGATCCGAGCAGGCTTCATCAGTTCATGCTCTCAGACAGGCCAGCTCTAGTCATGGTACCTATCCTCTAGAGGAGGGGACATGCCCAGACAAGGATGGTTATGAATTATTGTGGTGCAAACTTAGAGTTGCAAAGATACAAAGAATAATATTAAATACATAATACAATGATTGTAAGAAAATAATACATTTAAAATTATTATTATTATTTTTTTTTTAAATATTTCCAGAAAAAAAGATACAAAGAGATACCGTGTTTTCCGGACTACAAGGCGCACTTAGAATCTTTTCATTTTCATAACCCGGTGTGCCTAATGTACGGAATAATTCTGGTTTTGCTTACCGACCTCGAAGCATTTTTATTTGGTACCTGGTGTAGTAAGTGTGACCAGTAGATGGCAGTCACACATAAGAGATACGTGTGTAGACTGCAATATGACTTAAATAATCAACACCAACGTTATATACAGGTAAAAGCCAGTAAATTAGAATATTTTGAAAAACTTGATTTATTTCAGTAATTGCATTTAAAAGGTTTAACTTGTACATTATATTTATTCATTGCACACAGACTGATGCATTCAAATGTTTATTTCATTTAATTTTGATGATTTGAAGTGGCAACAAATGAAAATCCAAAATTCCGTGTGTCACAAAATTAGAATATTACTTAAGGCTAATACAAAAAAGGGATTTTTAGAAATGTTGGCCAACTGAAAAGTATGAAAATGAAAAATATGAGCATGTACAATACTCAATACTTGGTTGGAGCTCCTTTTGCCTCAATTACTGCGTTAATGCGGCGTGGCATGGAGTCGATGAGTTTCTGGCACTGCTCAGGTGTTATGAGAGCCCAGGTTGCTCTGATAGTGGCCTTCAACTCTTCTGCGTTTTTGGGTCTGGCATTCTGCATCTTCCTTTTCACAATACCCCACAGATTTTCTATGGGGCTAAGGTCAGGGGAGTTGGCGGGCCAATTTAGAACAGAAATACCATGGTCCGTAAACCAGGCACGGGTAGATTTTGCGCTGTGTGCAGGCGCCAAGTCCTGTTGGAACTTGAAATCTCCATCTCCATAGAGCAGGTCAGCAGCAGGAAGCATGAAGTGCTCTAAAACTTGCTGGTAGACGGCTGCGTTGACCCTGGATCTCAGGAAACAGAGTGGACCGACACCAGCAGATGACATGGCACCCCAAACCATCACTGATGGTGGAAACTTTACACTAGACTTCAGGCAACGTGGATCCTGTGCCTCTCCTGTCTTCCTCCAGACTCTGGGACCTCGATTTCCAAAGGAAATGCAAAATTTGCATGGTTGGGTGATGGTTTGGGGTGCCATGTCATCTGCTGGTGTCGGTCCACTCTGTTTCCTGAGATCCAGGGTCAACGCAGCCGTCTACCAGCAAGTCTTAGAGCACTTCATGCTTCCTGCTGCTGACCTGCTCTATGGAGATGGAGATTTCAAGTTCCAACAGGACTTGGCGCCTGCACACAGCGCAAAATCTACCCGTGCCTGGTTTACGGACCATGGTATTTCTGTTCTAAATTGGCCCGCCAACTCCCCTGACCTTAGCCCCATAGAAAATCTGTGGGGTATTGTGAAAAGGAAGATGCAGAATGCCAGACCCAAAAACGCAGAAGAGTTGAAGGCCACTATCAGAGCAACCTGGGCTCTCATAACACCTGAGCAGTGCCAGAAACTCATCGACTCCATGCCACGCCGCATTAACGCAGTAATTGAGGCAAAAGGAGCTCCAACCAAGTATTGAGTATTGTACATGCTCATATTTTTCATTTTCATACTTTTCAGTTGGCCAACATTTCTAAAAATCCCTTTTTTGTATTAGCCTTAAGTAATATTCTAATTTTGTGACACACGGAATTTTGGATTTTCATTTGTTGCCACTTCAAATCATCAAAATTAAATGAAATAAACATTTGAATGCATCAGTCTGTGTGCAATGAATAAATATAATGTACAAGTTACACCTTTTGAATGCAATTACTGAAATAAATCAAGTTTTTCAAAATATTCTAATTTACTGGCTTTTACCTGTATATATAATTAATTGAAAGTATAGAACATTACACACATACTTGCCAACCCTCCCCGGATTTTCCGGGAGACTCCCGAAATTCAGCGCCTCTCCCGAAAACCTCCCGGAACAAATTTTCTCCCGAAAATCTCCCGAAATTCAGGCGGAGCTGGAAGCCACGCCCCCTCCAGCTCCATGTGGACCTGAGTGACGTGTCAACAGCCTGTATTCACGTCCGCTTTCCCACAATATAAACAGTGTGCCTGCCCAAACACGTTATAACTGTAGAATGATGGAGGGCAAGTTCTTGGTTTCTTATGTGGGTTTATTGTTAGGCAGTTTCATTAACGTCCTCCCAGCGGGGTAACAACACACAACAACAGCAGTCATGTTTTATTCTACCGTAAAGCAGTTCGTCTGCCGTAAACAGCAGTGTTGTTGTAATATATTGAGTTGGAGGCAATAACCAGGCGAGGTGATGAAGTACGTCTCTTTACTGGAGACTTCAGAACAGACTCGCACACTTGACGTCAGGTGCGCAACACCACGTAAATCGTTGGCCAACCAAAAAGTAACCCCAGTACGCTATAGCCAACATTCACCAGGAGATGGCAACAGACAAACATAGATCACTCTATTACATTCCTCCCCTTTTAGAAATGTAGAAATGACTCAAAATAAATAAACAACCCAACCAAAAAATGCAGCAGCTCAATTAAAATAACTGTACTTAAGCCACATTCTTTTTTTATTTATTTATTAGTACTTAACTCTTAACCCTCATTTGTAAACAATAACATGCTTATTATACAAACAGTATTTGTACACCTTTAACACAGATTCAGTTTTTTTGGTGGTACTCGAAACCTTTCTGGGTACCTGCGAAAGGGTGTTCAGCATGGTTAGAAAAATAGTGACAGAGAATAGAACAAGGATGGACAATTCAACCCTTAGCTCAACAATGAGTAGATGAGTGTTATGTGTGTGTGTATATGTGTAAATAAATGAACACTGAAATTCAAGTATTTCTTTTATTTATATATATATATATATATATATATATATATATATATATATATATATATATATATATATATATATATATAATATATATATATATATATATATATATATATATATATATATATATATATATATATATATATATATATATATACTGCTCCTTTTTCTTTATTTGACTTTCTCCCACCACCTGCCCACAGCTGCTTCCAGAGGGAAGTGGGTCGTAAACAGCGTTGCCTTTGGTTACCGAACAGTTCAAAAGAAGAGGTCGTAAAATAGTTCAAAAAGAGTACGTAAAATACTTCAAAGAGAGTTCCATAAAATAGTTCAAAAAGAGTTCGTCTGGAAATTGGGCAGATCCTGCCATCCGTCTGCTTTGAAGTCCAAGTGGAGTTTTACGAGCATTCTTCTTGGTAGGGTTCAAAGACAGCTACCGTACCCCCTGCCAGGAACTCACTTCAACACAATTGTGATCATTTAGATAGAATAATTCTGACACCAAGGTTCAGAGCCAAGTTTACATTCCCCTCTCCGACGAAAAGCCATCCAGTCAGATCATAGACTCTTGTTGGGGGACCCCCTGTGGGGACGCGGGCATGAGAGCTGGTGTACAAGACACATCCTTCAGGGTGGTGTTCCACAATAGCCTATCCATTTCAGTCCAGTCGCACTTATTCAGCCTGGGATCACTTCTCATGCTCATCAGTGGCACCACATCACAGGGTATGGGGGGGGTCTGTATTGCTCTTGTCTTCCATCTCCACCTTCTCATCTCAGTTACTGCACCACCGCAAGATAAACAGCGTCTGATGCTTGTTTGTGTCTCCCGATTGGGATAACACACGATCTGATGTCTCTTTGTTTCGCTTTTTGCTTTTTTTTTTTTTTTTTTTTAGACAATGCGGCTACAGCAAAGCCTCTCAAGAGGGAGACGAGGAACTTTACTTCCAATGTAAGTGACTCCACGTCTTCGTCCTTCCTGTGCACACTCCCACAACATCCCAGCGCCACGGCATTCATGCTTCATTCCGCACGCTGACGCAATCCATTAGGCGGCGGCCGCAATACAGATTTTGGTTTTGTGTGTGTTGAGTTTTTCCTTCTGTGTGCACACAGTTTTGTAAATGTTGTGCGTGTGTGCATGCTCATTTGCCTTGTTTAATCTCCCAGCATGCCGACGAGCCCTCAGGAGGGGTTTCGGAGCACCGTGGCTGATGAATAATGAGCCAAAGCCATGCGGCTGGGAATTAAATCTGCCCAAACAAAGAAATGCGTGCGGCTGACAAGCATGCAACACACACAACACACACACACACTAATGCATGTGCACATATTTGGCCTGCTTTTCAAAAACTCACACCAGTTGTCGTTTTTTTTAACACACATAAATAAGTTGTAAGATGTATTTTTGTTCTCTTTAGTCCAACCTTGTTTTGAGCCTAGGCGCATTTTTTTTCATTGAAAAAAATCCGGAGGCACATCGCCAGCAGAAAGCATTAAAAAATTAGGTAACACTTTAGCCAACATATTCACCATTAATTAGTTGCTTATTGACATGCCAATTAGTAACATATTGGCTTAATTAGTCATTATTAAGTACTTATTAATGCCTTATTCTGCAGTACCAGTAAGCCGGTAACACTTTGGTATGGGAAACATCCATCCATCCATCCATTTTCTACTGCTTGTCCCGTTTGGGGTCATGGGGGGTGCTTATATTCACCATTAATTAGTTGTTTATTAACATATTGGCTCCTAATTAGTCATTATTAAGTACTTTTTAATGCCTTATTCTGCATGGCCTTATTATACAACCAGTAAGCCATTAACTAAGAGTCTTCCCTCAATAACCTCAGAATTATTGCTTATTGAAATGAAACGAAATGAATTATATTTATATAGCGCTTTTCTCTAGTGACTCAAAGCGCTTTACATATCCATCCATCCATCCATCTTCTTCCGCTTATCCCATACTTGCCAACCCTCCCGAATTTTCCGGGAGACTCCCGAAATTCAGCGCCTCTCCCGAAAACCTCCCGGGACAAATATTCTCCCGAAAAATCTCCCGATTTTCAGCCGGAGCTGGAAGCCACGCCCCCTCCAGCTCCATGCGGACCTGAGTGAGGACAGCCTTGTTTCACGACGGGAGGACAACAGGGTGACAAGAACTAAATCATCCAGACTAGAGATACATTGTATTATTATGTTTATCTTACCTAAAAATAAATATATTTATTAAATTAAAAAAAATAAAAAAATAAATCCATTTTTACTATATTTTGCTAAAAACATCAAAATTAATTGTATTTTTATTTGTATTTTTTTGTGACTCCTTATTACATCCAGCCATAGAATTATACATTAAAATAAACATATTTGACATAATTGATTTTAAATTATCATAATAATTCATTTAAAATGACCAAATTTAATTATTAAAACAATTGCTTGTTTATCAACAACTTTAGCATTTTATTCATTACATTTTGAAACTCTCAGAAGTCAAGTTATGTTATATTCCTTAATATTTATTTATGCAAGTTTGAAGTATCAATGATCTAAACACAGTTTTGTTTGCATATTTTCAGGATGTAGATATCTATATATATATATATATATATATATATATATATATATATATATATATATGTATGAAATACTTGACTTGGTGAATTCTAGCTGTCAATATACTCCTCCCCTCTTAACCACGCCCCCAACCACGCCCCGCCCAACCCCCGACCACGCCCCCACCCCCCACCTCCCGAAATCGGAGGTCTCAAGGTTGGCAAGTATGGCTTATCCGAGGTCGGGTCGCGGAGGCAGCAGCCTAAGCAGGGAAGCCCAGACTTCCCTCTCCCCAGCCACTTCGTCCAGCTCCTCCCGGGGGATCCCGAGGCGTTCCCAGGCCAGCCGGGAGACATAGTCTTCCCAACGTGTCCTGGGTCGACGTGCCCGAAACACCTCCCGAGGGAGGCGTTCGGGTGGCATCCTGACCAGATGCCCGAACCACCTCATCTGGCTCCTCTCCATGTGGAGGAGCAGCGGCTTTACTTTGAGCTCCCCCCGGATGGCAGAGCTTCTCACCCTATCTCTAAGGAAGAGCCCCGCCACCCGGCGGAGGAAACTCATTTCGGCCGCTTGTACCCGTGATCTCGTCCTTTCGGTCATGACCCAAAGCTCATGACCATAGGTGAGGATGGGAACGTAGATCGACCGGTAAATTGAGAGCTTTGCCTTCTGGCTCAGCTCCTTCTTCACCACAACGGATCGATACAGCGTCCGCATTACTGAAGACGCCGCACCGATCCGCCTGTCGATCTCACGATCCACTCTTCCCTCACTCGTGAACAAGACTCCGAGGTACTTGAACTCCTCCACTTAGGGCAAGATCTCCTCCCCAACCCGGAGATGGCACTCCACCCTTTTCCGGGCGAGAACCATGGACTCGGATTTGGAGGTGCTGATTCCCATCCCAGTCGCTTCACACTCGGCTGCGAACCGATCCAGTGAGAGCTGAAGATCTTGGCCAGATGAAGCCATCAGGACCACATCATCTGCAAAAAGCAGAGACCTAATCCTGCAGCCACCAAACCAGATCCCCTCAACGCCTTGACTGCACCTAGAAATTCTGTCCATAAAGGTTATGAACAGAATCGGTGAGAAAGGGCAGCCCTGGCGGAGTCCAACCCTCACTGGAAACGGGTCCGACTTACTACCGGCAATGCGGACCAAGCTCTGGCACTGATCATACAGGGAGCGAACCGCCACAATAAGACAGTCCGTTACTCCATACTCTCTGAGCACTCCCCACAGGACTTTCCAGGGTACACGGTCGAATGCCTTCTCCAAGTCCACAAAGCACATGTAGACTGGTTGAGCAAACTCCCATGCACCCTCAAGGACCCTGCCGAGAGTATAGAGCCGGTCCACAGTTCCACGACCAGGACGAAAACCACACTGTTCCTCCTGAATCCGAGGTTCGACTATCCGGCGTAGTCTCCTCTCCAGTACACCTGAATAGACCTTACCAGGAAGGCTGAAGAGTGTGATCCCACGATAGTTGGAACACACCCTCCGGTTCCCCTTCTTAAAGATCGCGCTTTACATAGTGAAACCCAATATCTAAGTTACATTTAAACCAGTGTGGGTGGCACTGGGAGCAGGTGGGTAAAGTGTCTTGCCCAAGGACACAACGGCAGTGACTAGGATGGCGGAAGCGGGGATCAAACCTGAAACCCTCAAGTTGCTGGCACGGCCGCTCTACCAACCGTGCTATACCGCCAATATATATATATACAGGTAAAAGCCAGTAAATTAGAATATTTTGAAAAACTTGATTTATTTCAGTAATTGCATTCAAAAGGTGTAACTTGTACATTATATTTATTCATTGCACACAGACTGATGCATTCAAATGTTTATTTCATTTAATTTTGATGATTTGAAGTGGCAACAAATGAAAATCCAATATTCCGTGTGTCACAAAATTAGAATATTACTTAAGGCTAATACAAAAAAGGGATTTTTAGAAATGTTGGCCAACTGAAAAGTATGAAAATGAAAAATATGAGCATGTACAATACTCAATACTTGGTTGGAGCTCCTTTTGCCTCAATTACTGCGTTAATGCGGCGTGGCATGGAGTCGATGAGTTTCTGGCACTGCTCAGGTGTTATGAGAGCCCAGGTTGCTCTGATAGTGGCCTTCAACTCTTCTGCAATTTTGGGTCTGGCATTCTGCATCTTCCTTTTCACAATACCCCACAGATTTTCTATGGGGCTAAGGTCAGGGGAGTTGGCGGGCCAATTTAGAACAGAAATACCATGGTCCGTAAACCAGGCACAGGTAGATTTTGCGCTGTGTGCAGGCGCCAAGTACTGTTGGAACTTGAATTCTCCATCTCCATAGAGCAGGTCAGCAGCAGGAAGCAAGAAGTGCTCTAAAACTTGCTGGTAGACGGCTGCGTTGACCCTGGATCTCAGGAAACAGAGTGGACCGACACCAGCAGATGACATGGCACCCCAAACCATCACTGATGGTGGAAACTTTACACTAGACTTCAGGCAACGTGGATCCTGTGCCTCTCCTGTCTTCCTCCAGACTCTGGGACCTCGATTTCCAAAGGAAATGCAAAATTTGCATGGCTGGGTGATGGTTTGGGGTGCCATGTCATCTGCTGGTGTCGGTCCACTCTACAAAGCAATTAGCTACCGGCTACCACCTACTGATATGGAAGAGAATAACATGGTTACTCTGCTCTAGACAGCACCGACCACTCAACAACGGCACATTATCTGCGGATCATAATTACTGGTTTGCAAAAAAAAGTTTTTAACCCAAATAGGTGACACTACATAATATCCTATGGCACACCAGACTGCACACTAGTGTGCCGTGGCACAGTGGTCGAAAAACGCTGCTTTAGTCAACACTCCCATGGGTCCACTTTTTGCTCCATGACCGAGCAGACTTTATGTGCAGTGATGCAAGATGTAAGTTTGGATAAAGTCGCACGTTGAGTCACGTAAAGCTTTCATGGTCCCTGAGGTCGGTGCAAAAGTAAAGGGACACCGCGTTTACTTTGCAAAAACTACTGTGTTTTTCGGACTATAAGGCGCACTTAAATTCCTTTCATTTCCTCAAAACTCGACAGTGCGCCTTATAACCCGGTGCGCCTAATGTACGGAATAATTTTGGTTGTGCTAACCGAGCTGGAAGCTATTTTATTTGGTGAAATAAGTGTGACCAGTAGATGGCAGTCACACATAAGAGATACGTGTAGACTGCAATATGACTCAAGTAAACAACACCAAAATGTTATATGTTCCATTGAAAATATAGAACATTACACACAGCGCTCAAAAATTGATCAAAATGTTTTAGTACGACTTTGGATTGATGGATTGTACTGTGCTTCAACATAGGAGTATTGTTATGGTGTGTGTATAAGATAAGACATATTATCTGACGTTTTGTTTCGCAATATTATGCAAAAACTACTTTTCTTACCTTCTGGTACCTGCTGGTGTGTATTTGGGATCTGCATAAGTCCTGAAATTTTGCGCTCGTCCGCCTTTGTAGTCCGTGCCGACCCCATAGTCGATAAGCTTCTTCTTTTTCTCTATCTTCTTGTTATGTGACATTCATCCTCCGCTGTTGCCATTTCTAATATAAAGTCGTGTAAAGTTCTTACTTATATCTGTCAGTAAACTCGCCATGAAAACGCTAAAACATACCGGTGTAGTGAGTTTACATTATTCACCCAACATTAGTTATTCGAGAGTTCCGATCGGATGTGTTTTCACGGGACACATTTCCGGCGTTGTTGTTGCACTAGTGAGCCACGGATGAGGAGATGCTGCTCCGTTATTGATTGAAGTAAAGTCTGAATGTCATTAAAACAGTTAGCTCCATCTTTTGACACTTCTTCCACTCCCGTCCTTGCACGCTACACCGCTACAACAAAGATGACGGAGAAATAGACGCTACCGAAGGTGAGCCACGTAAATAAGACCGCCCACAAAACGGCGCACCCTGAAGCGACCGTCAGAAAGCGACTTGAAGATGATCTATAAAACATCTTTGCAACATTTTGACCAAAGAACTACCATTACATGTTATGTAGACCACAAGATAATGTTTTACATTTAGAAAAAAAAAAACATATTTATGACCCTGTTAATGCGCCTTATAATCCAGTGCGCCTTTGTGTGAAAATAAACCTGACTAGTTCCGCTCATCGGCAGTGCGCCTCATAATCCGTTGCGCCCTATCGTCCAGAAAATACGGTAAGCGTAATTCAGTTCAGTTCAGTTTCAGTTTATTTGGAACACGCATAGGATACAATGTAATGCATCACATATTTCCAGTTGCATTTTAGAACTAAAAATAGGCGTTCCAAAACCCACATATGCGGTCCTCTCCAAGGTTTCTCATAGTCATTCACATCGACGTCCCACTGGGGTGAGTTTTTCCTTGCCCTTATGTGGGCTCTGTACCGAGGATGCCGTTGTGGCTTGTGCAGCCCTTTGAGACACTTGTGATTTAGGGCTATATAAATAAACATTGATTGATTGATTGATTGATTGGTTAGAATACAATTTTAAAATCACTCTCCTGAATTTTTACCTGTCAACGTTATTTTTAGGTCCGGAACTACCAACTGTCAATGTCAGCATTTTAGGGGCCCTTTAAGATTTTACTTGGTCCATATTGTCATCATCAAAAATAAGTGAAGTGAATTATATTTATATAGCGCTTTTTCTCTAGTGACTCAAAGCGCTTTACATAGTGAAACCCAATATCTAAGTTACATTTAAACCAGTGTGGGTGGCACTGGGAGCGGGTGGGTAAAGTGTCTTGCCCAAGGACACAACGGCAGTGACTAGGATGGCGGAAGCGGGGATCGAACCTGGAACCCTCAAGTTGCTGGCACGGCCACTCTACCAACCGAGCTATACCGGTTGGTAGAGTGTCCTATTATAAGTATAGGAGTCTTATAATAGGCCAAGCCAACATCTGTAATAATAATAATAATAATAATAGATTTTATTTGTAAAAAGCACTTTACATTGAGTAAACAACCTCAAAATGCTACAGTGTATTAAAAAAATTAAAAAATAAAAACTAGAACAGCCAAATAGCTAAAACTAGTTTTTTTAAAGAAGGGTTTTTAAGCCTTTTTTTAAAATCATCCACAGTCTGTGGTGCCCTCAGGTGGTCAGGGACAGCGTTCCACAGACTGGGAGCTATAACCTCACATCTATTATTGTCAAGGTCAAGGTTCAACTTTATTGTCCCCGCGGGGAAATTTGTCTTGGGCACAGTGCATCATTGCTTTCTTAACATACACAAAAACAACAGAACAAAAACACAAGCACAGACACAACCACAACCAGACAACTAACATTTAAACATCAGAACATGGAGCTTGATAGACATAGGTGGCACTTTGATGTAGGCATAAAATCTACAGTATGGAGATAAAGATAATTATATATATATCCAGATAATTTTCTGGACAAATATACCCAGCGACACATTCCAAATTCTTGGAAAAAAGTCTTCCCAAAAGAGTGAAGCTGTCAGGACTTGGACTATGGCGTGGTTTGTTCTCCCGTGGTGCAAATGAACATTTGGACCAGACATGGCGTGAGGGTGAAGACATTATTTATTTTACACTAACAAAGGAACAAAAAAGCGCGCTCAAGGCGGAAGTACAAACTTGACTAACGAAACAAAAACTATGGACATGAACAAAGGTCGTTAACTGTGGCATGAATAGAAAAAAACTTACTTGACATGGCATGAAGTGCGCAGAGGTAAACAGAGTGAGAAGCAGAGTGTCAGGGGTGTGATGTCGCCAGGAAGACTTCCTGGCAACAATGGGTTTAAATAATAGTGACATGATTAAATACAGGTGCGTGAGTCGTGAGGGCAGGTGAAAACTAATGGGTTGCTATGGTGACAAACAAGAGTGCACAATGAGTCCAAACGTGGAACAGGTGAAACTAATGGGTAACCATGGAAACAAGACAAGGGAGTGAAAAGCCAGAAACTAAAGAGTCCAATAACTAAACAAAACAAAACATGATTACACAGACATGACAGAAGCTATTGTTGCATTCAATTAGAAGGTAAGGCTTGTGGTTAGAGTGTCCGCCCTGAGATCGGTAGGTCGTGAGTTCAAACCGCGGCCGAGTCATACCAAAGACTATAAAAATGGTACCCATTACCAGAGGTGTGGACTCGAGTCACATGACTTGGACTCGAGTCAGGCTCGAGTCATGAATTTGATGACTTTAGACTCGACTTGACAAAATGTAAAAAGACTTGCAACTCGACTTAGACTTTAACATCAATGACTTGTGACTTCACTTGGACTTGAGCCTTTTGAATTGACATGACTTGACATGACTTGCTACTTTCCCCAAAACCCAAAGATGAAAAAGTTTTTCGGGAGCGCTCCGTATTTTTCATTGTGTACTTGTCTATCAGCGTTGCGTGTGTCAGCTGGTGTGGTCTCAGTACAACAGCCAATCAAATTAGATCTACTTTGTTTTCATCACACAGCATTCATCCAATCAAATTGCAGGACAACCAACGAAGAAGACATGTCCAAACCACACGCCAGTGAACAAAAAATGATACCTAAAATAATTTTGTTTGGGTATAAAAATTACGAGGTGGTCAACACAAAACGGTTTGCAGTATGCAACACATGCGGTTCGAAAATTACTGATGGAGAGGCAACAACTTCCAACTTCGTCCGGCATTTGAAGTTGCACAAAGAACGGTAAGTTTTGAATGTAAGATAACGTTTATTGGCTAAGTAACGTGACTTTTATTTGCTGTGTAGTTAAATCAGTGAGGCTGTAAACTCACTGCTAACGTTATAACGTTATTGCAAACACGGGAATCTGTTGCAGTTCACTACCTTATTCATACTTTTTGTTCAGTGATTTTTTTAAGCAGGGTTACGTTAGTCAATATATCACACGTAACGTTAGACGGCGGTCAGCAGCACCGCGTATTTTAGCCACCTAAAAAAAGACAAAAATAGTAAAATAAAGGTCAGTTAAAATGTATACTATATTATGAATATGTGTACCGTTTTAGCTAGCTTTCTGACATACTGTTGGTTGTTTACCTCAGTGGTCCCCAACCACCGGGCCGCGGCCCGGTACTGGTCCGTGGATTGGTTGGTATCGGGCCGCACAAGAAATATTTTTTTTTATTTTTTTTATTAAATCAACATAAAAAACACAAGATACACTTACAAGTAGTGCACCAACCCAAAACAACTCTCTCCCCCCTTTTGTTCTGGGCATTGAACATGAAGACTCTTCATTCACTGTTCCGAGTGGCCATGAGAGTCTTGGCAGTGCCTGCCTCCAGTGCTCCAGTGGAGCGAGTTTTCAGCCATGGTGGCATCATACTACGCCCCCATCGTGCACAAATGACTGACAGACTCTTGGCTAATTTGGTCTTTTGCAAATGCAATGCAGCATAGGGCCCTGACATATAAAAAGTACAACTTTTTTGTTATGTTCACGTATATGTCATGTTTTCTCAATGTTAACACTTTTGTACAAATAAGTACATTTGCACTTTATTTTTCAATGTGTTTGTTCTGTAAAGGAATGAGTTAATGTTTAAAATGACTGGTTAATAGTGCTATTATAAAGTGCAATGTCAGCACAATTTTCTTTCCTGCAATTTAAAATGCACTTGTTTTAATAAATAAATACAGCGTTTGAAAAGCATACACAATCTGTGTTAATATATTAGTCTGTGGTTAAAAGGACTTGAAAGGACTCGAAGCTCAAAATGCAGGACTTAGGACTTGACTTGAGACTTTCCATTCTTGACTTTGGACTTGACTCGGGGCTTGCCTGTCTTGACTCGGGACTTGACTCGGACTTGAGGGCAAAGACTTGAGACTTACTTGTGACTTGCAAAACAATGACTTGGTCCCACCTCTGCCCATTACCTCCCTGCTTGGCACTCAGCATCAAGGGTTGGAATTGGGGGTTAAAGTCACCAAAAATGATTCCCGGGCGCGGCCACCGCTGCTGCTCACTGCTCCCCTCACCTCCCAGGGGGTGATCAAGGGTGATGGGTCAAATGCAGGGAATAATTTCGCCACACCTAGTGTGTGTGTGACAATCATGGGTACTTTAACTTTAAGTGAAGAAAGTTTGTATGCAATGAAGACTTGTTTTTGAGGTTGGCATGAAAAGGATCCAGACTCATCTGGAATCTCCTTTAATAAAGCAGGTTGAGAAGTTGTCCAAACGGATTGCAGGGGAAAATGATGAGACTTGGAAATGGAGAGTGAAAAGCATCTGGGGAAATCATTGTGAAAATAGAGTTGCGATGGATTGATAAAGCTCTTGAGTTTTTTGCCCTTTTGTTTTGTTTGATTGGACATATTTTGGGGTTATAAGCGTCGTTCCTGGCACTGACACAGTTAACCCTGGATCTAATCACCCGAGGAGCCGGCGAAGCATGTCAATGTCAGAGACGTCCCTGGGAATGTTCTAAGCCCGTTCTCAGGCTTATGTTTGGTTTTAAGCTACAGCGGCGTGTTTGAAAACCCAATTTGACAGATTTCGATTTTTTTTCACTCGTCTGTTACCTCGAATTGAAAAAGGTTCCCTTTGCTTTATAATGGAGCTTTTAGCCGGCACATATATGTATGCGTGTGTGTTGGATCAATAGGCCGTTATGAGGCAGCCGGTGCGTAGGATCCCTCAGGTCGATCCCCAGCTGTAATCACATTTCAACGGCTCTGTCCGGCATTTGGGGGAAACTGCCTGGCCTTTTCCCGGAATCTTGCAACCACGGTCATCTAATTGAAAGCTACACCGTGCTGGTTAATGGTTATTGGCGCTGGGCTGGCCGGTTTATTTGCCAGTTGTTAGTGCTCGGTAAATAGAACCGGGAACTGATAAAGGAAACACGAGTCTTGCTGTGAAATCAGGTTGTGTTTTTGGGTTGGTTTAGTGGAGAGAAACAGCCGGGGTCATTATCACTACTCGTTGTGTCCAATAGGAATTTCAATTGAATTCATTATCTTCACAGCAGTCAGCTTGTTGAGGTCCTGAGATGAAATCATCCTGTGATTATTTGTTTGGCTTTTACGCGGACGTTATTCAACTGGATTTGTTTATGTATCATACATAGGGATGGTATCCACTCCATTTGAACCGATATTGGTGCATTTCCAACGATAAAGTCAAAGAAATCTGCCGCCAGACCCCCATTGAATTTGCCGGAGTGTGTGAGCAATTCAGGGACAAAGGGCCTCGGTAGCACGGCAAGCAATGGCGGCAGTTTGTTCCCGCAGACGAGCGAGCTAAACCCCCTGGATGTCTTGGCTCACATCGACCCTTATGTCACCGAAGATGATCAAGACAAGAATATCGACCCTAGCTTCCCTGGCCTGCTGACATCAACTCCAAAACTGGACAGATCAGCTTTCAGGAAAAGAGCGCGGATGAGGGTATGTCTACAGAATATATTAATTGATGAAAATTGGGCTGTCTGCACTCTCAAAGTGCATGTTGTTGCCAAATGTATTTCATATGCTGTAAACCTAGTTCATAGTTGTTAGTTTCCTTTAATGCCAAACAAACACATACCAATCGTTGGTTAGAAGGCGATCGCCGAATTTGTCCTCGCTTTCTCCCGTGTCGCTGGCTGTCGTGTCGTTTTCGTGGGTTTCGCTTGCATACGGTTCAAACCGATATGGCTCAATAGCTTCAGTTTCTTCTTCAATTTCGTTTTCGCTACCTGCCTCCACACTACAACCATCCGTTTCAATACATGCGTAATCTGTTGAATCGCTTAAGCCGCTGAAATCCGAGTCTGAATCCGAGCTAATGTCGCTATAGCTTGCTGTTCTTTCCGCCATGTTTGTTTGTGTTGGCTTCACTATGTGACGTCACAGGAAAATGGACGGGTGTTTATAACGATGGTTAAAATCAGGCACTTTGAAGCTTTTTTTAGGGATATTGCGTGATGGGTAAAATTTTGAAAAAAACTTCGAAAAATATAATAAGCCACTGGGAACTGATTTTTAATGGTTTTAACCATTCTGAAATTGTGATAATGTTCCCCTTTAATTTTTTCTTACTAAAAATATTTGTTCTTTCCCTTTTTGAAATCAAAAATCATGTACTGCATGCAATTGCATATCTTTTCAAATTCAATATTATCAAAATCAAAATATTATATGATCATGTATTCCAAAAATATTTTTTGTGAAAATAAAGTACTTAAATATCTGCTTGACTTATGATTTCTAAACAAATCATCAAATTGTAGACTGTGAAATTGACAATAGATTTTACGGTTAAATTCCGCCGACTGAGTTTTTTTTTTTTACCGTAAAATCAACTTTGGTACTGTTTTTTTTCCATATACAGTAAGACACTAAAACATTCAAAAACAAACAAAAAAAAACATTAAAACAACAATATTTTACGGTTAAAAAAAAAACTAAACTTGAATTTTACAGCTAAAAACAGTGGTATTGTTTCTCTATTCCATTCCATTTATTCCATTGTTTATATACACTGTAAAAAAAAACACTGCTTTTACTGTAAAATTCTGGTGACTGAGCTGCCAGTTTTTAAAGTAAAATTGTAATATTTTTTTGCAGTTTATGTAAAAAAAAAAAATTTGTTAATGTATTATATATATACATGTATATTGAAATAAAACTGTGCATCACTTACAAAATGTTACTTGCACAATATCACCTTCAAGTACTTGTTGCAGGTGGTTGAGTCTGAGTCAGCTGGCTTTAAGGGTGCCCCGATACAATACCGATACGGGAGCTTTGAGTATTGGCAGTTATCGAATAATAGTACAACATTTATTACTTTGTAGTGTGGAATGTTGGACAAAAGCTTGGTCAAGTGAAATTAGTCAAACAGAGAACGATCGTAGGTATGGAAAACCACTGACCTACTTATTAACTGGAATGTCTTTAAATGGAAGTGGTCACAATAAGCCGTTAAGCTAAGTTGAATGATGCGGACACGTTTGTTACTGGATACTTTCTAATATGGTAGGTCTTTATTGTCATTGCACAAGTACAACGAAATGTTGTTTTCAGCACAAAGTTTTGTGGACTTTTTGTAATTACCGTGTTTTCTTGGGCTGTAAAGCGCCCCCGGTATTCAAGCCACACCCACCAAATTTTAGAAGGAAAAAATATTTTTACGTATATTAGCCGCATTTTATTATAAGCCGCAGATATATACATTGTGGAATGAAGTATTTGTATATGTTTATTCATACACCCTAATTGTTTCCAAAAGGTGCCTGTAACGCGACAGTAAAACGGCCGATCAAACAAAACAGAAGGTATTGTCATGGATTAACTAGCTGCATAAGCTAGCTCTCCAATCGGCTAAAACAGACTCAATAACTCCACGGTGACGTTTTGGTGAATTTACGCGACTGAAACAATACAAAAAGAATGCCGTTTCAAGTTAATAATACTAACATAGACACTTGTAAACGTGTTAGCACATTCGCTAATGATTACATTGATTGGTTACATTACGATAGCACGTACAAATATGCATGAAAACACTCCTACAGACCTCACACATGGGTTCGGCTTTGTAAATTTGAATTGTAAAACTTACAAACGTTGCTTGGAGTGACGAATAAATGAATCCTTTCGAGCAGAGACGGTTATACGTCCGGTTAAAGGCACTAAACAGGAAGTACATTTTCAACTCGCGGCACCTGCAGTGAGCGAACTCATCCAAAAAGTGACGCCGTAGCAAGAACAATAACTTTGTCGGTGTAATATGAAAAGTATTTGCTAAATACAAAATATGGTTGTTGGCAAAGAAAAACCCATAAATTAACTGCACCGTTATATGTTCCCCTAGTGTCCAGATAACTCTAAATTAAGTCTTTGCTAAAAAGTTGTTGTCGCAATTGTTGGATATGACTTTAAACCATAACCAAGCATGCATCACTATAGCTCTTGTCTCAAAGTAGGTGTACTGTCACCACCTGTCACATCACGCCCTGACTTATTTGGAGTTTTTTTGGTGTTTTCCCGTGTGTAGTGTTTTAGTTCTTGTCATGCGCTCCTATTTTGGTGGCTTTTCCTGTTTTGTTGGTATTTTCCTGTTGCAGTTTCATGTCTTCCTTTGAGCGCTATTCCCCGCACCTGCTTTGTTTTAGCTAGCAAGAACATTTCAGTTGTTGCTATCTTTTTCTGTGTGGACATTGTTGACTGTCATGTAATGTGTAAGTCTTTGCTGTCGTCCAGCATTCTGTTTTTGTTTGCTTTGTAGCCAGTTCAGTTTTAGTGTTGTTCTGCATAGCTTCAATGCCTTTTCTTAGGAGCACTTACCTTTTGTTTATTTTTGGTTTAAGCATTAGACACCTTTTTACCTGCACACTGCCTTCTTCACCTGCAAAGCAATTAGCTACCGGCTGCCACCTACTGATATGGAAGAGAATAACATGGTTACTCTGCTCTAGACAGCACCGACCACTCAACAACAGCACATTATCTGCGGATTATAATTACTGGTTTGCAAAAAAAAGTTTTTAACCCAAATAGGTGACACTACATAATATCCCATAGCACACCAGACTGTATCTCACGGCAATACAAAATATGGTTGTTGGCAAAGAAAAACCCATAAATTAACTGCACCGTTTTATAAGCCGCAGGGTTCAAGCATTGGAAAAACATGATAGGCTAATAGTTCGGGAAATGTGGTATTTGTTACTTCACTTGTTTATATTGACAAATGTGCTGTTTTAGACAGCAGTATTGTTAAATGAAGGAATGTTTAGCTTATGTGCTACTGTATGCTTAACTGTTGTGTAACTGCTCGCACCTAAAAGTTAAGAAAATACCACGTTTAACTTGCTGTCGAGTTTTGCACAAGATCGGACCGATATCAATACCAAATCACTGTTATACAATGTTTACGTCGGTACTGGTTCCGATCCCTAAATATAGTAGGGTATAAAATATACCATTGTTTCATTATAGGCATTTCTTTTTAGGACATTTTCCACTGATGTCCGTTCGCACAATGTCCTTAATTAGGAGCAGATGCCCGCCTCCAAAGCGTTTTTTTTTTTAACTTTTGATTTTGTCCCGTGCCGGTTTCAACAGAAGATTAGGCCCATATTGCCTTTGTGTTTCTGTGTCACGCGTGTGTTAGCGAGATAACATTTTGAGGCCAGGCGAAAAGACAAAAAGCCTGGCGAAGGAGTCCTGTGATCTGTCTAAAGCCTGGTGGAAGGAACCCAAAGTCAGATTTGAGCAGTCTGAGCCTTTCGTCTCGCTGTCCCCGGAGTCTGCAAGGTCGAGTCGAGTCGGAGAGATTTGGACATATTATTGATAACCGCTGGGATGTTTTCAACGACAAATACAGTTTGAGTTGTGTAAAAAAAAAAAAAAAAAAAAAATCCCCATTTATCAACGCCAAATAGCAGATTTACAACTCAATGCATTCAGCTCAACTTGAGTATTGATTGAGCTCTTCGGAGCATAAAGCAGCTTTTATCGCATGTTCCAACAATTACATCAGGAGCAGCAGACAGCAATTCATCTGATGAAGATAACATAGAGAAAGGCCTGAGACTGGTGTTATTGCATCTGTGTTGGTGCTAAAAGCAAAGATGCATTACACAATGACACCAGAAGACGTCATACAGGCAGAGTTTGGGTATACGTCACTCAAAATGCAGAAGTAAACACGATAACATCATGAAACTTTTAAGATAAACTCGGACGATAATTGTAATAGCAGACTTCCTTAGACTTCCTTTTTATTGTCATTCAAAAATGTATTCCAAGTAATATTTTGATACTGACACATCTCATCTCTGCATATTTGACTGGTATACCCTTATGGGCATTACATATATCAAAATCAAGTACCTACTGTACTGTTTACTTATTAAAGTACCCTTTACAAAGCTAAAATCTACCCAAACGACCACTTTGCTGCTATCCAAAAATTGATTTCAGGTAATATTTTGATACCGACACATCTCATCTCTGCATATTTTACTGGTATACCCTTATGGGCATTACACATATCACAATCAAGTACCTACTGTACTGTTTACTTGTTGAAATACCCTTTACAAAGCTAAAATCTACCCAAACGACCACTTTGCTGCTATCCAAAAATGTATTTCAGGTAATATGTTAAAACTGACACATCTCATCTCTGCACATTTTACTGGAAGACCCTTATGGGCATTACATATATCAAAATCAAGTACCTACTGTTCTGTTTACTTGTTGAAATACTCTCTACAAAGCTAAAATATACCCAAACGACCACTTTGCTGCTATCCAAAAATGGATTTCAAGTAATATTTTGATACTGACACATCTCATCTCTGCACATTTTACTAGAACAACTTTATGGGCATTACATATATCAAAATCAAGTACCGGTACCTACTGTACTGATTACTTGTTGAAATACCCTTTACAAAGCTAAAATCTACCCAAACGACCACTTTGCTGCTATCCAAAAATGTATTTCAGGTAATATGTTAATACTGACACATCTCATCTCTGCACATTTTACTGGAAGACCCTTATGGGCATTACATATATCAACATCAAGTACCTACTGTACTGTTTACTTGTTGAAATACCCTCTACAAAGCTAAAATCTACCCAAACGACCACTTTGCGGCTATCCAAAAATTGATTTCAAGTAATATTCTGATACTGACACATCTCATCCCTGCATATTTTACTGGTATACCCTTATGGGAATTACATATATCAAAATCAAGTACCTACTGTACTGTTTACTTGTTGAAATACCCTTTACAAAGCTAAAATCTACCCAAACGACCACTTTGCGGCTATCCAAAAATTGATTTCAATTAATATTTTGATACTGACACATCTCATCTCTGCATATTTTACTGTAATACCTTTATGGGAATTACATATATCAAAATCAAGTACCTATTGTACTGTTTACTTGTTGAAATACCCTTTACAAAGCTAAAATCTACCCAAACAACCACTTTGCTGCTGGCAAAAATTGATTTTTAAGTAATATTTTGATATTGACACATCTCATCCCTGCATATTTTACTGGTATACCCTTATGGGAATTACATGTATCAAAATCAAGTACCTATTGTACTGTTTACTTGTTGAAATACCCTTTACAAAGCTAAAATCTACCCAAACAACCACTTTGCTGCTGGCAAAAATTGATTTTTAAGTAATATTTTGATATTGACACATCTCATCCCTGCATATTTTACTGGTATACCCTTATGGGAATTACATGTATCAAAATCAAGTACCTATTGTACTGTTTACTTGTTGAAATACCCTTTACAAAGCTAAAATCTACCCAAACAACCACTTTGCTGCTGGCAAAAATTGATTTTTAAGTAATATTTTGATATTGACACTTCTCATGTCTGCATATTTTACTGGAATACCTTTATGGGCATTACATATATCAAAATCAAGTACCTACTGTTCTGTTTACTTGTTGAAATACCCTCTACAAAGCTAAAATCTACCCAAACGACCACTTTGCTGCTATCCAAAAATTGATTTCAAGTAATATTTTGATACTGACACATCTCGTCTCTGCATATTTTACTAGAATACCCTTATGGACATTACATATATCAAAATCAAGTACCTATTGTACTGTTTACTTGTTGAAATACCCTTTACAAAGCTAAAATCTATCCAAACGACCACTTTGCTGCTATCCAAAAATGTATTTCAGGTAACATTTTGATAGCGACACATCTCATCTCTGCATATTTTACTGGTATACCCTTATGGGCATTACATATATCAAAATAAAGTACCTACTGTACTGTTTACTTATTAAAGTACCCTCTACAAAGCTAAAATCTACCCAAACGACCACTTTGCTGCTATCCAAAAATTGATTTCAAGTAATATTTTGATACTGACACATCTCGTCTCTGCATATTTTACTAGAATACCCTTATGGACATTACATATATCAAAATCAAGTACCTATTGTACTGTTTACTTGTTGAAATACCCTTTACAAAGCTAAAATCTATCCAAACGACCACTTTGCTGCTATCCAAAAATGTATTTCAGGTAACATTTTGATAGCGACACATCTCATCTCTGCATATTTTACTGGTATACCCTTATGGGCATTACATATATCAAAATAAAGTACCTACTGTACTGTTTACTTATTAAAGTACCCTCTACAAAGCTAAAATCTACCCAAACGACCACTTTGCTGCTATCCAAAAATTGATTTCAAGTAATATTTTGATACTGACACATCTCATCTCTGCATATTTTACTGTAATACCTTTATGGGAATTACATATAAAAAATCAAGTACCTACTGTACTGTTTACTTGTTGAAATACCCTTTACAAAGCTAAAATCTACCCAAACGACCACTTTGCTGCTATCCAAAAATGTATTTCAGGTAATATTTTGATAGCGACACATCTCATCTCTGCATATTTTACTGGTATACCCTTATGGGCATTACATATATCAAAATCAAGTACCTACTGTACTGTTTACTTATTAAAGTACTCTTTACAAAGCTAAAATCTACCCAAACGACCACTTTGCTGCTATCCAAAAATGTATTTCAGGTAATATTTTGATACCGACACATCTCATCCCTGCATATTTTACTGGTATACCCTTATGGGCATTACACATATCACAATCAAGTACCTACTGTACTGTTTACTTGTTGAAATACCCTTTACAAAGCTAAAATCTACCCAAACGACCACTTTGCTGCTATCCAAAAATGTATTTCAGGTAATATTTTGATACCGACACATCTCATCCCTGCATATTTTACTGGTATACCCTTATGGGCATTACATATATCAAAATCAAGTACCTACTGTACTGTTTACTTATTAAAGTACCCTTTACAAAGCTAAAATCTATCCAAACGACCACTTTGCGGCTATCCAAAAATGTATTTCAAGTAATATTTTGTTACTGACACATCTCATCTCTGCATATTTTACTGGTATACCCTTATGGGCATTACATATATCAAAATCAAGTACCTACTGTACTGTTTACTTATTAAAGTACCCTTTACAAAGCTAAAATCTACCCAAACGACCACTTTGCTGCTATCCAAAAATTGATTTCAGGTAATATTTTGATACTGACACGTCTCATATCTGCATTTTTTTACTAGAATAATCTTACGGGCATTACATATATCAACATCAAGTACTTACTGTACTGTTTACTTGTTGAAATACCCTTTACAAAGCTAAAATCTACCCAAACGATCACTTTGCTGCTATCCAAAAATTTGAACTTTACTGTACAGATAAGAACAAAATGTTGGTGCATTAGCTCGTTGTAGTGCAGGATAAAAAAGCAATAAGGTGCAGATATAAATAAATAGATTACTGTACAGATAAAAAATATTGCACTTTTGCGTATGCATCCATTTATGGATGTATGTTATATTGTCTTTATATTCCAGCAAGTTATTCCATTTTTTGGGGTAATTGAGGGGATTATTTTGATGCGTTCAAGAGTCTTACGGCCTGAGGGAAGAAGCTGTTACAGAACCTGGAGGTTCTGCTACGGAGGCTGCGGAACCTCTTTCTAGAGTCCAACAGTGAAAACAGTCTTTGGTGGGGCTGGAATGAGTCTCTGCAGATTTTCTGAGCCCTGGTCAGGCAGCGGCTTTTTGCGATATCCTGGATAGGAGGAAGAGGAGTCCTGATGATCTTTTCCGCCGTCCTCACCACTCTCTGCAGAGACTTCCAGTCTGAGGCACTGCAGGTTCCAGTCCAGACAGAGATGCAGTTGGTCAGTAGGCTCTCTATAGTGCCTCTGTAGAATGTGCTGAGAATGGGGGTAGTGAGCTGTGCTCTTTTCATCCGACGCAAAAAGTGCATGCGCTGCTGAGCTCTTTTTACAAGAGCTCCGGTGTGTAGAGGACTAGGTCATATTGTCAGTCATCTGCACCCCCAGGAACTTGGTGCTGCTTACCATCTCCACTGCTGTGCCGTTGATGAAGAGTGGAGTGTGGCTGGTGATGATCTCCTTGGTCTTGTCGACGTTCAGGACCAGGTTGTTGGTTTTGCACCAGTCAACCAGATGTTTCACCTCCTCCCTGTGGTCCATGTCGGTGTTGTCACGGATGAGGCTTACTAGTGCTGTGTCGTCCGCATACTTAACAATGTGGTTAGTAGTGGACCTGGCGCAGCAGTATGTGTGTAGGTAAAAAGGTATCGAACACTTAGTGCCGCTAAGAAGAGGCATTGAAGCCTAGGGATGGCTATGCAAAACGAAACTTAAACTGAACTGGCTGCATAGTAAACAAAAACAGAATGCAGGACGACAGCAAAGACTTAAAGCGTGTGGAGCGGATGGCGTCCACAAAGTACATCCCGTGCATGACATGACAATCAACAATGTCCCCACAAAGAAGGATAGCGTCCGCACAACTTAAATAGTCTTGATCACGAAAACAAAGCGAGTAATGCCCTCAGCACAGAGCGATGAGAGAGAAGTGTATGGTCAGAGAGTGTTTGGGCCTGTGTGTGTGTGTGTGTGTGTGTTTTTTGTCTCGTCTTGTCTTGTACCATAGTAACAGTGGTACTATTGTATTGTTAGTGTATAGGAGTTTTTCTTGTTTTTGTTTGTATAGTATTGTTCTTGTATTATATTGTTTATGTTAAATGTGGAGTGAGTGAGAGGGGTTGGGATATTATAAGCAATTGCTTCATCCAACCCCTTTTCAAGCCTTGCATAAATGTCTCTGCCAAAATGTAAAAAAAAAAAAGAAAAAAAAGTGTGTTGTTGTATTGTGCAGGTGGTGGGCTCTCCTATTTCTGGGGCTGAGGTTGCTGAGGTAGTTAAAAAGCTCCTCGGTGGCAAGGCCCAGGGGGTAGATGAGATCCGCCCGGAGTTCCTTAAGGCTCTGGATGCTGTGGGGCTGTCTTGGTTGACAAGACTCTGCAGCATCGCGTGGACATCGGGGGCGGTACCACTGGATTGGCAGACCGGGGTGGTGGTTCCTCTCTTTAAGAAGGGGAACCGGAGGGTGTGTTCTAACTATCGTGGGATCACACTCCTCAGCCTTCCCGGTAAGGTCTATTCAGGTGTACTGGAGAGGAGGCTACGCCGGATAGTCAAACCTCGGATTCAGGAGGAACAGTGTGGTTTTCGTCCTGGTCGTGGAACTGTGGACCAGCTCTATACTCTCGGCAGGGTCCTTGAGGGTGCATGGGAGTTTGCCCAACCAGTCTCCATGTGTTTTGTGGACTTGGAGAAGGCATTCGATCGTGTCCCTCGGGAAGTCCTGTGGGGAGTGCTCAGAGAGTATGGGGTATCGGACTGTCTGATTGTGGCAGTCCGTTCTCTGTATGATCAGTGCCAGAGCTTGGTCCGCATTGCCGGTAGTAAGTCGGACACGTTTCCAGTGAGGGTTGGACTCCGCCAAGGCTGCCCTTTGTCACCGATTCTGTTCATAACTTTTATGGACAGAATTTCTAGGCGCAGTCAAGGCATTGAGGGGATCTGGTTTGGTGGCTGCAGGATTAGGTCTCTGCTTTTTGCAGATGATGTGGTCCTGATGACTTCATCTGGCCAGGATCTTCAGCTCTCACTGGATCGGTTCGCAGCTGAGTGTGAAGCGACTGGGATGAGAATCAGCACCTCCAAGTCCGAGTCCATGGTTCTCGCCCGGAAAAGGGTGGAGTGCCATCTCCGGGTTGGGGAGGAGATCTTGCCCCAAGTAGAGGAGTTCAAGTACCTCGGAGTCTTGTTCACGAGTGAGGGAAGAGTGAATCGTGAGATCGACAGGCGGATCGGTGCGACGTCTTCAGTAATGCGGATGCTGTATCGGTCCATTGTGGTGAAGAAGGAGCTGAGCCGGAAGGCAAAGCTCTCAATTTACCGGTCGATCTACGTTCCCATCCTCACCTATGGTCATGAGCTTTGGGTTATGACCGAAAGGACAAGATCACGGGTACAAGCGGCCGAAATGAGTTTCCTCCGCCGGGTGGCGGGGCTCTCCCTTAGAGATAGGGTGAGAAGCTCTGCCATCCGGGAGGAGCTCAAAGTAAAGCCGCTGCTCCTCCACATCGAGAGGAGCCAGATGAGGTGGTTCGGGCATCTGGTCAGGATGCCATCCGAACGCCTCCCTAGGGAGGTGTTTAGGGCACGTCCGACCGGTAGGAGGCCGCGGGGAAGACCCAGGACACGTTGGGAAGACTATGTCTCCCGGCTGGCCTGGGAACGCCTCGGGATCCCACAGGAAGAGCTGGACGAAGTGGCTGGGGAGAGGGAAGTCTGGGCTTCCCTGCTTAGGCTTTTGCCCCCGCGACCCGACCTCGGATAAGCGGAAGAAGATGGATGGATGGACTTAAAAAAAAAAACAAAAAAAAAAAAGCAGGTGCAGGGAATAGTGTTCAAGGCAAACATGAAACTGTTACAGGAAAATATCAACAAAACAGGAAAAAGCCACTATAATAGGAGCGCAAGACAAGAACTAAAACACTACACGCAGGAAAACAGCAAACAACTCAAAATAAGTCACGGCGTGATGTGACAGGTGGTGACAGTACACCTACTTTGAGACAAGAGCTGTAGTGATGCATGCTTGGTTATGGTTTAAAGTCATATCCAACAACTTTTTATTGTCTACTGAGTTTCATTTTATAATAATTTCTGCTGGTGGTGTGCCTCCGGATTTTTTCAATGAAAAAAAATGTGCCTTGGCTCAAAAAAGGTTGAAAAACACAGCTGTAAGTAATCTTGCAATTTTCAATACCTGTTACTGACACCTAGTGGCGATAGGAAATTACTACGCCTCATTTGTTTGGCCACTTCCGGGTTGACGATGTCACTTCCGTTCATGAGGCAATTGAGAAGTAGACAAACCTTTGGAAAGATAAGTCTGTAAGTAAACTGTTTAACTTGTTCATATAACTCAATATAAAGGTGGAAAGTGGTTCAATTTGATAGTAAGATGTTTATTGAAAAACGATTTGTGTACACTGTTTTAATGGATATTTTGAGGACTTAAAATGGCTGCCAGTCGTGTATTTCCACCATCGAAATAGTTTCAACACTCAGAAGTATTTGTTTGATTATATTACTGTATATTTACTTACATATTGTGTATTACAGTTCAGTATGTTATTTGAATCACATAGCTTATACATTTGTCATTGTGTGTATTTTAGTTTTACAAAAAAAAAAAAAAAAAAAAGTCCAGTGCAAGACAAAAGTAAAGATAGGAAAAAGACAAAGCAAGATCAACAACAATTAAAGAGCCTAAATGGATTCATCCGCTTTGGAGCTTTATTAGAACGTCTTGGATTGTTTGCAAGCTGTCTGTCAAGCTGTATAACCTCATTACATATATATAGTGAGGGCAGAATAAGACCAACAAAGCAAGTATGCTTGGTAGAGAAGTGATTTTCAACCACTGTGCCGCGGCACACTAGTGAGCCATGGGATACAGTCTAGTCTGAAAATGATGTGTTGTTGTTGAGTCTTGGTGCTGTCTACACAGCAAAAAGTCAGTGTTCAAAAACAAGAAAAAAAAAAAAATTAGGGGTATTTTACTTGAACTAAGCAAAATTATCTGCCAATGGGCGAGGGCGGACCTACGTCACTTCCGCCCTCCAATCCCCTAGCAACGCGGTCGCCATATTGAATTCGTTGAAAACAAACCAGCTCACAGCGAACACAGCATTGACAGAAAAGGCATTTAACGAGGTTTCACGGCATTTTAAACTGTTCTAAATGGCGTATGATTATGTAAATAGTCTTTCCAGTGAGGCTAGGTTAAGATACGAGTTAAAATGTTCTGTAGTTGGATTAAACGACTGCCCTTACCGCCTTCCAGCAGATGCGTGGACTGATAATCCTACACAATGGCCGGACATGGAATTTGGAAATCTTTATGTCTACCTCACAAGCGCACCAGGTCGGTTGTTATATAACGAATAAATCACATAAAAGTGGTTAAATCACCCAAGGTATGTTGATAAATGATAATAAGGATGACACGGTGGCTACCAGTATCTGTATATTTATTATATCTGTAGAGAGCTCATTCAAATTCAGTTCAGTATTATGATTTATTATTTGCTGAATTACTGGAAATAGCCTTTATACCGTATGTTATTGTTGTGCAACAACAACAACTTCAGCTGTCGAACGTTATTCAGTAAAAATTCAACGGGTTCAACATTAGCATGGACCAAGTTGTGGTTAAGAAGGTGGATTTTTGTTCCTTATATTTACCAGAAACGAAGTGATCCGAACACACGACCCGGGATTTTGGGGGACTCCAGTGAGAACCGTCCTCGTTTTCCCGGTGTAAAGCTGCGAGCCATTTGTCTCGTCTCTTTGGGCTTTTAGCACGCTTTGGCAGAACAAAATACGACCTTTGTTTTCCCTGTTTCCAGTTGGTGTTTGCACAACCAAAAACAACACAGTTTTTTGGCATTTTGGAGGCAGAATGACGGGTTTAATCAGCGCAGGTCAACAGGTTAAAGAGTAATGGCGACGGTTTGTTTTCAACGCCAGTCAGGTTGCTATGGCTCGAAGAACCCGTATGTAGCTCAGTTGCCCGGATGTCGGCCCTGCACCATAGAACAAGGAAATTCGGCTTGTCAAGACTTTCCAAAACAAGTCAAATTAGCTAACCTCAATGAACCCCAAAATACCTTAAAATAAGTATATTCTCACTAATAACAAGTGCACTTTTCTTGGTAGAAAAAAAAGAGACCTTTTTGCTCAATATGTTGAAAAATATGCTAGTGCCATTATCTTGACATAATGATATGCGCTCGGCATCATGATTTTTTTTTTAATGCTTGAAGTAAGAAATTAGTACTTTAAAAAAGTAGTTTTATACTTGTGAGTGTTGATGACACAGCTTTGCATCAGTTGATATTCTAGTTTCAAGCATGTTTTACTCAATATAGGTCATCAAATCTCAGCAACAAGCTGTAATATCTTACTGAGATCATTTAGGACCAAAACACTTAAAACAAGTAAAAGACTAACATAAAATCTGCTTAATGAGAAAATTAAATTATCAGACAGAAAATAAGCAAATATCACCCTTATTTGAGATATTTAATCTTACTTAGATTTCAGTTTTTGCAGTGTAGACCTCTGCAGAGTAACCGTGTAATACTCTTCCATATCAGTAGGTGGCAGCCGGTAGATAATTGCTTTGTCGATGTCGGAAACAGCGGGAGGCAGCGTGCAGGTAAAAAAGGTGTCTAATGCTTAAATCAAAAATAAACAAAAGGTGAGTGCCCCTAAGAAAAGGCATTTAAGCTTAGTGAAGGCTATGCAGAACAAAACTCAAACTGAACTGGCTACAAAGTAAACAAAAACAGAATGCTGGACGACAGCAAAGACTTACTGTGGAGATAAGACAAAGTACATCCGAACATGACATGACAATCAATAATGTCCCCACAAAGAAGGATAAAAACAACTGAAATATTCTTGATTGTTAAAACAAAGTAGATGCGGGAATAATCGCTCAAAGGAAGACATTAAACTGCTACAGGAAAATACCAAAAAAAGAGAAAAAGCCACCAAAATAGGAGCGCAAGACAAGAACTAAAACACTACACACAGGAAAACAGCAAAAAACTTAAAATAAGTCACGGCGTGATGTGACAGGTGGTGACAGTACACCTACTTTGAGACAAGAGCTATATTGATGCATGCTTGGTTATGGTTTAAAGTCATATCCAACAATTGCGACAACAACTATTTGCTGTCAAGTGAGTTTCGTTTTTTAATGATTTCTGCTGGTGGTGTGCCTCCGGATTTTTTCAACGCAAAAAATGTGCCTTGACTCAAAAAAGGTTGAAAAACACTGTGGTAGAGAACCCTTGAAACATAAAGTAAATCTCCACGCTTCCAAAATGTGCTAGTATAGATTTCAACACGTCCAACATGCGTGCTCATGCTTAGTAGCGTCCGGTGGCTCGTTTTTATTTTTTATGGGTAGTGCATTTTGACCTGCAGTTTGCACGCCACCTTCCTAAGAGGGGTTGTCCACAGACACCGTGATTAATAAAAAATGTTGCACATTCTTCCTCGAAAAGCAGATATGCTTAATTTCCTGCCAAATAACGGGTCATTTTCATAGTTGATGGATGAAAATTGTACAGTGTACAGTTCTACTTGACTTGCTTGTATTTGTCTTTGAAGGACATAGCTTCACTTACTTTTGAGTGCTCAGCATATACTATATATGCATACGGTACAACGGTACTAGTATAGTATCGCGGTACTAATTAATCAAAAACGGTACTATACTCTGTTTGAAAAGTACCGGTTCTGTCTATCTGTGTTGGCCCTGTGATGAGGTGGCGACTTGTCCAGGGAGTAACCCGACTTCCGCCCGAATGCAGCTGAGATAGGCTCCAGCATCCCCCGCCACCCCGAAAGGGACAAGCGGTAGAAAATTTATGGACTGATGGATTTCCAATGTTTTATTTTTGACAGGGGGCGGTACCTCTGGATTGGCAGACCGGGGTGGTGGTTCCTCTCTTTAAGAAGGGGAACCGGAGGGTGTGTTCTAACTATCGTGGGATCACACTCCTCAGCCTTCCCGGTAAGGTCTATTCAGGTGTACTGGAGAGGAGGCTACGCCGGATAGTCGAACCTCGGATTCAGGAGGAACAGTGTGGTATTCGTCCTGGTCGTGGAACTGTGGACCAGCTCTATACTCTCGGCAGGGTCCTTGAGGGTGCATGGGAGTTTGCCCAACCAGTCTACATGTGCTTTGTGGACTTGGAGAAGGCATTCGACCGTGTACCCCGGGAAGTCCTGTGGGGAGTGCTCAGAGAGTATGGGGTAACGGACTGTCTTATTGTGGCGGTTCGCTCCCTGTATGATCAGTGCCAGAGCTTGGTCCGCATTGCCGGCAGTAAGTCGGACACGTTTCCAGTGAGGGTTGGACTCCGCCAAGGCTGCCCTTTGTCACCGATTCTGTTCATAACCTTTATGGACAGAATTTCTAGACGCAGTCAGGGCGTTGAGGGGATCTGGTTTGGTGGCTGCAGGATTAGGTCTCTGCTATTTGCAGATGATGTGGTCCTGATGGCTTCCTCTGGCCAAGATCTTCAGCTCTCGCTGGATCGGTTCGCAGCCGAGTGTGAAGCGACTGGGATGGGAATCAGCACCTCCAAGTCCGAGTCCATGGTTCTCTCCCGGAAAAGGGTGGAGTGCCATCTCCGGGTTGGGGAGGAGATCTTGCCCCAAGTGGAGGAGTTCAAGTACCTCGGAGTCTTGTTCACGAGTGAGGGAAGAGTGGATCGTGAGATCGACAGGCGGATCGGTGCGGCATCTTCAGTAATGCGGACGCTGTATCGATCCGTTGTGGTGAAGAAGGAGCTGAGCCGGAAGGCAAAGCTCTCGATTTACCGGTCGATCTACGTTCCCATCCTCACCTATGGTCATGAGCTTTGGGTCATGACCGAAAGGACAAGATCACGGGTACAAGCGGCCGAAATGAGTTTCCTCCGCCGAGTGGCGGGGCTCTCCCTTAGAGATAGGGTGAGAAGCTCTGTCATTCGGGGGGAGCTCAAAGTAAAGCCGCTGCTCCTCCACATCGAGAGGAGCCAGATGAGGTGGTTCGGGCATCTGGTCAGGATGCCACCCGAACGCCTCCCTAGGAAGGTGTTTCGGGCACGTCCGACCGGTAGGAGGCCACGGGGAAGACCCAGGACACGCTGGGAAGACTATCTCTCCCGGCTGGCCTGGGAACGCCTCGGGATCCCCCGGGAGGAGCTGGACGAAGTGGCTGGGGAGAGGGAAGTCTGGGCTTCCCTGCTTAAGCTGCTGCCCCCGCGACCCGACCTCGGATAAGCGGAAGAAGATGGATGGATAGATGGATATTTTTGACATTACTGGGTTTACAAGCAGGGGAGCGTGTTCGGCAGCGCACAATCACAGAGTACTTCCAAGCAGACACAGTGTGTAGACAGAAAAGGGAAAACGGACGCATTTTGGCTTAAAAACTAAAGATAAAGGTGAAGTTATAAGACTGAAACGCCCACAGGAAGAGATGCTTTAAGACATGGCTAGCGGCTAACGTCCGTCCACAGTCTGCAGTGCTTTAGCTACTTCTAAATCACTAATCCTGGCCTCCATGGCGACAAATAAAGGAAGTTTCTTACAAGTATCATTCCTGCAGGACGAGGAATAGCTAAACATGCTTCACTACACAACGTAGGAGGATACAATAGCTCACCGCAAACAAAAGCTAGCGCGCCTGATAGTAAACAGATGCCATGGGTGGATGTACACCCAGCATCCACTGTAATGATACCAAGTACAAGAGCGTATCTAGTCGATACTACTTTGATTAGATCCATTTAAAAAAAAAAAGTATATTATGTTTATAAACTCAGGAAATATGTCCCTGGACACATGAGGACTTTGAATATGACCAATGTATGATCCTGTAACTACTTGGTATCGGATCGATACTTAACTGTGTGGTATCATCCAAAACTAATGTAAAGTATCAAACAACAGAATAATAAGTGATTATAACATTTTAACAGAAGTGTAGAGAGAACATGTTAAAAGAGAAAGTAAGCAGATATTAACAGTAAATGAACAAGTAGATTAATAATCCATTTTTACAGCTTGTCCTTAATAATGTTGACAAAATAATAGGTAGATAAATGACACAATATGTTTCTGCATACGTCAGCAGACTAATTAGGAGCCTTTGTTTGTTTACTTACTACTAAAAGACAAGTTGTCTTGTATGTTCACTATTTTATTTAAGGACAAACTTGCAATAAGAAACATATGTTTAATGTACCCTAAGATTTTTGGTTCAAATAAAGCCAATAATGCCATTTTTTGTGGAAACGTATCAAAATAAATTTTGGTACCGGTACCAAAATATCGTTATTGGCACAACCCCACTATGCATGCTAAAAAAAGAATACTTTTAATTTGTATTTGAAAAATATCAAACATGTTACTGAACATTTTTGTGTAATTTGTCATTTGTCACAGAAAAAAAAAAAAAGTTTATTACTATTTAATTGTTATATTATTTTCAAAACTAAATATTTTTTTCTGACACCCCTTCGGGGCTGTGGGTCTTTTATGACCACACTGTTGTGTTTGTACAATCATGTTGTTTTTTTTCCAAAATAAACAAAGTTGATGCTAATCAACTTTAACTATCCTTTTATCCAAATGAGAATCGATAAAGAAAGGGATTGTTACGATTTTTACGATTCTGCTTATCAATTTTCATCCGTAGCTGTGAAGGAGTCCAGAACTGTTTTTTTTTTCCATTCATGCAATACCACAGGGGTCCTCTCTAGGGAGCCTCCTATTAAGCTGGCTACACAAGTATCGCTCTCTTGGGTAAAAAGGCACACAAGTCCAAGCCCAGGTTACTTTTCTTTCCCCCTCATTTAAAGGCGGTTTGCGTTTTTTTCCCTATTTTGTCGCAAAATGTTCTATTATTTGAAATGCAAATGATGACAGGTTTGTATATACACACAAACACACACCATCTAAGTCCCTTTTTTTAGGTCAAATATACCCAATTGTAGTTGCAAATGTCATAATAATAATTAGAGAGCCAGCGTCCTCTACAATGGACATTTGTGTTTTGCATAAAAGGGCTATTTTTGTCCAATAGTGACTAAAAACACACGTGCACTGCAGCGGACGCTGGTTCTCATGAGGAAATATAATATTGGGATGAGGTTCTAAGCAAGACTTTCCATGAATGTTTGCTGCTGTCACGATATTTATACTTGTTTTTGTTGGTTTTTTCCCCGGCATCTTCCCAGTCAAGATTCCCACACGAAGAACCTACATTGACCCGGAGACTTGCGAGGACCTGCTGCAGGCGGTCCATGCCTTTGCCAAGGAGTTGGACAACTCCAGCATCAAGATAGAAAGGATTGTTCACACAGGTAAATTCATTTGAATTAGGCATACTTGCCAACCTTGAGACCTCCGCTTTTGGGAGGTGGGGGGCGGGAGGCGTGGTCGGGGGTGGGGCGGGGGGCGTGGTTCGGGGCGTGGTTAAGATATATATATATAAGAAATACTTGACTTTCAATGAATTCTAGCTATATATATATATATTTTATTACATATATATATATATATATATATATATATATATATATATATATATATATATATATAAATAAATAAAATATATACTTGAATTTCAGTGTTCATTTATTTACACACACATAACACTCATCTACTCATTGTTGAGTTAAGGGTTGAATTGTCCATCCTTGTTCTATTCTCTGTCACTATTTCAGAACACACACATTATACAAATATACATTATAAAATCAATAAGAAAACGGGAGCTCTAATTTGGGAGTCTGAATTAGGATCAGAAGTTCCTATATAAACATTGCGCACTCACGTCGCCTTTTTGTATTGATTACTGCAGCTGTGCACTGGATTCATTCACAAATACAAACTACAACTCACAAACACTTTAGAGTTAGGCTCCACCATCAGAATGTGTACTTAAACTTATAAAGATCACATGGATATTATTCAGTGAGTTGATTCACCAAAACTAACCTGTTATACAGGAGGAAAAAGCACACAGGACGTTTCAATTGTTCACAGACTGCATGGTCGCTCTCATCAGAATGACAAGACACTTCCGGTCTGCAGGTGAAAGCATTCAATTGGGAAGAAACGCCCCTACTGCTCCCTACTGACCAATGTGAATACTGATAAATGTGTAATGACAGCTCCAAAAACGAATTCAAACCACAAAATAAAATAAATAAATCAACACAAAAATGTGACACATTATGGGTGGGTCACATATGCATGTACAGTAGATGGCAGTATTGTCCTGTTTAAAAGTGTCACAACATCGCTGTTTACGGCAGAAGAACTGCTTTACGGTAGACGAAAACTTGACTGCTGTTGTTGTGTGTAGTTACCGCGCTGGGAGGACGTTAATGAAACTGCCTAACAATAAACCCACATAAGAAACCAAGAACTCGCCCTCCATCATTAGCTGTTTATGTTGTGGGAAAGCGGACGTGTGAACAGGCTGTCAACACGTCACTCAGGTCCGCATGGAGCTGGAGGGGGCGTGGCCTCCAGCTCCGCCTGAATTTCGGGAGATTTTTGGGAGAAAATTTGTCCCGGGAGGTTTTCGGGAGAGGCGCTGAATTTTGGGAGTCTCCCGGAAAATCCGGGAGGGTTGGCAAGTATGGAATTAGGGCTTTTTTTAATGTCTCGATATTTTTAGGCCATGTCACGATACATGATATATATATCTCCATATTTTGCCTTAGCCTTGAATGAACACTCGATGCATATAATCACAGCAGTATGATGATTCTATGTGTCTACATTAAAACATTCTTCTTCATACTGCATTAATATATGCTACTTTTAAACTTTCATGCAGAGAGGGAAATCACAACTAAGTCAGTTGACCAAAACTTTATTTATTAAACAATTAAGCAGTGGCACAAACATTCATGTCATTTCAAAACAGAAAGTGCAAGATTGTCAGACATTTTAAAACAAGCTATTAGTGCACTTTTGTGCATGATGTCACTAAGATGACATATCAAAACAACACTAAATTAAAGTGCACTTTTTGTACAGAACGCCACTACAATAGTTTAAAACAAATAAAGTGCACTTTTGTGCATGATGTCACACAAGATATTTCAATAACTGTCAAATAAAAATGAGCTGCATAATACATACTTGCCAACCCTCCCGAATTTTCCGGGAGACTCCCGAAATTCAGCGCCTCTCCCGAAAACCTCCCGGGACAAATATTCTCCCGAAAATCTCCCGGTTTTTAGCCGGAGCTGGAGGCCACGCCCCCTCCAGCTCCATGCGGACCTGAGTGAGGACAGCCTTTTTTCATGACGGGAGTACAACAGGGTGACAAGAACTAAATAATCCAGACTAGAGATAAATTGTATTATTATGTTTATCTTACCTACAAATAAATATATTTGTTAATAAAAAAAAACAACTAAATACATTTTTGCTATATTTTGCTAAAAACATCAAAATTAATTGTATTTTTATTTGTATTTTTTCTGACTCCTTATTACATCCAGCCATAGAATTATACATTTAAATAAACATGTTTGAAATAATTAATTTTAAATGATCATAATAATTAATTTAAAATGACCATATCTAATTATTAAAATAATTGCTTGTTTATATTCAACTTTAGCATCTTATTAATTACATTTTGAAGCTCTCAGAAGCCAAGTTATGTTATATTAAGATTTATTTATGCAAGTTTGAAGTATCAATTATCTAAACACAGTTTTGTTTGCATATTTTCAGGATGTGTATATATATATATGTGTGTGTATGGAATGCTTGACTTTGTGAATTCTAGCTGTCAATATACTCCTCCCCTCTTAACCACGCCCCCAACCACGCCCCCACCCCACACCCCACCCCCCACCTCCCGAAATCGGAGGTCTCAAGGTTGGCAAGTATGGCATAATGGGAAATCAAATAGTGTATGTCCTTCTCTACGTGGTAGGTTCCTGTGGACGTTATCTCCTGTTGTTGACTATTTTTTTTCATACGGTGTTGATCTGGAAATGGTTGCCTCGGCATTTTGTGGGTGTGGCACCGGCCGGAGATGTTGACATGCGGAGTTTCAAGCACTCCTCATTCTCTAAGGTGCTCGCCTGTGCAATTGCGCACTGTTTAAGCGTCCTCTGCGCATAGCAAATCTATGCCACGCACAAAATCAAATAAAAAAATAAGCGCATAACAATTTTCGACACACGGACACGACAGAGAAAACAGTTTTCGTCATCATTGTTCAAATATTGTGACGTCTGTCGAGACGCTTATCTCCATTCGGGGCCACACGTCCACACCATCAAAATGCAGAGGCAAAAATTTCCACATCAACACCGTATGAAAAAATTAGTGATTTTTTTTAGTTGTGATTTCCTTCTCTGCATGAAAGTTTAAAAGTAGCATATATTAATGCAGTATGAAGAAGAATGTTTTAATGTAGACATGCAAGCCTTGAAAGAACATTTTGAAAATCAAGACTACATTTCCTGCAAATGGGTGCATTTCTACCCTATATTTTAACTTTAGATTTATTCTCATATCAAACTCTTTTGGCTGTCTTTTTGACACTTACATCCGGCGCCCCCCTCCACACCCTGGATTATAAATAATGTAAATAATTCAATGTGATTATCTTGTGTGATGACTGTATTATGATGATAGTATATATCTGATAGTATATATCTGTATCATGAATCAATTTAAGTGGACCCCGACTTAAACAAGTTGAAAAACTTATTCGGGTGTTACCATTTAGTGGTCAATTGTACGGAATATGTACTTCACTGTGCAACCTATTAATAAAAGTCTCAATCAATCAATCAAAACACATAGAATCATCATACTGCTGTGATTATATGCATCAAGTGTTCATTCAAGGCTAAGGCAAAATATCGAGATATATATCGTGTATCGCAATATGGCCTTAAAATATCGCAATATTAAAAAAAGGCCATATCGCGCAGCCCTAGTTCAATGATGCCATTTCTGTTTGTCATGTATAATTTTGTCTATTTTGTGTTTATCCTTGAATAAACAGGTCAGTTTCTTGTTACCAACCATTGTGTATTATTCAAACTCCCCTAATTCAGCTGGCTAGTTGTTATCAAGAGTACTAAAACCCTTTTCAACATGATTCTGACAACTAAGTAGGCTAAATAACTTTAAATTTTAATACATTCTCGGATAGGCCAGTATCGGTCAGTATCGGTCAGTATCGGTATCGGATCGGAAATGCAAAAACAATATCGGTATCGGATCGGAAGTGCAAAAACCTGGATCGGGACATCCCTAGATGCTACACATTAGCAGTAATGCTACTTTTTGTAGCAACACTTTTGCCGCATACTTGACATATTACGGTTGTCTGTTCAACATCTTCCCGCTTGAAGCCAAACCACCGCCAGACGATGGACCCCCTGCTGTTTTTCTTGGGAATTCATTCTTCCTTCATTTGTTACCAGATTGGCACCTTCTTTCGTATTACCACTCGCACCACAGCTAATGTTACGTATGTAAGAAGGTGCGCTTGTTTTATGTCTCTGTGAGAAGGAGAGACAAGAAAGAGTGATAAAAGCCTGTTGTGTAATGCCTGCAGCTAAAAGCAACTGCGTGAGAACGTATTCTCGAATATCACGATATAGTCATTTTCTATGTTGCACAGAGACAAACCCGCGATATATCGAGTATATTCCATATATCGCCCAGCCCTAATTTGAATAACAAAATACCCCAAACTTTTTTATTTGAACTCATTAGAATAGTGCCTGTACACACGCACAGTTTATTGTTTTTGGTCTATTTCTTTTGTCAGAAGAACACATTTCGGAAACATGTGTTAGGTCTACAAATGTCCACTGCAGAGGACACTGCTTCTCAGGAGGATATCTGTCTTTGCCGGCCCCTGGCATAAACACTATGTGGTTATTTAGGGCCACAACGACTAGGGGGGACCCCATGATTATGGTGACTGGTCTTCCCCTAACTTGTTCTCCTTTTGATGGACTAATTGAATACAATTGTACTTCTAAACTTCAACATGTTCTTTGTAATAGTTTCAGTTTGGTCTTGCGGCATCACAGCCATGTCCATTCAAAAGCCCATTTAGATAATTGCTAATTTAACACGGCTTCGAACGCCATCATTGTAACAGATTTACGGCCGTATTTCTAACATCAATCAATCAATCAGTCAATCAATGTTTATTTATATAGCCCTAAATCACAAGTGTCTCAAAGGGCTGCACAAGCCACAGCGACATCCTCGGTACAAAGCCCACATAAGGGCAAGGAAAAACTCACCCCAGTGGGACGTCGATGTGAATGACTATGAGAAACCTTGGAGAGGACCGCATATGTGGGTAACCCCCCCCCCCTCTAGGGGAGACCGAAAGCAATGGATGTCGAGTGGGTCTGACATAATATTGTGAGAGTCCAGTCCATAGTGGATCCAACATAATAGTAAGAGTCCAGTCCATAGTGGGGCCAGCAGGACACCATCCCGAGCGGAGACGGGTCAGCAGCGCAGAGATGTTCCCAGCCGATGCACAGGCGAGCGGTCCACCCCGGGTCCCGACTCTGGACAGCCAGCACTTCATCCATGGCCACCGGACTTGAGCCCCCCCCCCTCAAGGAAAAGGGGAACAGAGGAGAAAAGAAAAGAAACGGCAGATCAACTGGTCTAACAGGGGGGCTATTTAAATGCTAGAGTATACAAATGAGTTTTAAGATGGGATTTAAATGCTTCTACTGAGGTAGCATCTCTAATTGTTACCGGGAGGGCATTCCATAGTACTGGAGCCCGAATAGAAAACGCTCTATAGCCCGCAGACTTTTTTTGGGCTCTGGGAATCACTAATAAGCCGGAGTTCTTTGAACGCAGATTTCTTGCCGGGACATATGGTACAATGCAATCGACAAGATAGGACGGAGCTAGACCGTGTAGTATTTTATACGTAAGTAGTAAAACCTTAAAGTCACATCTTAAGTGCACAGGAAGCCAGTGCAGGTGAGCCAGTATAGGCGTAATATGATCAAACTTTCTTGTTCTTGTCAAAAGTCTAGCAGCCGCATTTTGTACCAATTGTAATCTTTTAATGCTAGACATAGGGAGACCCGAAAATAATACGTTACAGTAGTCGAGACGAGACGTAACGAACGCATGAATAATGATCTCAGCGTCGCAAGTGGATAAAATAGAACAAATTTTAGCGATATTACGGAGATGAAAGAAGGCCGTTTTAGTAACACTCTTAATGTGTGACTCAAAGGAGAGAGTTGGGTCGAAGATAATACCCAGATTCTTTACTGATTCGCCTTGTGTAATTGTTTGGTTGTCAAATGTTAAGGTGGTATTTTTAAATAAATGTCGGTGTTTAGCAGGACCGATAATCAGCATTTACGTTTTCTTGGCGTTGAGTTGCAAGAAGTTAGCGGACATCCATTGTTTAATTTCATTAAGACACGCCTCCAGCTGACTACAATCCGGCGTGTTGGTCAGCTTTAGGGGCATGTAGAGTTGGGTGTCATCAGCATAACAATGAAAGCTAACACCGTATTTGCGTATGATGTCGCCTAGCGGCAGCATGTAAATACTAAAGAGTGCAGGGCCAAGAACCGAACCCTGAGGAACTCCGCACGTTACCTTAACATAGTCCGAGGTCACATTATTATGGGAGACGCATTGTATCCTGTCAGTAAGATAAGAGTTAAACCACGACAAAGCTAAGTCTGACATACCAATACGTGTTTTGATGAGCGTACTATTTAGGTTTATGTTGTAGCCCAACACTTTCCCTGAAGATAGAATGTCCAAAGAACATTTGTTTTTTCATAGTTTTTGCCCAATCGTTGTGTTTTGTTTACTTTTTCAACTAATGCCAAAACGGCATGGCAGTTTTGAATTGGCGTCATTGCAACCTATTTGTTTACCTTTTCATATAAACTTTTCACATTATCTGGAACAAAAACACATTACTGTTGGATTAAACTAGTTACCAATGTAGTCTTTTTTTAAACATCTTTTCTAAATATAAACATATTCAAACTGTTGGTTGTGTATTTATGCACACATTTAAATATATTTCAGGCTGACTAGGACTAATACTTTAAACCCTCGTTTTTCACTGTTAATTGCTTTTGGGCGTGGCCGTGAAAGTAGAAGTTATTAATTAAAAGTGTATTTTTATTCTCATCTGGTGGTATGCCAAATAATTAATTTATTTTCCTAAATTCAAACATAGTGTTACTGTTCAAACTGCTTACAATCTTACAGTGGCCAAAAATAATAATTATACTGGTTAAATAAAACCTTTATCTTGTTTTGAATTAATCTTTGTTTTTTGTTTTTACTACAGTACGCTATTGTATTTTAATGGTGGTTATTATGGGGCGGTACTTGGTGAAAAAAGGTTGAGAACAACTAAGCTAGAGCATCAAAAAAGCCTTTGTGTCACTTTCTAAATATGATTTTTAACAGTAAGAAAGACATTAGACATTAAAAAACACCCAAACAGTCACTTTTACAAACCACAAAACGTATAAGAACAAGCTAACTGGCATACTACAAACATGTAGAAAATAATATTACAGTCAATTATTGGACCAGAACAAAAACAATATGGGCATCCTAAATAGCATTATTAAACTATTATGGGGATGGGTCAAATGCAGAGGGTAATTTCACCACACCTAGTGTGTGTGACTATTGTTGGGACTTTAACTTTAGATTTAATTTAAAACATTATTGGTGAAGAAAAATCTATAAAGTAGCCGCACCATTTTATAAGCCGCAAGGTTCATAGCATGGGAAAATACGGTTATATAGGGCCTATTATGTGTCATAACTTATTCCTATAGCCTCAGTTTTAGTATCATTGCAGCGTATTGCCAGTTTTGACCTGACATATTTATTTTTTTTGCTCCCTTGTTGATGTATCATTTAAAAATGGGGTCACCACCTTTTGTCTGTTTTCCCCTAACAGGCGACTTTGGGGAGGTGTGTCGCGGCTGCCTCAAGCTGCCGAGCAAGAGAGAGCTGCCGGTGGCCATCAAGACGCTGCGAGCGGGCTGCTCGGAGAAACAGCGGCGTTTATTCCTCAGCGAGGCCGGCATCCTGGGCCAGTTTGACCACTCCAACATCATCCGGCTGGAGGGCGTGGTCACCAGCGGTAAGCCACATTATTGTCTTGGTATCCAAGGATCAAAAGGGGTTTATCTATTACTTAAACGCAGGAGATGGGGAACCGGGGTGGCTAAAAAGAAGTTAGCACGCTAACAATTAGCATGAGTCAAGTACCAAGTTTTATGACTCTGAGGCGTTCGGCTGCAATTTTAGCTAAAAAACAAGTTAGCATGAGTCAAGTACCAAGTTTTATGACTCAGAGGTGTTCAGCTGCGATATTAGCTAAAAAAAACAAAAAGTTAGCATTCTAATAGTCTGTTTCAGGTACCAAGTTATATTACTGAGGCATTCAGCTGCAAAATTGGCCAAAAAAAGTTAGCATGCTAAAATTTAGCATGAGTCAAGTACCAAGTTGTATGACTCTGAGGCGTTCGGCTGCGATATTAGCTATAAAAAAAAGTTAGCATGCTAATAGTTTGTTTCAAGTACCAAGTTATATTACTGAAGCGTTCAGCTGCAAAATTGGCTAAAAAAAAGTTAGCATGCTAATAGTCTGTTTCAAGTACCAAGTTATATTACTGAGGCGTTCAGCTGCAAAATTGGCCAAAAAAAGTTAGCATGCTAATACTTAGCATGAGTCAAGTACCAAGTTTTATGACTCTGAGGCGTTTGGCTGCGATATTAGCTAAAAAAACAAAGTTAGCATGCGAATAGTCTGTTTCAGGTACAAAGTTATATTACTAAGGCATTCAGCTGCAAAATTGGGGAAAAAAAGTTAGCATGCTAGCAGTTAGCATGAGTCAAGTACCAATTTTTATGACTCTGAGGCGTTCAGCTGCGATATTAGCTAAAAAAAAAAAAAGAAGTTAGCATTCTAATAGTCTGTTTCAGGTACCAAGTTATATTACTGAGGCATTCAGCTGCAAAATTGGCTATAAAAAAGTTAGCATGCTAACACTTGAGGTGGCGACTTGTCCAGGGTGTACGCTGCCTTCCGCCCGATTGTAGCTGAGATAGGCTCCAGCGACCCCAAAGGGAATAAGCGGTAGAAAATGGATGGATGCTAACACTTGGCATGAGTCAAGTACCAAGTTTTATGACTCTGAGGCGTTCGGCTGCGATATTAGCTAAAAAAAAAAAAGTTAGCATGCGAATAGTCTGTTTCAGGTACCGAGTTATATTACTGAGGCGTTCAGCTGCAAAATTGGCCAAAAAAAAGTTAGCATGCTAAAACTTAGCATGAGTCAAGTACCAAGTTTTATGACTCTGAGGCTTTCGCCTGCGATATTAGCTAAAAAAAAAAAAAAATTAGCACGCTAATAGTTTGTTTCAAGTACCAAGTTATATTACTGAGGCGTTCAGCTGCAAAATTGGCTTAAAAAAAGTTAGCATGCTAACACTTGGCATGAGTCAAGTACCAAGTTTTATGACTCTGAGGCGTTCGGCTGCGATATTAGCTAAAAAAAAAAGTTAGCATGCTAATAGTTTGTTTCAAGCACCAAGTTATATTACTGAGGCATTCAGCTGCAAAATTGGCTAAAAAAAAGTTAGGATGCTAACAGTTAGCATGAGTCAAGTACCAAGTTCTATGACTTTGAGGCGTTCGGCTGCGATATTAGCTAAAAAAGTTAGCATGCTAATAGTTTGTTTCAAGTACCAAGTTATATTATAGAGTCGTTCATCTGCAAAATTGGTTAAAAAAAAAGTTAGCATGAGTCAAGTACCAAGTTTTATGACTCTGAGGCGTTCGTCTGTGATATTAGCTAAAAAAAAAGTTAGCATGCTAATAGTTTGTTTCAAGAACCAAGTTATATTACTGAGTCGTTCAGCTGCAAAATTGGCCAAAAAAATAGTTTGCATGCTAACAGTTAGCATGAGTCAAGTACCAAGTTTTATGACTCTTCTGAGACGTTCGGCTGCGATATTAGCTAAAAAAAAAAAGTTAGCATGCGAATAGTCTGTTTCAGGTACCAAGTTATATTACTGAGGCGTTCAGCTGCAAAATTGGCCAAAAAATGTTAGCATGCTAAAACTTAGCATGAGTCAAGTACCAAGTTCTATGACTCTGAGGCGTTCGGCTGCGATATTAGCTAAAAAAGTTAGCATGCTGATAGTTTGTTTCAAGTACCAAGTTATATTATAGTCGTTCAGCTGCAAAATTGGTTAAAAAAAAGTTAGCATGAGTCAAGTACCAAGTTTTATGACTCTGAGGCGTTCGTCTGTGATATTAGCTAAACAAAAAAAAAAAGTACCATGCTAACAGTTTGTTTTAATTACCAAGTTATATTACTGAGGCATTCAGCTGCAAAATTGGCCAAAACAAAGTTAGCATTCTAACACTTAGCGTGAGTCAAGTACCAAGTTTTATGACTCTGAGGCGTTCGGCTGCGATATTAGCTTAAAAAAAAAGTTAGCATGCTAATAGTTTGTTTTAAGTACCAAGTTATATTACTGAGGCGTTCAGCTGCAAAATTGGCAAGATAAAAGTTAGCATGCTAACAGTTACCATGAGTCAAGTACCAAGATTTATGACTCTGAGGCGTTCGGCTGCGATATTAGCTTGAAAAAAAAAAGTTAGCATGCTAATAGTTTGTTTTAAATACCAAGTTATATTACTGAGGCGTTCAGCTGCAAAATTGGCTGAAAAAAACATTACCATGAGTCAAGTACCGAGTTTTATGACTGAGGCGTTCGGCTGCGATATTAGCTAAAAAAAAAGTTAGCATGCCAATAGTTTGTTTTAATTACCAAGTTATATTACTGAGGCATTCAGCTGCAAAATTGGCCAAAAAAAGTTAGCATGCTAAAACTTAGCATGAGTCAAGTACCAAGTTTTATGACTCTGAGGCGTTCGCCTGCGATATTAGCTAAAAAAAAAAAAGAAAAGTACCATGCTAACAGTTTGTTTTAATTACCAAGTTATATTACTGAGGCATTCAGCTGCAAAATTGGCTAAAAAAAAGTTAGCATGCTAACACTTGGCATGAGTCAAGTACCAAGTTATATTATAGAGTCGTTCATCTGCAAAATTGGTTAAAAAAAAAGTTAGCATGAGTCAAGTACCAAGTTTTATGACTCTGAGGCGTTCGTCTGTGATATTAGCTAAAAAAAAAGTTAGCATGCTAATAGTTTGTTTCAAGAACCAAGTTATATTACTGAGTCGTTCAGCTGCAAAATTGGCCAAAAAAATAGTTTGCATGCTAACAGTTAGCATGAGTCAAGTACCAAGTTTTATGACTCTTCTGAGACGTTCGGCTGCGATATTAGCTAAAAAAAAAAAGTTAGCATGCGAATAGTCTGTTTCAGGTACCAAGTTATATTACTGAGGCGTTCAGCTGCAAAATTGGCCAAAAAATGTTAGCATGCTAAAACTTAGCATGAGTCAAGTACCAAGTTCTATGACTCTGAGGCGTTCGGCTGCGATATTAGCTAAAAAAGTTATCATGCTGATAGTTTGTTTCAAGTACCAAGTTATATTATAGTCGTTCAGCTGCAAAATTGGTTAAAAAAAAGTTAGCATGAGTCAAGTACCAAGTTTTATGATTCTGAGGCGTTCGTCTGTGATATTAGCTAAACAAAAAAAAAAAGTACCATGCTAACAGTTTGTTTTAATTACCAAGTTATATTACTGAGGCATTCAGCTGCAAAATTGGCCAAAACAAAGTTAGCATTCTAACACTTAGCGTGAGTCAAGTACCAAGTTTTATGACTCTGAGGCGTTCGGCTGCGATATTAGCTTAAAAAAAAAGTTAGCATGCTAATAGTTTGTTTTAAGTACCAAGTTATATTACTGAGGCGTTCAGCTGCAAAATTGGTTAAAAAAAAGTTAGCATGAGTCAAGTACCAAGTTTTATGACTCTGAGGCGTTCGTCTGTGATATTAGCTAAACAAAAAAAAAAAGTACCATGCTAACAGTTTGTTTTAATTACCAAGTTATATTACTGAGGCATTCAGCTGCAAAATTGGCCAAAACAAAGTTAGCATTCTAACACTTAGCGTGAGTCAAGTACCAAGTTTTATGACTCTGAGGCGTTCGGCTGCGATATTAGCTTAAAAAAAAAGTTAGCATGCTAATAGTTTGTTTTAAGTACCAAGTTATATTACTGAGGCGTTCAGCTGCAAAATTGGCAAGATAAAAGTTAGCATGCTAACAGTTACCATGAGTCAAGTACCAAGATTTATGACTCTGAGGCGTTCGGCTACGATATTAGCTGAAAAAAAAAAGTTAGCATGCTAATAGTTTGTTTTAAATACCAAGTTATATTACTGAGGAGTTCAGCTGCAAAATTGGCTAAAAAAAAACATTACCATGAGTCAAGTACCGAGTTTTATGACTCTGAGGCGTTGGGCTGCGATATTAGCTAAAAAAAAAAAAAAAGTACCATGCTAACAGTTTGTTTTAATTACCAAGTTATATTACTGAGGCATTCAGCTGCAAAATTGGCTAAAAAAAAGTTAGCATTCTAACACTTAGCATGAGTCAAGTACCAAGTTTTTGGGAAAAGAGGCTGGAAATCATCCACTACTTAAAAGCAAGAGATGGGGGACCGGGGTGAAGCAATTTATAGGAAACCCCCCCCCCCCCAAAAAACGGAATTACAATCTTTCTATTTCAATGCGGAGAGGGTGAAACCTATGCTCGGCAAGGAAGGAAATGAAAAGCGGGTTTGTACTGGACAGCCAGGAAGGGGAGGGAGATTGGGAAGAGCCTCAATATCTCACACATGGAGGGGATCAACACTCACAGCCAGAAGGGACGAACCTCCCCTTGGAAGTGGAGAGAAGGTGCAAGACACACCGGAATGGACGCCAGGGTCCCAACACGTAGCCATTCATGTCCTGCAGCGGCAACAAGATGAGCGGATCTGGTATGAGGTGCAGGTTAATTGCAAAGGCAGGTGAAAGGAGACTTAAAGAGTTTGTAAAGTTTTGTGTGTGTGTGTGGGTGTGTGGGTGTGGGCAAGGTGCCCGGACACACTGTGCACGGCAGGATGGCAGCAGATGTGCAGGGTACAGTAATTGGTGCTAGAGACACAGTGGGACTCTGGGATTCACTCCAATCCCTCCCGCCAGCCACACACACACACACACACACACACACACACACACACACACACACACACACACACACACACACACACAATTACTGTGCATGTCACACAAACACAAAGGCAGTATATGACGACTACACAGCCGGTCGCCATACAGTCTCACATACGGATAGGCAGGAGAACACCGGGTGTGAAAGGAAACGTGCGGACGCCATTCAGAGTTTCCTCAAAACGGTCGTGCCTTGTTTGGCGCGGCTAATCTGTGGAAATACTCAGTGGCCTAGTGGTTAGAGTGTCCGCCCTAAGATGGGTAGGTCGTGTGTTCAAACCCCGGCCGAGTCATACCAAAGATTATAAAAATGGGACCCATTACCTCCCTGCTTGGCACTCAGCATCAAGGGTTAGAATTGGGGTTAAATCACCAAAAATGATTCCCGGGCGCGGCCACCGCTGCTGCTCACTGCTCCCCTCACCTCCCAGGGGGCGAACAAGGGGATGGGTCAAATGCAGAGGACAAATTTCACCACACCTAGTGTGTGTGTGTGAGACAATCATTGGTACTTTAACTTTAAATACTTTGTCACATCCTGGTGATGAATTCCTCTTAGTGGGAACTGTGCTGAAAGCACGAGCGAAAAAAGTTGGTCAATTTGACTGTCGCGGCTATTTTCGTTAGCATTCCGTGTTGTTAGCATTCTCACCCCAAAAGTCAGCTGACTTAGCCGTCCTGTGAAGCTAATGACAAGCCATATTGATCATGGATACAGTAGGAAGGGGATTCATATGGCCCCATTTGTCGCCGTTTTCCTGACACATGAAATGTGACAAAATTGCGGGGTGCACGATCACCTTTAGCCGCCAGATGACAGTGGAGTATTAAATATTCTAAACCAGGCCTGGGCAACAATTTTGGCCAAATTTAGAGGAAAAAAATGTTTCTGGGGGCCAGTATATCCCACAATAATGTCTGAAACGGTACATAAAAATGTCGGTTCGGTACGTACCTCGGTTTAGAGGTTACGGTTCAGTTCATTTTCGGTACAGTAAGAAAACAACAAAATATAAATTTTTGGGTTATTTATTTAACAAATTAGCAAAATCTTCCACCAAAAATATTTTTCTTAGTGGAGTATTTGATGTGAAGTAATGGGAACCTTGGATAGGTCAATAATTCATAATAACATTGATTTTGATTCAATATTATGTTTTGAGAAATGACAGTTTGAAAGAAAAAAAAAACAGCTTTGTTTTATTAGTCAACATTGCAACTTTTTCTAAATTAAATTGAACCTTTAAAGGGGAACATTATCACCAGACCTATGTAAGCGTCAATATATACCTTGATGTTGCAGAAAAAAGACCATATATTTTTTTAACCGATTTCCGAACTCTAAATGGGTGAATTTTGGCGAATTAAACGCCTTTCTAATATTCGCTCTCGGAGCGATGACGTCACGTTGTGACGTCACATCGGGAAGCAATCCGCCATTTTCTCAAACACATTACAAAAACTGAGTCAAATCAGCTCTGTTATTTTCCGTTTTTTCGACTGTTTTCCGTACCTTGGAGACATCATGCCTCGTCGGTGTGTTGTCGGAGGGTGTAACAACACGAACAGGGACGGATTCAAGTTGCACCAGTGGCCCAAAGATGCGAAAGTGGCAAGAAATTGGACGTTTGTTCCGCACACTTTACCGACGAAAGCTATGCTACGACAGAGATGGCAAGAATGTGTGGATATCCTGCGACACTCAAAGCAGATGCATTTCCAACGATATAGTCAAAGAAATCTGCCGCCAGACCCCCATTGAATCTGCCGGAGTGTGTGAGCAATTCAGGGACAAAGGACCTCGGTAGCACGGCAAGCAATGGCGGCAGTTTGTTCCCGCAGACGAGCGAGCTAAACCCCCTGGATGTCTTATCAAGAAAAGAATATCGACCCTAGCTTCCCTGGCCTGCTGACATCAACTCCAAAACTGGACAGATCAGCTTTCAGGAAAAGAGCGCAGATGAGGGTATGTCTACAGAATATATTAATTGATGAAAATTGGGCTGTCTGCACTCTCAAAGTGCATGTTGTTGCCAAATGTATTTCATATGCTGTAAACCTAGTTCATAGTTGTTAGTTTCCTTTAATGCCAAACAAACACATACCAATCGTTGGTTAGAAGGCGATCGCCGAATTCGTCCTCGCTTTCTCCCGTGTCGCTGGCTGTCGAGTCGTTTTCGTCGGTTTCGCTTGCATACGGTTCAAACCGATATGGCTCAATAGCTTCAGTTTCTTCTTCAATTTCGTTTTCGCTACCTGCCTCCACACTACAACCATCCGTTTCAATACATGCGTAATCTGTTGAATCGCTTAAGCCGCTGAAATCCGAGTCTGAATCCGAGCTAATGTCGCTATAGCTTGCTGTTCTTTCCGCCATGTTTGTTTGTGTTGGCTTCACTATGTGACGTCACAGGAAAATGGGCGGGTGTTTATAACGATGGTTAAAATCAGGCACTTTGAAGCTTTTATTAGGGATATTGCGTGATGGGTAAAATTTTGAAAAAAACTATAATATAATAAGCCACTGGGAACTGATTTTTAATGGTTTTAACCCTTCTGAAATTGTGATAATGTTCCCCTTTAAGCTTTTTTATTTCACTTTTGTTATGTTTTTGTTTATTTTAATAGTATTTTTCGAATGTGCCGTGGGCCTTTAAAACATTAGCTGTGGGCCGTAAATGGCCTCCGGGGCACACTTTTGACAACCCTGCTATAGATAATAAAAAATTAAATGTGATAAATCTATGGATAAAAAGCAGAACCTGGCGACACATGCACGTTTATCATAACTCTCTCTCTCTCTCTCTGTCTCTGCCCCTCCCTCACATTAGTTTATAATAATACACCTCATGGTGCAACCTGGACACATCATCAGTGATTCTCCCGGGGTCATAGGGTGTTTCGGGTCTTAATCAAACACCCTCACCCGGGCGACCCAGCCGAGGGTGATCAGTCCCTCGACTTGTATCCAGGTAGCGCTCTACGCCACGTGTTCCCCCCCCTCCGACGGTCTGCCCTGGGGCTGCGCCGGTGGTGCTTGGAGGTTCTGGGCACTGTGGGGAGTGTCCGGGCCTGGATCCTCCTCCGTCTCATCAGGTGCCGTACAGGGTACTGGCACTGTGCGTTGCACCACGGGTTTCCCTAGGCAGCCTATCTTGGTCTAATGTATCTTCAGGGTTTTTCGTAGCGCTGTATGGGTAATCCCTTGCGAGAGCTGCAGCCGGTTGCCATCTTTCCGGGCTGTCAACTGTCTCTCCAGTTGTCACCACTCTTTCGGGGTTGTCATCCAGCCTCTTCCTGGAAGTCAATGGCGATGCCATACTAGATTAGTTTATAATAATGCACCTCATGCACGCACAATTTGTTTTGTTTTTAACCCCTTCTCAACCCTGAACGTACATTGAAAATACACGCAACCCTAACTCAAAACGCCGGACATTTGAGGCATTTAAGAAACTCCGCCCTGACAGCTCCGCAAAAGAGGACATGTCCGGTGAAAAGAGGACGTATGGTCAGTCTATCCTAGCCCGTTAGCTGCTAGCATGCCGTGTGTTGTGCCTCAGTGTGCATTGTTTACTCAACGTGCGTTACGCTACTTAATATGTCCGTGTGGAAACTCGTTCGGTACACCTCCGAACCGAACCAG